>NC_034185.2:42061484-42420363 GCF_002021735.2 Oncorhynchus kisutch
AACCTGGAGAAGAGTCCCCTCTACCAGCTGGTTCATAAACACAAACAGGCCCCACAGAGCCCCAAGACAGCAACATAATTAGACCCAATCAAATGATGAGAAAACAAAAAGACAATTACTTGACCTATTGGAAAGTATGTTCAAAAAAACTGAGCAAACTGGAAAGCTATTTGGCCCTAAATAGAGAGTAAACAGTAGCAGAATGCCTGACCACTGTGACGGACCCAAAATTAAGGAAAGCTTTGACTATGTATAGACTCAGTGAAAGGCCAGCGTAGGCATACCTGGCTCTCATGAGAAGACAGGCCATGTGCACACTGCCCACAAAATGAGATAGAAACTGAGCTGTACTTCCTAACCTCCTGCCAAATGTATGACCATATTTGGGACACATATTTCCCTCAGATTACACAGAGCTACAAAGAATTTGAAAACATATCCAAATTTAATAAACTCCCATATATTCTGGGTGAAATACCACTGCACCATTACAGAAGCAAGAATTGTGACCGGTTGCCACAAGAAAAGAACAAACAACGTGGTAAATACAACCCATATTTATGTTTATTTATTTCCCCTTTATACTGTAACTATTTGCACATCTTTATAACACTGTACATAGACATAATATGACATTTGAAATGTCTCTATTCCTTAGGAAATGTTGTGAGTAATGTTTACTGTTCATTTTGTATTATTACTCTATTTCATTTTCTTTGGCAATGTAAACATACAGTATGTTTCCCATGGCAATAAAGCCCTTTGATTTGAATGAATATATATATAGAAGAGAGAAAGAGAAAGAGAAAGAGAAAGAGAAAGAGAAAGAGAAAGAGAAAGAGAAAGAGAAAGAGAAAGAGAAAGAGAAAGAGAAAGAGAGAAGAGAGAGAGGAGAGAAGAGGAGGGAGAAGAGAGAGAGAGAGAGATAGGCTTCGAGGGGACACCTATGGTAGGTACACCTATAGCTCATCTCTCGGCAGTAGTACTGTAGACTACTTTATCACTGACCTCAACCCAGAGTCTCTCAAAGCGTTCACAGTCAGCCCACTGACACCCCTATCAGACCACAGCAAAATCACAGTCTACTTGAACAGAGCAATACTCAATCATGAGGCATCTAAGCCAAAGGAACTGAGTAACATTAAGGAATGCTATAGATGGAAGGAATGCAGTTTGGAAACCAACCAAAAAACAATTAGGCAACAACAAATTCAATCCCTTTTAGACAATTTCCTGGGTAAAACATTCCACTGTAATAGTGAAGGTGTAAACTTGGCAGTAGAACATCTTGACAGTATATTTGACCTCTCAGCTTCCCTAATCAAATCTAAAAATCTCAAATAGAAAACCGAAGAAAATGAACAACAATGACAAATGGTTTGATGAAGAATGCAAAAATCAAAGAAAGAAATTGAGAAACCTGTCCAACCAAAAACCCGGAAAACCTGAGTCTACACCTTCACGATGGTGAATCACTAAACCAATACAGAAATACACTACGGAAAAAGGAACAGAAAAAGCTCAATGTAATTGAAGAATCAATAGACTCTAACCACTTCTGGGAAAATTAGAAAACACTAAACAACACGAAGAATTATCTATCCAAAATGGAGACGTATGGGTAAACCACTTCTCCAATCTTTTTGGCTCTATAACAAAGGATAAAGACCAAAAACATATACAGAATAAAATACAAATCTTAGAATGAACTATTAAAGACTACCAGAACCCACTGGATTCTCCAATTACCTTGAATGAGCTACAGGACAAAATAAAAACCCTCCAACCCAAAAAGGCATGTGGTGTTGATGGTATCCTTAATGAAATGATAAAATATACAGACAACAAATTCCAATTGGCTATACTAAAACTCTTTAACATCGTCCTTAGCTCTGGAATCTTCCCCAATATTTGGAACCAAGGACTGGTCACCCCAATCCACAAAAGTGGAGACAAATTTCACCCCAATAACTACCGTTGGATGTGCGTCAACAGCAACCTTGGGAAAATACACTGTATTATCAATAACAGCAGACGCATACATTTCCTCAATGAAAACAATGTACTGAGCAAATGTCAAATTGGCTTTTTACCAAATTACCGTATAACAGACCATGTATTCACCCTGCACACCCTAATTGACAACCAAACAAATCAAAGCAAAGGCAAAGTCTTCTCATGCTTTGTTGATTTCAAAAAAGCCTTTGACTCAATCTGGCCTGAGGGTCTGCTATACAAATTGATGGAAAGTGGTGTAAAACATGTGACATCATAAAATCCATGTACACAAACAAGTGTGCGGCTATAATTGGCAAAAAACAAACACTTTTCTTCCCACAGGGCCGTGGGGTTAGACAGGGATGCAGTTTAAGCCCCACCCTCTTCAACATATACAGTGGCGAGAACAAGTATTTGATACACTGACGATTTTGCAGGTTTTCCTACTTACAAAGCATGTAGAGGTCTGTAATTTTTATCATAGGTGCACTTCAACTGTGAGAGACGGAATCTAAAACAAAAATCCCAAAAAATCACATTGTATGATTTTTAAGCAATTAATTTGCATTTTATTGCATGACATAAGTATTTGATCACCTACCAACCAGTAACAATTCCGGCTCTCACAGACCTGTTAGTTTTTTTAAAGAATCCCTCCTGTTCTCCACTCATTACCTGTATTAACTGCACCTGTTTGAACTCGTTCCCTGTATAAAAGACACCTGTCCACACACAAACAGACTACAACCTCTCCACAATGGCCAAGACCAGAGAGGTAGTGTAAGGACATCAGGGATAAAATTGTAGACCTGCACAAGGCTGGGATGGGCTACAGGACAATAGGCAAGCAGCTTGGTGAAGAGGCAACAACTGTTGCCGCAATTATTAGAAAATGGAAGAAGTTCAAGATGACGGTCAATCACCCTCGGTCTGGGGCTCCATGCAAGATCTCACCTCGTGGGGCATCAATGACCATGAGGAAGGTGAGGGATCAGCCCAGAACTACATGGTAGGACATGGTCAATGACCTGAAGAGAGCTGGGACCACAGTCTCAAAGAAAACCACTACGCCGTCATGGATTAAAATCCTGCAGCGCACGCAAGGTCCCCCTGGTCAAGCCAGCGCATGTCCAGGCCCGTCTGAAGTTTGCCAATGACCATCTGGATGATCCAGAGGAGGAATGGGAGAAGGTCATGTGGTCTTATGAGACAAAAATAGAGCTTTTTGGTCTAAACTCCACTTGCCGTGTTTGGAGGAAGAAGGATGAGTACACCATCCCACCAAACACCAAGAACCCATCCCAACCGTGAAGCATGGAGGTGGAAACATCATTCTTTGGGGATGCTTTTCTGCAAAGGGGACAGGACGACTGCACCGTATTGAGGGGAGGATGGATGGGGCCATGTATAGCAAGAGTAAGAGCATTGAAGATGGGTCGTGGCTGGGTCTTCAAGTTCACACATCAAGTCTAAAAGCGCTTACAAACTGGCCGTGGTAAACGTAAAATTAGCTGTGACAAAATCCCCCTACTGCGTGTAGAGACCACTTGTCCTGGTTGTTGTCAGCTCCAATGTTAAAATATTGTTTGATCGGTTGACAAGATTAAGTCTGCTCCTTGGTCAACAATGCGCGGTGGCCACTCAAGACTAGTTTCATATTTTGTCGCCTCAAGCGCCAATCCATTGGCGCCACTCACGGCAGTGAGTACCTCGAACCGTGTCCCTTGCAAAACTGCTTGCTCTTTGCTGCATGCTGCTCTACTCCCATCGGTCCGTCTGCAAGCTCCTAAAAGTGTCCCTTTGTCTGCTCAGAAACAAACAAAAGCTCACGAACAGTGGTGGTGTGACAGCTTTCTACACAGCGGTAGACATGCACTTACGTGCGCATGTGTGCTCTCAGACATGCACACGTTCACACACACACACACACACACACACACACACACACACACACACACACACACACACACACACACACACACACACACACACACACACACACACACACACACACACACACACACACACACACACACTGCTGTGCTGCAGGAAAGTCCTTATAAGTCTCTGGTGTAAAAGCTGTTACAGAAACGCAGGTGCTGCTGGTAATCTTGTCTGAGTGATCTCCCACCAGGCCAGTAGAAAGAAACACACAGGAAGAAAAAAACATTCTAGGTGTGTGCCGCCGTGCCTCCGTGTGTGTGCGCGCGCGTCTACCGTATTGTGTGTGTACTCAAATGTCATACCTGAGTAAAAGTAAAGATACCTTAAAAAATACCTTTTTAAAATTGCTAACAAGCATCGTCAATACTGAAGCCACTTTTTCAAAACTCTTCTCACAGTCTGCATTACCAACATGCATCTTGGCCAAACAGTTCATCTCACCTCCAAAACTCATTCAATCCACCAAAACTCTTCATACATGTCTTAAAATAAGCTTGTTCGACCATAACACAGGTAACACCATTCTTACTCAGAAAGCATATATTGTCACTCATAACACACTGACCTAAAAAAAACACTAACAGGGAGCACTACATAAATGATTCACTTTTCTCTTTGAAGTTTAATGATTTTTCACAGTATTTCAGTATTTCATTTTCAGTATTTCATTTTAGAATAAGAATAACACCGTTTCACTTTATTGACTGTACTAAAGTATATGTCACAAGAATTAATCATAAATGCAGATATTTGCTTCAATAGCCTTTATTTTTTTCTCCTTTATAATTTACTTGTGAAAAATATAAAGTTTAAACAAAAAAACGAATCCTAAATTCTAGGGCTACAGTAATAATTACAAGAAAAACATCAACACGTATAGTATAATCACTCATACTGTACAGCACTGTGAGGGTTCTAGTTCTCCCTCTCTCCTGCATTTGGCCAGAAGTTCTCATCAACATCACATCTTATGTCTTCTCTAGTGATGCATCTTGGAAAGTATCTTCTGGAATGTCTAATCCAACCGTCAGGAGAAGTGTCTCCACACCCCGCATTCATGGCATCCAGTAAGGACATCTGGCCATGTGGATGGCGGTCATAAAACTTCCAGGAAGGGGAGTATAGAGGCAGGAACAGTACTGACATCCTGGGATGTGTAATAAACCAGTCTGTGACTGCAGCAGAGTAGTGGAATGTCACATTATCCCACACAACAACCAAGGTAGGGGAGTTTCTTGCCCCTCTCTCCTCTGCTGGCACAAGTCGATTATGCAGACTATGTGTGATCCTCTCCACAGCCAGGTAAGTTCAGTTCCAACGTGTTTGATATGTTTTTGGACATATAGAGGGACATTATCGAACAAAACAAACATTTATTGTCTAACATGGAGACCTGGGAGTGCCACCAGATGAAGATCATCAAAGGTAAGTGATTCATTTTAACGCTATTTCTGACTTGTGAGCCCTCTCCTTGGCTGGAAAATGGCTGTATGGTTTTCTGTGACTAGGCGCTGACCTAACATAATCGCATGGTGTGCTTTCTCCATAAAGCCTTTTTGAAATCGGACACTGTGGTCGGATTTACAAGAAGTTTATCTTTGAAATGGTGTATAATACTTGTATGTTTGAGGGATTTTAATAACGGGATTTCTGTTGTTTGAATTTGGCGCCCTGCAATTTCACTGGCTGTTGTCGAGGTGGGACGCTAGCGTGCTTGCAAGTTGAAGAGGTGTTTGATAGTTCCTTGGTTCGTTTGTTTGTGGTTGCAGAGGTGAGCATATTGTAGTTTGTCATCTTTAATGGATGTTTCCTCTGTGGATGAAATTATTGCATCAATCTGGGCAAAATGTATATAGCCTGACCAGTTCGGTTTTATACAAATTAACTTAAACCAGCAAAAAAGTGCAATCTGTAAGTGTTTGGGCAATGACAAAAAAATGGTTTTGGCTCTGTAGTCCAGCACATTGGATTTTAAAAGATATAATGACAATGTGGTTAAAGTGCAGACTGTAAGAATGTGTTTTTATTCATATCAAATGAAACATTTAGAAATTACAGCATGTTTTGAATAATGTCACTGTCCAAGTACATATGAATGTTGGGGAATATTGTTCTTTCCCGCAGTTACAAGAACTATAGTTTTAGCAAACATGATTTTTGGCTATTATTCGAAATTCAGTGATCCAACCATCCAACCAGCTAACGTAAACTCACCCCATTCCGTACAAATGTGCGCAACCGCGACATTCAAACGAGGCTGCAAAGAAAACTAATGGGACTGTAGCGACTGTGTTGACTTGAAAATATGAGGTGTGAACTACGTTTCTATTCAAGCGTTGATCGACATGGTAATGGCTCCATAGTATTGGAGAAAAGTTGAAAAAACTGACCCTCCATTACATCGTGACGTGTCATGCCGTAACGTACAGCACGCATAAGGCAACTATTTATGTCTTACAATCTCTCCACCAGGTGTAGCACTTCTCTCATCATTTAAAAACAAGAAATGGACAGTGACGGGGGTCATTTTTTGTGTCACGATCATGATTCTCAAAGCCGCTGTTTACTTCTAAGATCACTTTAGCACCGCCCTAAAAACCCGATTCATATTCGACACAAACCTTCAAATAGGTATGTAATGACACATTATATAAACTCTTTATAGTGTTTTATTTACATTTTAGAGGCGATAAGGTGATAAGTTGGACAGATCGAGTGAAAAAAAGCAGTTTTCCCACATGACATCTCTCCTTCTCACTACCACGCATTAGTTTCGCTTCCCCACCTGCCATTTTTTAGAAGACCCGACGGAGCTCATTGCCTTCTTGAATCATGCAGAGATGGGCATCATGAAGATCTCGGCATGAATTCTGTTGGAAAGGGGAGAAATTGTGCTTTACAATGGTATTGACATTACAGTTGATCTGGAAGTATTACGTTTTTGGGTGTTAAAATAAGGTCAATTGTATGGACCAAGGCAATGTACAAAAGTGAGTGAGTTTACGTTAGGTAATAAGCACGCAAAAAAACCATAATGCACATACCTAAAAATCCCAGGTCTCAAAATTTGTTATTTATTTTATCTTCCCAAGATCCTTAATTTAAATTTTAGCTATCCCCAACAACTTACCTTATGGGGATGGCTAGCTACTAGAGTCACCATAATGTAATTGCGGTAGTAGCCCACACTACAGCTTATAGTTCCTTCAGCTGTGTAAAGACTTTGGTCAGGGTTAGCTTCTATCTAGCTAGCAACAGTATGAGCTAGCTAAAGTTAGCATTATGCTACAGATTGAATGCAACTGGCTAGTAGCAACACTTTGTTAGCTACATTACATAACCTACACAACAAAATAACATATATATAAAACGTACTTTTCGTACCATTACATGCTTCCTCAAGTTTGACGCAGAGTTATTGTAGGCAGCCACCTCCACCCTCTTTGGTAAGCAGAGCTTACATTCCATAATTACACTGTCTCCTCTTCTCTGCTTGAAGCTGAAGTGTTCTTTGAGATGCGGCAAGGGATTTCCTTTGTCGTGGTCTTCAGAAGACCCGGCCACTCGCTCTGTCTCTGTGTGTCTGTATTGTCTGTATTGTCTCCTGAACCTGCTCAACCTCGTTAGGCTCCATTTATTTTCAAGTTGATTAGGAAACCTTTTTTGTCATGGCATGTAGCTACCTTTTTTTAACTTTTAGAAAATCCTGCTACGATGTGATTGGTCCGTTTTGGCACGATATGTGAAATTGAATTGTATTGGTCCATCTGGTCATGTTACTTGTCACTGACAAACAAGTGATCAGTTCTAGCTGCTACAAAAGGCTAACTTTATGTGCTTGCCATGATGATGCGTATCTGTTATGGTAAGGGGTTAGGGAAAATCGGATTTTGAATGGGACTGAATTCTGTGTTGCCACAAGGTTAGCTGTACAAAACTGTGTGTGTGTGCGTGTGTACTGTATGTGTGTGTGTGGCGTGTACCTGCGCCTGTCATGGGTGTTTCCCAAACCTGGTCCTCGAGTACCCACAACAGTACATGTTTTTTTGTATCCCTGGACAAGCACACCTGATTCAATTGTCAGCTAATCATCAAGCCCTCAATGAATTGAATGATGTGTGTTTGTCAAGGACTAGTTTGCCAACTAAACTGTGTCCTGTTGGGGGTACTCGAGGATCAGGGTTGGGAAACACTGCCATAGAGTTCCTCTGGTGCAGGTAGAAGTCAGTGGGCAGCTCTCAGAGGTGAGGCTTAGACTCTAATGGTTGGTACACCTGCAAAAACAGGTTGATGGCATCCTGCCGGTCTGAAACTGAAGGGGGGGGGGGGGGGGGGGGGGGGGTAGAGTGAGAGAGACAGAGGGAGAGAAAGAAAAGACAATATGCAGGGAGGTGTAACAGGGAGTCAAATTGGTCTATAGTGTTGGTCAGTTGAGCCTCTGCTGTGGTCAGTCATCTGAATGTCGATCTTATATCAGACCTTGGTCTGAGGTGCCAATGGAAGATGGGAAATGGAAGATGAGGCTAGAGAGAGAGAGACAAGGAAGATGTATAATCTAATCAAACTATATCTACATGAAAAGCTCCAGGGGCTCCTGAGATGAAAGCATCACTGAAAGGAAAACACAATTAAAACCAGACTACATCATGATGATGACTACACAGTTTGGGCATGTGGCAGGTGCGTGCTGTAGAGATAATAGTTTGGTTGGTGCAGGTGTGCATGTGTGTGTGCATTTAGCGTCTATGTGCCACATGTTGTATCATGTTGCGGTGGGGCGAGGTGTAATTGGTAAGATACACCTCCCTCTCTGCCCCGTAGCCATGTGGTAATGTACTAATGGCCATGGCGGGTAATTAGCCACTAAGCGAGGGTGTTTGGCTGCAATTACACACTCTCACTCTCTCTCCCTGGTAATTTCTACAGGCAATTTTCAGCTGAAGATTTGTTCAATAAATCAGTGGATAGGAATTAATGTCAAACAATAGAAGTACACACGCAGGCACACGAGTCCACATACGTCAATGAGAAGAAAATAAACATGTTTTTGTCATATTATTAGGGTGTGTCATCGATGTTTGTTAATTGTACATGGGAGACAGGTGAGGGAACTGTGTGTGTGTGTGTGTGTGTGTGTCAGCTTGTGTTCTTTTAATTAAACAATGCAGTTTCTCTGTTCTGTACATCCTCCACAGCTCCCAATGTAATTGATTACATGTGTACAGCACAATGTGATGTCAAGGCAATTTCTGTCCTTCTCCAAATAACATTTATTTAGGGTATAAAACTGAGAAATGGAGTGAAAGCTTCAAAGTTAGAAAACAGTTGCGGAGCTGGTGTGTGTGTGCGCGTACAGTCTCTATCACCGTCTCTAGACAGTTGCATTCATATTACGTTTTTTCTGCAAGAATATCGTCAAATCTGTATACTGGACTTTGATTTAGCTTTCCAGTATTAGTAGCCATATTATAAGTTCAACATTTGCAAAGCAATCAGTTTTCATAACTTCATAACTCTGAATATTCTGATAATTTTTGTGCAAAAGGAAAAGGCATGCTGTCGCAAAAGGTTAGCCCCTTCATTTTGCAACAGATACAGGGTTTCCAGATACTCCCATAAAGCCCAGCTCATTGGCTATCTAGCTAGCTTTGTTTGACACCGATTGGTGCTTATTTGATAAAGATACAGTCAATCAAATGAAGACCGGCCGCGTCATCGGCGTGCCAAGAAGGCGTCGCTCTCTGACCTAATTTGGTGTCCTATAGGATATACTACACCCCTAATTATATAGTGAAGTCTGGTTATGTTCTAGCATCTCTGAGGAATACATACAAATGTGATTTGACTGGTTGAAACAAAGTTTAGGGTTACATTTTCACAGATTCCTTTCTTTGCAAATTGAACGAGTGGAAATACAAAATCGATCGTGCATTCTATTTTTAGGATATGAAAAAGGATTTTATCTAACAAAACAACCCTTCATGTTATCTCTGGGACCCTTTGGATGATAAATCAGAGCAAGATTTCAGAATGTAAGTACACATTTGAACTTCAGAGGTGAATTTATCAAACCTATTTCTGTGAAAAAAAGTATTTTGTTGTTAGGAGCTCTCCTCAAACAATAGCATGGCATTTTCTCTGCAGTAATAGCTACTGTAAATTGGACAGTGCAGTTATATTAACAAGAGTTTAAGCTTTCAGCCAATAGAAGACACTTATATGTACCGACATTTGTTGTTTCTCTAAAATCTGCAATCGTGACAAAGCGCTGCATGTCCCATTGACGTGACACCAATCCTACTTTTTTGTCACTCTAAATTGAAAGAACTCAAGGAACATAATTATTTTCTGTGAAATAATCACTCGTCTTATATTTGAATCAAACCCAAATGGTTGTGCTCAATGGCTAGCGTTATAGTGGGTTTCTCTCTCCAGGGGACAGTGTGAGGTGTGGAACGTGCCAACACACACATAAAGACACACACACATGCAATGCACTAAGCTCACTAATGAAGACCTGGCCACCACACTGGGACATTGACCTGATTCCCACTCTCACTCAGCAGACAGTGAAGCTACAACATAGTGAGAATGCACTGAACTCAAGTGCATCACACTCTCAGGCCCCTGATCCACTCTTTTCTCTCACTCACTTCTCAAGCCCTATTTTTTTCTCCCACTCACTCCATACCAGCCAGGCCCCAGCAGAGCTCTTTGTGGATATCTTATATGACCCCTGGGGATCTAGTGCACGTCATTTCACTGAACCAAAGTTGCATTACCACCACAATCAGATAACTCACCTCCAAAGCCCTGTGTGTGTGTGTGTGTGTGTGTGTGTGTGTAGGGGCAGAGGGAGCAGATAGTGATGAGAAGACACAGCCAGACACTCAAACACACACAGACACACAGTGTGTATGTAGTCAACACACAAGGTCAATTACATCAACCTAGGGAGCCTCAAACGTTTTAATATGAAAAGACCATGATGCAATATCAACGATAATAATCTCATCTAAATAAACAATTCCCCCTATAATCCAATATTACCATCTCTCCCATCAGGCCTTTCTGTTGAGTGGATCAATCCCATTACTCACTAGGATTGAGATAAATCGATCAAGGCCCCCAGTAAAAAACTTCAGAGTCGCATTCCTCACTAAAGTCCTGAGTAGGAAATAATGTGTTGGTTAACGAGCTGAGAAGCCATTTTGTCATCTGTAAGATGGCAGTGTGACTGAAGGGAGATATGGGTTCTGTGGTAATGATAGAATGGGGGAGGTGGGGGAGGTGGGTGGGTGTACGCGTGTGTGTGAGAGAGTGAGAGTTTGTGTGTGAGAGTGTGAGAGTGTGAGAGTGTGTGTGTGTGTGTGTGTGTGTGTGTGTGTCTCCGCGCACATGTGCATGCGTGTGTGAATAAGTATTTTCACGTGGGAGTGTGTGAGGGTGATTCAGAAGAAAATTCTCTGGGAGACCCGGGGGAATTTCTACAGCTCTATTAAATCCTCCACTAAACAGGAGAGATATGAAACAGAGACAAGGGGAAGCTTTTCTAATCAACTCTGTGTCTACAATGTTCTACAATACCAGAGGTCTGTGAAGTAGGAAATAGAGCCATTGTGATTTGAAGGGATAAAGCCAGGAACATAACACTTAGTGCTCTGTATTGAAGATTTCCCCTGTGTTCTAGATTGGCTATTCTAAGGTACTCCAAGGCAACAACAATGGAGAGTTCTACCCCTCTGCTCTCTACTTTAACTCTTCCCTAGAATGTTGTTGGAAATGAGAATATGTCCTCAAACAACGGTGCCAGTAAATGCAATCAATAAATAAATGGACACATTTACAATGCATTGGAAAGTATTCAGACCCCTTGACTTCTTAAATGTAAGACGTTTATTTATTTAATCCATTTTAGAATAAGGCTGTAACATAACAAAATGTGGAAAAAGTCAAGGGATCTGAATACTTTCTGAATGCACTGTACATTTAGGGTTGATTTATGAGGATAATGTCCAGCTCTCTACAAAGTGTTTGTCTACCAGAATACTCTACAGCCATAGTATCCACTGTAATGCTAACAATGTGCCTTCACAGTGTGTGTGTGTGTGCATGCGTGTGTGTGTGCCAGGTCGTGGGAGAGAGTATGTACAATTCACTTGATGTATAATATTATTAAGAGGTCGCCACTCACCGTACACTGGGTCTACAAGCTCATCATTGATTTTCTTTGAAATGTAAAGCTTTGGGGAAATTAAAGATGATTGGAAAGGGAGGAGGGGGGAGAGCTGGATCTTGTTATGTAACAAGAGTTCAGGTCTGGATGACGAATCAGTGTTTCCATGGTAACGGGGAGAGGTTCATGGGGGGCAGGTGTGGGTGGAAGGACAGACAGATTAATTGGCAGGGCTCCCATTATCTGACAGAGAGAGCATGGAGGTAGTGGGAGCACTGGTTCAACAGTAGTGGGAGAAGGGGAGGGGAGTGAGGGGATGAGGATGGGGTGAAAGGAATTCACTAGTGGATAAGTTAAGCAGTGGTCTCATAATTACAGGGCAGGGGTGTGGTGTGTGGGCAGGGGTGTGTGTGTGTGTGGTGTCTACCTGAGAAAGCATTGCTGTCGTAGCAGGACAGGGTCTGCATGATGTCTTTCGAGTGCTGTGTCCAGGGGGTTATCTTGCGGTAGGTCTTGACCCTGTGGCCCAGCTGGGAGCCCCTGTACTGCAGAGACAGGGTGGCCCCCATGGTCCTCATACAGCTTCTCAAAAAGCCTACATGGGGGTAAAGGTCACACAGGGGGCACCGCAAGGTTAGAGGTTAGAGAACTGAAGTCAATGTATATTTGATGTACTGAATGCTTTAAGTTCTTATGTCAGCTTTCGGTAATGTTTAAATGAATCTCTGGCGAGAATAAGGAGTAGGGTAGGGTTTAACCTGACACAGTCCGTGTCAAACTGCAACCTTGGCTTGTCAATCATGCCCAGAGAGTAGAGCTGATAGACGAGAGCACACTTCCCCACTATGAACTGGGCGGAGTTAGTACGGTACAGACAGTCCACACAGTTATTCCTCAACACACCCGTCTGAGGTGAGGAGAGTGAATCTCAACAACAACAAAAAAACATCTCAAAGTAGGTGCTGATAAAAGTTGGGCATCATCTCCATCTTGAGGTTTCAATGTCAACAGCCACCATCGGTTCTGGTGTTCAATACCTTTCTAAAGCCCCTGACCCAGATCCACTGAAGATTCATTGGAAATAAACAAGACAACATACATGACAAGACAACATCTTTAATCCATCATTCCTCATTTATATAAGCTACAAAACAGTTTAGGGGAAAAAACAATCAATAATCAGGATAACTTGTTCTGAAACATTAAATGGATAAACATGCAAAACATTCTCAGCACTGCCTGGACTGCGCAAAAATGCAAATGCTTTCCGTTTGAGTTATATTAGGTTTTATTTTCATCGTCCTAGGAGCAGCCAAGCCACAGGAAAACAGTAAGTTGATATGTGCCCACTTGAGGTGAGACATCCAGCAAGGTCTCCCCATCCGAGGAGGGTATGTTTAGTATGTTTGTTGAACTTTTATACTCCAATTTTCTAGAGATGGCACAACTCTTAAGTTTCTGAATCTGAACACATTTAGGACAGGTGCATCAAGGAGTAATTCTCCAATTCCACAATGGCCTAAAGCACTGTATGATAACAACCAGAGGAACATAGGCTCTACTCATAGCATCTCTTTCATTACCATCCAGATTACCATCCAATCTTCTCTGCTTATCAATTTAGTCACTCTAGGCTTGCTTCATTGCCAAGTCCAGCCCGATGCTCTTATGCAAAGCATCATACGCTAATGTTTTTTCCATCCATGTCTTGATTTGATGGGGTTGAACTCAAGATGCAATCTAATCAAAGCTAGAGATACAGTATTAAGACCTAGCTGTACTAGCCTGATAACAGATTATATAAGCGGTCATGCTGACATCTCATACAGGAGACAAGGTTACAGGCCAACCAAGGCTGGCTGAGTAACCAGTATTGTCCTGCCTCTTCTCCAGCAGAGCCCAAAATCCTTTTCTTCCATTCTCTTTCCTGCTTGAATTTTTTTTTTGTGGTTGTCTTAGAAGGCTGGCCCTCCAGAGAGCAGCATGGTAGCCTCCAAGCGAGAAACCCCAGAGCTACTCAGAACGTCAGATGTCTGAAAGTAAGAAACAAATAGCAAATTAAGAAGTAAACAGAGGTCTCTTCATTTGAGAAGCACGTCCGCTCAGGAACTGAGACTAGAGTGGACTCAACAACCCCGCCGGAGACGAGAGTTTAACGGCTTTGTGTGTGTATGTGTGTGTGTGTGCATGCGTCTGCGTTTCTTAGGAGTGAGAGCTTGCATAAAAGCGAGGGAGTGGGAGGGTGTTTGATAATGTAACATAAGGCTAGTAAATACAGGCAGTATGGCTAGTAGGTTATGTAACCAGATGGAAATGTCAATGCATGTGATTAAGATATGCAGATATTGTGAGCAGAGCACCCCTCCACACCCTGATTCTGCATGAACTGTAATCTACTCAGAAAGTCAGGGAAACCCTGGCCATGAGCAAGACCAACTCCCATGTTACACACCCATCTACTCCCAGTACTGAATATAATTCATATTGGAAGGAAAGGTTCTACATTAAATTGCTATTAAAGCATGATTGTGAAATATGATTCGCTATCAAATGGAACTTTACAGCCCTCTGAGGAACTGTCTAACCTTAAAGTTCTCTCTTGTTATGTCAGTCAGCGACAGTCACTGAATTAGTCATGTCAGCTAAGACTTTTTAGATTGGTAATTTAGTCTAGCCAGCTATATAAACTGGTAATAATCTTGGCAGAATACCAGCCAGGCACGCAGGGCACGTACCCAGGTGCCCTGACCTCCATGGGACCCCCATTGATTTTGTTAGTCACTCTCGCTCAGATATCATATTAACATGGCAGCAACATTTTCTTTACACCCCATGGCAAAATGTGAAGAATTGCAGGAAATTAAATGTAAAACTAAAAATGTTCTCTCCGTCAAGTGCAGAGCAACTCTCACACAACCAAATCTTGCTTAGGGCCCCCAAAGGGAAGCACGTTTTCATGAGCTTGGGTCCCAGGAAACCCTGAATTTCTCATTTGGTTACCAGGCTGAAATTCTTTAAGAACTCTTGGTCTAACCCTTTAACCCTTTAAAACAAGCAATTATCACAACTGAAACCAATTATGACAATTTAACACCAACCCCGCCAACAAATCTAGAGGGTGGGTGAACATGTGAGTGTTAGGGGTGGTAGACATAGAGGTATAGGTTGTGTTTCCCCCTTAATTGGTTAAGGATAAAACTTGGGGAGGGAAAGCTGATCCAAGATCTGGGTTCCTCCATACCTCTTGCTGTACCGGGCCATGTCCCAGGCGATGTAGTCAATGTAATGTTCTGGAGAGAGGAACTGGTTGAGGTTGATGATGGCTGGGAAGAGCTCCTCAGGAAGGATCTTATCATGCTTCCTCTTCTCTCGTTTCTACATAAAAAATTAAAAAGATTATACATAAAAAAAAAAGAAAAAAAAAGAACAAGTTCTCATTTACAATTGCGACCTGGCCAAGATAAAGCAAAGTAGTTCGACAGATACAACGACACAGAGTTACACATGAAGTAAAACAAACATACAGTCAATAATACAGTATAAACAAGTCTATATACAATGTGAGCAAATGAGGTGAGAAGGGAGGTAAAGGCAAAAAAGGCCATGGTGGCAAAGTAAATACAATATAGCAAGTAAAACACTGGAATGGTAGTTTTGCAATGGAAGAATGTGCAAAGTAGAAATAAAAATAATGGGGTGCAAAGGAGCAAAATAAATAAATAAATAAAAATTAAATACAGTTGGGAAAGAGGTAGTTGTTTGGGCTAAATTATAGGTGGGCTATGTACAGGTGCAGTAATCTGTGAGCTGCTCTGACAGTTGCTGCTTAAAGCTAGTGAGGGAGATAAGTGTTTCCAGTTTCAGAGATTTTTGTAGTTCGTTCCAGTCATTGGCAGCAGAGAACTGGAAGGAGAGGCGGCCAAAGAAAGAATTGGTTTTGGGGGTGACTAGAGAGATATACCTGCTGGAGCGTGTGCTACAGGTGGGAGATGCTATGGTGACCAGCGAGCTGAGATAAGGGGGGACTTTACCTAGCAGGGTCTTGTAGATGACATGGAGCCAGTGGGTTTGGCGACGAGTATGAAGCGAGGGCCAGCCAACGAGAGCGTACAGGTCGCAATGGTGGGTAGTATATGGGGCTTTGGTGATAAAACGGATTGCACTGTGATAGACTGCATCCAATTGGTTGAGTAGGGTATTGGAGGCTATTTTGTAAATGACATCGCCAAAGTCGAGGATTGGTAGGATGGTCAGTTTTACAAGGGTATGTTTGGCAGCATGAGTGAAGGATGCTTTGTTGCGAAATAGGAAGCCAATTCTAGATTTAACTTTGGATTGGAGATGTTTGATATGGGTCTGGAAGGAGAGTTTACAGTCTAACCAGACACCTAAGTATTTGTAGTTGTCCACGTATTCTAAGTCAGAGCCGTCCAGAGTAGTGATGTTGGACAGGCGGGTAGGTGCAGGAAGCGATCGGTTGAAGAGCATGCATTTAGTTTTACTTGTATTTAAGAGCAATTGGAGGCCACGGAAGGAGAGTTGTATGGCATTGAAGCTTGCCTGGAGGGTTGTTAACACAGTGTCCAAAGAAGGGCCAGAAGTATACAGAATGGTGTCGTCTGCGTAGAGGTGGATCAGAGACTCACCAGCAGCAAGAGCGACCTCATTGATGTATACAGAGAAGAGAGTCGGTCCAAGAATTGAACCCTGTGGCACCCCCATAGAGACTGCCAGAGGTCCGGACAGCAGACCCTCCGATTTGACACACTGAACTCTATCAGAGAAGTAGTTGGTGAACCAGGCGAGGCAATCATTTGAGAAACCAAGGCTGTCGAGTCTGCCGAGGAGGGTGTGGTGATTGTCAGAGTCGAAAGCCTTGGCCAGATCAATGAATACGGCTGCACAGTAATGTTTCTTATCGATGGCGGTTAAGATATCGTTTAGGACCTTGAGCGTGGCTGAGGTGCACCCATGACCAGCTCTGAAACCAGATTGCATAGCAGAGAAGGTATGGTGAGATTCGAAATGGTCGGTAATCTGTTTGTTGACTTGGCTTTCGAGACCTTAGAAAGGCACAGTAGGATAGATATAGGTCTGTAGCAGTTTGGGTCAAGAGTGTCCCCCCCTTTGAAGAGGGGGATGACCGCAGCTGCTTTCCAATCTTTGGGAATCTCAGACGACACGAAAGAGAGGTTGAACAGGCTAGTAATAGGGGTGGCAACAATTTCGGAAAGAAAGGGTCCAGATTGTCTAGCCCGGCTGATTTGTAGGGGTCCAGATTTTGCAGCTCTTTCAGAACATCAGCTGAATGGATTTGGGAGAAGGAGAAATGGGGAAGGCTTGGGCGAGTTGCTGTTGGGGGTGCAGTGCTGTTGTCCGGGGTAGGAGTAGCCAGGTGGAAATCATGGCCAGCCTTAGAAAAATGCTTATTGAGATTTATCAGTGGTGACAGTGTTTCCTATCTTCAGTGCAGTGGGCAGCTGGGAGGAGGTGTTCTTATTCTCCATGGACTTTACAGTGTCCCAGAACTTTTTTGAGTTAGTGTTGCAGGAAGCAAATTTCTGCTTGAAAAAGCTAGCCTTGGCTTTTCTAACTGCCTGTGTATAATGGTTTCTAGCTTCCCTGAACAGCTGCATATCACGGGGGCTGTTCGATGCTAATGCAGAACGCCATAGGATGTTTTTGTGTTGGTTAAGGGCAGTCAGGTCTGGGGAGAACCAAGGGCTATATCTGTTCCTGGTTCTAAATTTCATACATACAGACACGGAGACACACACATCGTCAGCGTTACCCATTTAGACTGAAAGAAAAGTCTCTGATTTATCAAAAAAGGCATGAAAGTCTATGGCAATGTCTTACTTTTGTCTTTGGGCAAAATTGCTTCTGCTGCTAAACTAGGTTGTTTGAACATTTCGATCCATTAACTACCTAACTAAGTTCAGCTGGAGCTACGTTACAGAAGAGAAGAGGAGATGGGAGAACTGTGAATAAGGGGTGACCACCCTACCCTCCTCCCTCCCTAACACCACTCCTCAGTCCTCTGCCTGCACATGGCCAGAGCTTGTGCAAGCAATGGATGGTTGTGATAGGCTATTTCTGTCCTGCGCAGGACACCTGAGCTCAAGAGCAAGAAGGGGTGTGTGTGTGTGTGTGTGTGTGTGTGTAATGGCGTGTAATGGCGCCGGAGGGGATATGGCTGCCGTTTTACGTCTCCTAACCAACTGTGCTATTTTGTGTGTTTATTCACATTGTTTGTACATAATGTTTCTGCTATTGTGTTACTTTTCATTCAATGTCTTAGTTCAGCCTATTTAGTAAATATTTTCTTAACTCTATTTCTTGAAATTCATTTTTGGTTAGCTTGTAAGTAAGCATTTCACAGTAAGGTCTACTACACCTGTTGAATTCGGCGCATGTGACAAATAACATTTTATTTGATGTGTATTTAAGGTGGTTTTCAAACGGCTTATAACCACTAGCCCCTAACCAGTTTCATCCCTCCACAGTAACAGAGGCCTTTGAGTTTGAAGTCAGAGCAGCAACATATTGGCAACAAATAGGTGACCAAGAACAAAATGGTCACTCTGACAGAGCTCCAGAGTTTCTCTGTGGATGTGGGAGACCTTTCCAGAAGGACAATCACCTCTGCAGCATTATAAAACAGGCCTTAATAGTAGAATGGACAGATGGAAGCCAATCCTCAGTAAAAAGACAAGACAGCCCGCTTGGAGTTTGCCAAAAGGCACGTAAAGTCTCTCAAACCATGAGAAACAAGATTCTCTGGTCTGATGAAACCAAGATTGAACTCTTTGGCCTGAATGCCACGCGTCATGTCTGAAGGAAACCTGGCACCATTCCTGAAACCTGGCACCATTCCATCATGCTGTAGGCATGTTTTTCAGCAGCACTGGGAGACTAGTCAGGATCGAGGAAAAGATTAACAGAGCAAAGTACAGAGAGATCCTTGATGAAAACCTTCTCCAGAGTGCTCAGGATCTTAGACTGGGGCGAAGGTTCACCTTCCAACAGGACAGCCACCTTAAGCACACTGTCTCTGAATCTCCTTGAGTGGCCGGTATTTGGGAAATTTCTCCCATTCTTCTCTACAGATCCTCTCAAACTCTGTCAGGTTGGAAGTGGAGCATTGCTGCACAGCTATTTTCAGGTCTCTTCAGAGATATTCAATCGGGATCAACTCCGGGCTCTGGCTGGGCTAGAGGTTATTCAGAGACTTCTCCCGGAGCCACTCATGAAATTTGATTAACCACCTTCAAGTCCTAGGTGATGGCGATTCGATCAAATCGAATCAACCCCCCAAAGTATTTGTCACGTGCCGAATACAAAAGGTGTTCACCTTACAGTGAAATGCTTACTTATAAGCCCAACAATTTGGTTTTAAGAAGAATAAACTAAATATAAAAAGTAACACATTAAAATAACAATAATGAGGCTATATACAGGGGATAATGGTACCGAGTCAATGTGCAGGGGTACAGGTTAGTCGAGGTAATTTGTACATGTAGGTAGGGGTAACTATGCATAGATTAGTAACAGCGGGGGGGGGCAATGCAAATCAATGCAAATCAATGCAAATAGTCCAGGTGGCCACTTGATTAATTGTTCAGTAGTCTTATGGCTTGGGGGTAGAAGCTGTTAAGGAGCCTTTTGGACCTAGACATGGCACTCCGGTAATGCTTGCCCTGTGGTAGTAGAGAGAACAGACTTGGGTGACTGGAGTCTGACTTTTTTTTGGTCCTTCCTCTGACACCGCCTAGTATATAGGTCCTGGATGGCAGGGAGCTTGGCCCCAGTGATGTACAGGGCAGTACGCACTACCCTCTGTAGCGCCTTGTGGTCGGATGCCGAGCAGTTGCCATACGAGGTGGTGATGTACCCGGTCAGGATGCTCTGGATGGTGCAGCTGTATAACTTTTTGAGGATGTGGGGACCCATAACAAATCTTTTCAGTCTCCCGAGGGGGAAAAGGCATAGTCGTGCCCTCTTCACGACTATCTTTGTGTGTTTAGACCATGATTGTTTTTTGGTGATGTGGACACTAAGGAACTTGAAACTCTCGACCCGGTCCACTACAGCCCTGTTGATGCAAATAGGGGCATGTCCGGCCCTCCTTTTCCTGTAGTCCACGACCATCTCCTTTGTATTGCTCACATTGAGGGACAGGTTGTTGTCCTGGCACCACACTGCCAGGTCTTTGACCTCGTCCCTATAGGCTGTCTTACCATTGTTGGTGATAAGACCTATCCCCGTTGTCATTAGAAAACTTAATGATGTTGTTGGTGAGCCTCCCGACCTGTGGGGCGTTGTCTGGGTTAGGGGAGGATTTGACTGGCACACTCTATCGACTCCTGTGGAGGGCTGGGCACATGCACATTGACACGGTCGTCAGGTGTACGGTGTTTCCTCTGACACATTAGTGTGTCTGACTTCTGGTTTAAGTGGGCATTGTGTCAGTAGGTACACGTCTCTGTGTGTGGAGTAAAGGTGGTCTAGAGTTTTTTTCCCTCTGGTTGCATATGTGACATGCTGGTAGAAATGAGGGAAAACGGAATTAAGTTTGCCTACATTAAAGTCCCCGGCCACTAGGAGCACCTCCTCTGGATGAGCATTTTCTTGTTTGCTTATGACCATATATAGCTCTTTGAGTGCGGTCTTAGTGCCAGCATCGGTTTGTGGTGGTAAATAGACGGCTACGAAAATATAGATGAAAATTCTCTTGGTAGATAGTGTGGTCTACAGCTTGTCATGAGGTACTCTACCTCAGGTGAGCAATACCTCGAGACTACCTTAATATTATACATTGCATTCCAGCTGTTAATAACAAATAGACAATGCATGGAAAACACATGCAACTGTAAATGATCCGTGTCATCGTTCAGCCACGATGTTACATTTTTTTTATGTCCCATTGTTAGGATAGTCTCAAACAGCGTTCATCCAGTTTATTCTCCAGTGATTGCATGTTAGCCAATAGAATGGATGGTAGAGGCGGGTTACCCACTCACTGACGAATTCTCACAAGGCACCCTGATCTGCGTTCGACCAACCCTGCCAAGCTAAGCAGGCTCAGAATCTTGAGGGGGCTGTGCTGCTTTAGTCGGTCTCTGACCGCATTCACCTTTCTGATTTGGCTGCATATCGGCTACTTACAGAAGGCCCATAAAACAGATAAGGACTTCTCCTAAGTGTATGGGTCACTCAGGTGGGTGTCTAGGGTATAGGGTTGGGTACCGTTCCATCATGATAGGACAATAAATAAATAAACAATACTTATAATTTATTTTTAAATGTATATCCCATATCTGCACAAAATTGAAAGTTCTCTCTCACAACCCCTGCTCACAAACACACATGGGCTCTGGGATTTGCAACCTTTTTCCTTTTTTTCCTATTTTTAAACCATGTGAAGGAATGGCGTGATTAATGGTGAACCAACTACTTGTCTCCACAATGTCTGTGCGCCATTCACTCTCTCCTTTGGCCTTGAGGGAGATAAGGTCTGAAACAAGATGTGTGGGGTAGTATCTGGAACCATTGTATGTCATCTCTGATGTTGCACCTATCCTGGGATAGTGTATGACCTAGAGGCTCACTCCCCTCAGTGAGCTTGTCCAGGCGTGTGGTCAAGAAGGGGTTTTAATTGAGATGGGAGTATCTGGAGTTGACAATTGAGACGAGATTGGACCCTTGTCTTAGGGGCCAGACTCTGAACAATAAGAACAGTCTTCGTAGAAAATGATATCTGGCTGTGGGATATTTCTTTCTCATATATCAAGTTTCACCCTGTGACCCATTCCAATTTCAACATGCTTATAGGAAAGGACACTCAAGAAGCAAAGCACTTACACAAATGACTGATGATTGACTGAGAGAAATTGATGATAAAATGATTGGGGGGGCTGTCTTGTTAGTAGTAATCTGCTGCTGGAAATTGTATGTGTTATGGCTTTACAACCCCTGCTATAATGTGGATAGAGTTAATTGTCTACCAAAACACAAGAGGGCCTTCTTTAATGGAAGCCTCTCAAATATAATCCAGTTAGAATCAGGAATTCCCCAGGGTAGCCATTTAGGCCCATTGCTTTTTTCAATGTTTACTAATGACATGCCACTGACTTTGAATAAAGCCAGAGTGTCTATGTATGCAGATGACTCAACACTATACATGTCAGCTACTACAGTGACTGAAATGACTGCAACACTCAACAAAGAGCTGCAGTTATATGTTATATCGTATAGGTGGTTTAGGTATCATGATAGAGATAGAATATAGTAAAATAATGATACTGTAGTGTACATAGTAAATGTAATAACATTAATACAATAAATATCTTATGTCTTATGGGTGGTTGCGCATCATGGTGGAGATATCCGGGGACCAGTAGAGGGGTACGGAACCCCTGACCTGAAACGTACGAGGAGTAACTCCCCGCTGTGAATGACATCACCGACGCATCATGGATGATCTGCTCTGTCTCTACCTCATTGGCTACGTTGCCCTCTCCTCTGCATGATGAGCAAACCACCAATGTGACGTAAGATACTTATTGTACCACCTTAACCTCTGTTTGAAGAGCTCCTGATCTACATATGAGGGCAATTTACTTGAGAACTATACTCTTTGATGACCCCACATTGTTTTATTTATTAATTTATTTTTATTTTACAAAATCGTGCAAGTTTGGACCTGTAATTGTTTCATGGTCAGGACCATACAGTATACTGAACGAGAAACTCATCCCCAAAGGAAAACATGGGCCTAAGCTTAGCAGCATGGAGGGAAAAAGGCTTCACCACTGAACCTCAAAAACACAGCACGCTGACTCTGAACCCATTTATCATCCACTCGACACACACACAAAGAGATGCAGACAGAGATGTTATATTAACCTCATGCCCACTACATAACCCACCCAGAGTTTGTCCTGTTATCATGGCAACGGGATGTGGTGGAGGGGTACCTCGCATTGGCTCCTCTCTTGAGGAAGCGGGTGCCGGTGAATTTACTGAAGTGCCTGGCGATGAGGGTGACTCGTAAACCGGAGGACCATACTGTAGATCAACAGACGTTAAGGTGGAACACATAGGCATAAAATAATAATGGTTTCTAATAACAATTTGCAAATTATTGAATTGGAATTTACTTCCTGAATTGTAATGGCATTAACCCCAACCCTGCTAATCATCGTTCCCTTCTCTATACCCTCCATCTCTTCTTTAATCATGGAAAGGTGACCGGAAACATGACCGAATAAAAACAGTGCAGCTATTCACTCCACAAGGCAATCAAACAAGCAAGCAAAGCGTCAGTATAGAGAAAAAGTAGTCGCAATTCAACGGCACAATCACGAGAGGTATGTGGCTGGGTCCACAGTCAATCACGGATGACAAAAGGAAAACCAGCCCCGTCGCGGACACCAAAGTCTTGCTCCCAGACAAATTAAACAACTTCTTTGCTCGCTTTGAGGACAATACAGTGCCACTGACACGGCCCGCTACCAAAGCCTGTGGGCTCTCCTTCTCCATGGCCAACGTGAGTAAAACATTTAAATGTGTTAACCCTCAAAAGGCATCCTTAGCTGCTTCCTCAGAGCATGCGCAGGCCAGCTGACTGGTGTGTTTATGGACATATTCAACCAATCCCTATCCCAGTCTGTTGTCCCCACATGCTTCAAGATGGCCACCATTGGTCCTGTTTCCAAAAAAGCTAAGGTAACTGAACTAAATAATCTCCCCATTGCACTCACTTCTGTCATCATGAAGTGCTTTGATGAGTCAAGGACCACATCTCCACTCTACCTGATACCCTAGACACACTCCAGTTTGTTTACCACCCCAATAGGTCAACTGATGATGCAATCGCCATCACACTGCACACAGCCCTATCCCATCTGGACAAGAGGATTGCCTTTGTAAGAATGCTGGTCATTTACAACAGCTCGGCATTTATCATCATAGTACCTTCCAAACTCCTCATTAACCTCGAGACCCCGGGCTGCACAGGGCGGGGTCGACAAAACAAAGGAGATGATTGTGGACTTCAGGAAACAGCAGAGGGAGCAGACTATGGTTTGCAATTGCACATGGGGACAAAGATCGTACTTTTTGGAGAAATGTCCTATGGTCTGATGAAACAAAAATAGAACTGTTTGGTCATAATGACCATCGTTATGTTTGGAGGACAAATGGGGAGTCTTGCAAGCCGAAGAACACCATCCCAACCATGAAGCACGGGGGTGGCAGCATCATGTTGTGGAGGTGCTTTGCTGCAGGAGGGACTGGTGCACTTCACAAAATAGATGGCACCATGACATCAGTCAGGAAGTTAAAGCTTGGTCACAAATGGGTCTTCAAAATGGACAATGACCCCAAGCATACTTCCAAAGGCTAAATTAAGGACAACAGAGTCAAGGTATTGGAGTGGCCATCACAAAGCCCTGACCTCAATTCTATAGACAATTTGTGGACAGAATTGAAAAAGCTTGAGCGATCAAGGAGGCCTACAAACCTGACTCAGTTACACCAGCTCTGTCAGGAGGAATGGGCCAAAATTCGTATTGTGGGAAGCTTGTGGAAGGTTTCCCGGAACATTTGATCCAAGTTAGGCAATTTCAAGTTAATGCTGCTAAATACACTACACTTAAACAACACAATGTAACTCCAAGTCAATCACACTTCTGTGAAATCAAACTGTCACTTAGGAAGCAACACTGATTGACAATAAATTTCACATGCTGTTGTGCAAATGGAATAGACAACAGGTGGAAATTATAGGCAATTAGCAAGACACCCCCAATAAAGGAGTGGTTCTGCAGGTGATAACCACAGACCACTTCAGTTCCTATGCTTCCTGGCTGATGTTTTGGTCACTTTTGAATGCTGGCGGTGCTTTCACTCTAGTGGTAGCATGAGACGGAGTCTACAACCCACACAAGTGGCTCAGGTAGTGCAGCTCATCCAGGATGGCACATCAATGCGAGCTGTGGCAAGAAGGTTTGCTGTGTCTGTCAGCGTAGTGTCCAGAGCATGGAGGCGCTACCAGGGGACAGGACAGTACATCAGGAGACGTGGAGGAGGCCGTAGGAGGGCAACAACCCAGCAGCAGGACCGCTACCTCCGCCTTTGTGCAAGGAGGAGCACTGCCAGAGCCCTGCAAAATGACCTCCAGCAGGCCACAAATGTGCATGTGTCTGCTCAAACGGTCAGAAACAGACTCCATGAGGGTGGTCCGACGTCCACAGGTGGGGGTTGTACTTACAGCCCAACACCGTGCAGGACGTTTGGCATTTGCCAGAGAACACCAAGATTGGCAAATTCGCCACTGGCGCCCTGTGCTCTTCACAGATGAAAGCAGGTTCACACTGTGCACATGTGACAGACGTGACAGTCTGGAGACGCCGTGGAGAACGTCCTCCAGCATGACCGGTTTGGCGGTGGGTCAGTCATGGTGTGGGGTGGCATTTTTTTGGGGGGGGGGGGGGGGGGGTCGCACAGCCCTCCATGTGCTCGCCAGAGGTAGCCTGACTGCCATTAGGTACCGAGATGAGATGTTCAGACCCCTTGTGAGACCATATGCTAAACCAAGGTGGCGTAGCAGTTCAGACGTATTTTGTCCTCGTCTTGTCGTGTCCTGTATATATATATATTTACAACTTTTTTCACATACATTTTATTTTTATTTTCCATCAACTCATCTTCAAAATACTCTCCTACCTCAAATCTGTAATCCTCCAAGAAGCTAGCCAGAAACTCCAAGAAGCTAGCCTGAAACTAGCCAGAAGCTAGCCAGAAGCTAATCAGAAGCTAGTTCGCTCCTTTACTGGCAAATCGTTAGTATTCAGCTAACCACGGTTTGTGGTCATCAGCTATCCTTTAGCTCGAAAATCCATCGCCAGTTCTGTACGGCGCAGCGCGGCTCGGAACAGAACATACCGGACCAATTTTTCTCTCCATGTCCCTGGATTTCGACTGCTCTCTGGACATTCATACCCGGATCTCACAGCTAGCTAGCTGCTATCCGTGTGACTGTCGGCCTTCGTCGATTCCGGAGCAAACATAAATTATTCCGGAGCTAGCCAGCTCCGTCAATCACTCCTGAGTTCCATCAATCACTCCTGGGCTGCAGTCACCTATCCGGACCCGTTTTACTGCCTGCGCGGAGCCCCACCGGGCCTTCACAACTGGACTGCCGACGTTATCTACCCGAAGGAGATCCGGCTGGCTCCTCCGTCGCGACGTTACCTGAACGCCCATCTGCGGCCTGCTAACCGTTAGCTGTCTTACCAGCTGCTATCTGAATAGACAATCGGACAATTTATTTATTTGTATTATTATTATTATGTTTTCTTCTTGGGCCTCTATAACTATATCTATTGTTTTTATTTTTGTTGTTGTTGTGTGATTTGGATTAATCCCCTCTACCACACGGAACCCCACTAATCTACTGACGGAACGCAAGAGGTGGCTAACAACAGACCTCCATCCTATGCTAGCTTGCTACCGATGGCCTGGCTAGCTGTCTAAATCACCGTGACCCCCAACCAACCTCTCCACTCACTGGACCCTTTTGATCACTCGACTAAGCATGCCTCTCCTTAATGTCAATATGTCTTGTCCATTGCTGTTCTGGTTAGTGTTTATTGGCTTATTTCACTGTAGAGCCTCTAGTCCTGCTCACTATACCTTATCCAACCTATTAGTTCCACCACCCACACATGCAATGACATCTCCTGGTCTCAATGATGTTCCTAGAGACAATATCTCTCTCTTCATCACTCAATACCTAGGTTTACCTCCACTGTATTCACATCCTACCATATCTTTGTCTGTACATTATACCTTGATGCTATTTTATCGCCCCCAGAAACCTCCTTTTACTCTGTGTTCCAGACGTTCTAGACGACCAATTCTCATAGCTTGAATCCAGGACCTGCAGTGCCTAGCTCCACTCCTATTCCCCAGGCGCTCTCTTTTGATGACTTCTATAACCGTAATAGCCTTGGTTTCATGCATGTTAACATTAGAAGCCTCCTCCCTAAGTTTGTTCTATTCACTGCTTTAGCACACTCTGCCAACCCAGATGTTCTAGCTGTGTCTGAATCCTGGCTTAGGAAGACCACCAAAAATTCAGACAAACTGCAACATTTTCAGACAAGATAGAACTGCCAAAGGGGGCGGTGTTGCAATCTACTGCAAAGATAGCCTGCAGAGTTCTGTCCTACTATCCAGGTACCCAAACAATTTGAACTTCTACTTTTAAAAATCCACCTCTCTAAAAACAAGTCTCTCACCGTTGCCGCCTGCTATAGACCACCCTCTGCCCCCAGCTGTGCTCTGGACACCATATGTGAACTGATTGCCCCCCATCTATCTTCAGAGTTTGTGCTGCTAGGCGACCTAAACTGGAACATGCTTAACACCCCAGCCATCCTACAATCTAAACTTGATGCCCTCAATCTCACACAAATTATCAATGAACCTACCAGGTACCTCCCCAAAGCCTTAAACACGGGCACCCTCATAGATATCATCCTAACCGACTTCCCCTCTAAATACACCTCTGCTGTCTTCAACCAAGATCTCAGCGATCACTGCCTCATTGCCTGCATCCGTAATGGGTCAGCGGTCGAGCGACCTCCACTCATCACTGTAAAACGCTCCCTGAAACACTTCTGCGAGCAGGCCTTTCTAATCGACCTGGCTGGGGTATCCTGGAAGGATATTGATCTCATCCCGTCAGTAGAGGATGCCTGGATAATTTTTTTTAAATGCCTTCCTAATCATCGTAAATAAACATGCCCCATTCAAGGAACAGATATAGCCCTTGGTTCTCCCCAGACCTGAATGCCTTTAACCAACACAAAAACATCCTATGGCGTTCTGCATTAGCATCAAACAGCCCCCGTGATATGCAGCTGTTCAGGGAAGCTAGAAACCATTATACACAGGCAGTTAGAAAAGCCAAGGCTAGCTTTTTCAAGCAGAAATTTGCTTCCTGCAACACTAACTCAAAAAAGTTCTGGGACACTGTAAAGTCCATGGAGAATAAGAACACCTCCTCCCAGTTGCCCACTGCACTGAAGATAGGAAACACTGTCACCACTGATAAATCCACCATAATTGAGAATTTCAATAAGCATTTTTCTAAGGCTGGCCATGATTTCCACCTGGCTACTCCTACCCCGGACAACAGCACTGCACCCCCAACAGCAACTCGCCCAAGCCTTCCCCATTTCTCCTTCTCCCAAATCGATTCAGCTGATGTTCTGAAAGAGCAGCAAAATCTGGACCCCTACAAATCAGCCGGGCTAGACAATCTGGACACTTTCTTTCTAAAATTATCTGCCGAAATTGTTGCCACCCCTATTACTAGCCTGTTCAACCTCTCTTTCGTGTCGTCTGAGATTCCCAAAGATTGGAAAGCAGCTGCGGTCATCCCCCTCTTCAAAGGGGGGGACACTCTTGACCCAAACTGCTACAGACCTATATCTATCCTACTGTGCCTTTCTAAGGTCTTCGAAAGCCAAGTCAACAAACAGATTACCGACCATTTCGAATCTCACCATACCTTCTCTGCTATGCAATCTGGTTTCAGAGCTGGTCATGGGTGCACCTCAGCCACGCTCAAGGTCCTAAACGATATCTTAACCGCCATCGATAAGAAACATTACTGTGCAGCCGTATTCATTGATCTGGCCAAGGCTTTCGACTCTGACAATCACCACATCCTCCTCGGCAGACTCGACAGCCTTGGTTTCTCAAATGATTGCCTCGCCTGGTTCACCAACTACTTCTCTGATAGAGTTCAGTGTGTCAAATCGGAGGGTCTGCTGTCCGGACCTCTGGCAGTCTCTATGGGGGTGCCACAGGGTTCAATTCTTGGACCGACTCTCTTCTCTGTATACATCAATGAGGTCGCTCTTGCTGCTGGTGAGTCTCTGATCCACCTCTACGCAGACGACACCATTCTGTATACTTCTGGCCCTTCTTTGGACACTGTGTTAACAACCCTGCAGGCAAGCTTCAATGCCATACAACTCTCCTTCCGTGGCCTCCAATTGCTCTTAAATACAAGTAAAACTAAATGCATGCTCTTCAACCGATCGCTACCTGCACCTACCCGCCTGTCCAACATCACTACTCTGGACGGCTCTGACTTAGAATACGTGGACAACTACAAATACTTAGGTGTCTGGTTAGACTGTAAACTCTCCTTCCAGACCCATATCAAACATCTCCAATCCAAAGTTAAATCTAGAATTGGCTTCCTATTTCGCAACAAAGCATCCTTCACTCATGCTGCCAAACATACCCTTGTAAAACTGACCATCCTACCAATCCTCGACTTTGGCGATGTCATTTACAAAATAGCCTCCAATACCCTACTCAACCAATTGGATGCAGTCTATCACAGTGCAATCCGTTTTATCACCAAAGCCCCATATACTACCCACCATTGCGACCTGTACGCTCTCGTTGGCTGGCCCTCGCTTCATACTCGTCGCCAAACCCACTGGCTCCATGTCATCTACAAGACCCTGCTAGGTAAAGTCCCCCCTTATCTCAGCTCGCTGGTCACCATAGCATCTCCCACCTGTAGCACACGCTCCAGCAGGTATATCTCTCTAGTCACCCCCAAAACCAATTCTTTCTTTGGCCGCCTCTCCTTCCAGTTCTCTGCTGCCAATGACTGGAACGAACTACAAAAATCTCTGAAACTGGAAACACTTATCTCCCTCACTAGCTTTAAGCACCAACTGTCAGAGCAGCTCACAGATTACTGCACCTGTACATAGCCCACCTATAATTTAGCCCAAACAACTACCTCTTTCCCAACTGTATTTAATTTTTATTTATTTATTTATTTTGCTCCTTTGCACCCCATTATTTTTATTTCTACTTTGCACATTCTTCCATTGCAAAACTACCATTCCAGTGTTTTACTTGCTATATTGTATTTACTTTGCCACCATGGCCTTTTTTGCCTTTACCTCCCTTCTCACATTGTATATAGACTTGTTTATACTGTATTATTGACTGTATGTTTGTTTTACTTCATGTGTAACTCTGTGTCGTTGTATCTGTCGAACTGCTTTGCTTTATCTTGGCCAGGTTGCAATTGTAAATGAGAACTTGTTCTCAACTTGCCTACCTGGTTAAATAAAGGTAAAATAAATAAATAAATAAAATAAAAATGCTGGTGCGGTTGGCCCTGGGTTCCTCCTAATGCAAGACAATGCTAGACCTCATGTGGCTGGAGTGTGTCAGCAGTTCCTGCAAGAGGAAGGCATAGACTGGCCCGCCCGTTCCCCAGACCTGAATCTAATTGAGCACATCTGGGACATCATGTCTCGCTCCATCCACCAACGCCACATTGCACCACAGACTGTCCAGGAGTTGGCGGATGCTTTAGTCCAGGTCTGGGAGGAGATCCCTCAGGAGACCATCCGCCACCTCATCAGGAGCATGCCCAGGCGTTGTAGGGAGGTCATACAGGCACGTGGAAGCCACAAACACTACTGAGCCTCATTTTTACTTGTTTTAAGGACATTACATCAAAGTTGGATCAGCCTGTAGTGTGGTTTTCCACTTTAATTTTGAGTGCGACTCCAAATCCAGACCTCCATGGGTTGATAAATTTGATTTTCATTGATAATTTGTGTGATTTTGTTGTCAGCACATTCAACTATGTAAAGAAAATAGTATTTAATAAGAATATTTCATTCATTCAGATCTAGGATGTGTTATTTTAGTGTTCCCTTTATTTTTTGAGCAGTGTACTAATTTAGTGTATTTAAACTTCTGACCCACTTGGAATGTGATGAAAGAAATAAAAGCTGAAATAAATCATTTTCTCTACTATTATTCTGACATTTGGCTAAGGTATATGTAAACTCCCGACTTCAACTGTACCTGCTGGAGCGTGTACTACGTGTGGGTGTTGTTATGGTGACCAGTGAGCTGAGATAAGTCAGAGTTTTACCTAGCAAAGACTTGTAGATGACCTGCAGCCAGTTGGTCTGGCGTTGAATATGTGGCGAGGGACAGCAGACAAGAACATACAGGTCGCAGTCGTGGGTTTGGTGACAAAACGGATGGCACTGTGATAGACTGCATCCAGTTTGCTGAGTAGAGTGTTGGAGGTTATTTTGTAAATGACATTGCCAAAGTCGAGTATCGGTAGGATAGTCAGTTTTAAGAGGGTATGTTTGGCAGCGTGAGTGAAGGAGACTTTGTTGCAAAATAGGAAGCCAATTCCAGATTTAATTTTGGATTGGAAATGCTTAATATGAGTCTGGAAGGAGAGTTTACAGTCTAGTCAGACACCTAGGTATTTGTAGTTGACCACATATTCTAAGACAGAACTGTCCAGAATTGTGATGCTAGTCGGGCGGGCAGGTGCGGGCAGCGATCGGTTGAGCATGCATTTAGTTTTACTAGCATTTAAGAGCAGTTGGAGGCCACAGAAGGAGTTTTGTATGGCACTGAAGCTCGTTTGGAGATTTGTTAAACACTGTCCAAAAAGTGCCAGATGTATACAGAATGGTGTCGTCTACGTAGATGTGGATCAAGGAATCACCCGCAGCAAGTTCGACATCATTGATATATTACAGAGAAAAGGGTCTGCCTGAGAATTTAACCCTGTGGTACCCTTAGAGACTGACCGACTGCCAGGTCCGGACAACAGGCCCTCCGATTTGACACACTAAACTTTATCTGAGAAGAAGTTGGTGAACCAGGCGAGGAAGTCATTTGAGATACCAAGGCTAGCACAGTGCTATCTAGCACAATGTTAGCTGAGCACAGTGCTAGCTGAAGAGAAGGCTTGAGAGCCTCTTTTGACCATACTACCGTGCGGTGTAACTGGTCAGTTAATCCTTAGCTAGTAATTTCACATATTCGAGTGCCTGGCTTAGTTTGCCCAGTACGGGGAAGCAGTAGCTGTAACTTCGGGTGAAAAGGTTCTATCAACCGGGTTATACATGTCCTACTCAAAGCCTGACTGTAAGGTCTGTACAGCTTAGCTAGCTAGCAGTAGCCTAGTGGGCTAAAGCCTGTAGTTAACACTTCGTTAGATGGAGAACCGCACACATTGTGCTACAGGCTGAAAATCTCCCATGACTGCAGTAACGAGAGGCAAAACCAGTCAGCTTAGGCAGCGAGGGCTCTGGTAAGCTAAATGAGGGATAAAGAAATGCTACCAAGTGTAGGTAGAAAGAACTAGCAGAATGAGCTCTAAGCATGTTCCGGCCTACGGTAGCTAAAAAGCTATTACTGGCGTTAACTAGTTAGTGTTCAACTCATGGGCTAATAGCCTAGCTACTAGCACACCGCTATCTGAAGAAAAAGCGTGTGGCATAAGTCTTCAGTGAGCTAGGTAACCACATCTCCAGAGGCTCTTTTCTCTCTTCCAGCGTGGTCGGAAATAGCAGCACTAAGCTGGTAGCTAAGTGGGCTAGTAGGGCGAAGGATAGCCGTGTGGTGCTAGCTTCAACTGGAGACTGGCTTCAACTGGAGACTTTTTCCTTTCGGCAAAAGTACTCAATCCTCTAATCGAAAAGCTGTAATCCTTAACTGGGTGGCAAATCCTAGTGGATCAAGTTGTGCTGAGAAGAGCTAGAGACAGCTTGTGATCTCCGTAATAAAGAAACGATAATGAGTTAGAGGGCAGGAGCGTGACACCTTATAAGGAGTGGGGTTCCCCACTATTCACCAGGCTTCCTGTCTAGGAAAGACGTTGTGTGATTGGAGCTTTCTGGTGATACCGCCTCGAAGGGCGTGTCCCCATAGTGAGATACCAAAATTAGTATTTGAAAGAGAACCAAATGTAACATACAATAAATGTTTTTCGTGATAAGAAATGGAAACAAACGTATTTATTCACATGTTTTGAAATTGTAAAAGCAGCTGTTTTGAAACTGTTAAAACTGGGAAAATAAATGAGGTATAGTGTGAGAGGGCGGGTGCCATCTGACCTTGTGTGGGCAGGCCCTTGTCCTCAAAGATGTTGAAGCTGTCCTGCCTGCTGCGCTGTATGTGCACCTCCTCCATGGTGCCCGGGTCGCATGGGCTATGCAGCAGGGTCGGGTTGTACTGCAGAAATGGCTCGGGTCAGAGCTGTAGCTGGGGGTCAAAGATCATAGGTGAAAAGGCCAATGGGGATGGCGAGAAGAACAACAGTTGTTAATCAGAGAGTAAATCGATGAGATGGATGAATGGAGTGATGGGTAGAAAGAATAATATTATAGAGGAATGACTGAAGACCCGATTAAATTAAAAATATTAAGCAAGCAGACAAACTGACTGACAGACAGACACTTTTGAAAGGAGTCCAACTGTACTTTGATGTTACATAACTATTCTTTCCCTCAAGCAGAGATGGCAGTGATGTCATTGTGTTTTTTTCCACTTAACAAGAAGTGGTTAGTACTACTTTTCAATGAAAGAAAATACATACAATTCAATGGATGGATGGAAATACAAGATAACCTTTTGTTTTAATGAAATTTGCATTTGTGTATACATTTAATGAGGAGGATAGTACTACATACACAATTCCACGGCAATGAAAGATTCAGTCTTGAAAGTGTGTGTGTGTCAGTATGTAAGAGAGATATGACCTCATATATATCTGTGACATTTGTTACAACAAACCAAGAGGCATATTGTATCACGTAATAAACATTCAGGGAAAGGACATAAAGTCAGGCATACTCCATGCGAATATACACCCACACATTGCAGCCATGCCAATACCCCAGTGGTGACATTGGGCAACTGGATAGACTGTGCTTGAGGTGACACATGCTGCCACCAAGATCCTTACCTCATGTGACACATCACAACACACCATTGGGATACGCATTACTACGGAGACCCTGGAGACTGCAAGGCAAGCTTACCTAAAGTAGAAGTTACTGGACAGGTGCATGTTCTGAAAGATCCTCACGTATCTACAAGGGGAAAAATAAACAGTCACAACCTTATAGCTATGGCCAAGACCTAATAGTAGTGTCAAGATTTTTCCTGTCTCATCACCAGTCCCTGGTCAGGTCACATAGGAAAAAGTCCTGGAGATATAACATTATACAGTAAGAGCATGTTACCTTATGTCATCACAATTAAAAGGTGAGAGTAGACAAGGCAATATTAATTTCCTGTGCACTGCATATATAGACCCATGTACTGAGTGACCCTTATCCCTTTGCTGGCCACACTTGGTTAATGGGTCGGTGAAGCCGTCACACCGCATAGCCATGTGTGAAACGTTGATTACCTAATGATCTCATTGGATGCTTGGTGTGTGTGTGTGTGTGTGTGTGTGTGTGTAGTGCGTGCGTAAATTGAGTGAGAGAAAACATTTAGGGAAAGAGGAAAGTGGAAGGAAAGAAGAAAGTCTCCAGTGAAGTATAGGGTATTTAACTGTCTGTTGTACCTGGCCTCATCAGGATGCATCACCCTCACTGAGTCATTGGGGATATAGATCACGTTGGTATTGTCGATCTCTGTATCAGGGTGTCAAATTCATTCCACGGAGTGCCGAGTATCTGCAGGTTTTTGCTTTTTCTTTTCAATTAAGACCTAGACAACCAGGTGAAGAGAGTTCCTTACTAATTCGTGACCTTAATTCACCAATCAAGTACAAGATTGGAGCGATAAACCCTCATACACTTGGCCCACCGTAGAATGAGTTAACACATGTTGTGTATGGATTGACCACCAATGTCTGCCATCTTCCTTCGCTTGGTGATCAAGACGATGTAATACCCCTCTAGGAAACAGACAAAACCTGCAAGACCAGGATAATAAATACACATAAATAGCACAAATAAGCCTATTATTACTGTAGCTTACAAGGACACCCCAAATCACCCAGATAACTTATACAACTCGTATGCAACTTTTACCATGAATTTCTCATCCACAATGCTTTTTTCAGGCCACCTTTTTATATACAGTATCTATTCTCATCTCAACAAGCAAATGAGTGCCCATCTGTGTGCGTGTGTCTTTATGATACATGAGACCACTTGTTTTTCATGCTGCATGATCACGACACACTCACAGCCTTTTCATCGTTCTTACATAATTCATTATAACCTTCAAAAGCTTTTTGTGAAATCATATTTTTGGTTCCAAAATATGGTTTCAGTCCTCGAATGTGTATTCACTATTGTAGTACACTTTATTTACTCACAGAGAAGCAGAATATATGTTCTCTGAGAGCTCATTATTGTTTCTCAATCATATTAGTCAGGCTCTTTCACTTTTATCTCCTATTTTATCTCCTCTTAGAAGTCATTGACAACAGCTAGAAACAAAAACTACTACCGCTGTTTCGCTTAGATTAAAGCTGTGTATAAATGGGGTGGTTGAGACCAACAAGTAGTGATGGGAGGGGTGTAACGGTTTTCCTCCTCTTCTGAGAAGGAGTAAGAAAGATCGGACCAATGCACAGCGTGGTTAGTGTCCATATGTTAATGAAAGATAACCGAACACTGAATACAAAAAGAACCAGAGAAATAAATTAAAACCGAAACAGTTCTGTATGGTAAAACACAGAAAACAACTACCCACAAATCATAGTCGGAAAACAGGCTGCTTAAGTATGGTTCTCAATCAGAGACAACGATCGACAGCTGCCTCTGATTGGGGACCATACAAGGCCAAACACAGAAATACATAACCTAGAATACACAACATAGAATGCCCACCCCAACTCACACCCTGACCAAACTAAAACAGAGACATAAAAAAGGAACTAAGGTCAGGATGGTTACAATCGATACGGTTAGATGTTGGATACGATTTTTGAAGATATGGTATCGTATTGTTTTAACAATATCACAATATTATTATTGTGCTAGTTGGCTGTACCTGCATCAAAAAAAGTATTTTTCCTCCATAGTTCTCCAATGTCGTTTTATATAGGGAGCCAATTTGTTTTCAGCACTTGTATATCCATTACTGGTCAAAACTTGTTTGCTCATTGCTGTCTTGTCCCTCTGCAGAAGACATATTGTGAGCAATATGTTTGGAACATTGAATCGCAATACAGTATCGAATTGCAATACATATAAAATCGTGAGAATCACAATATGTATCGTATTGTCACCTAAGTATCGTGATAATATCATATCAATTTCCTAGCCCTACCAACAAGTGGGTCACACTTATTATACCCTTTTCACAATACTGAACCGAGCTGAGATGAACCAAGCTATACTTGGGTTTTAGATAAGATTTTATTGTCCTCAAAGGAGGAAATTAATTTCCGCATGCTCGTACATAGACATAGAGACCGCCAAGAAACCCACACACCCAGTCATTACATTTACAATGCCAAACTTCTCTACACCCAGGGCAGATAAAACAGACAGAAGACAGACAGCACATAAACAGTGGAATATAGTCCTTTAGCTGTCACGCTCTACCCCCCTGGTGCTCGAGGGGGCCAGGCTGCCCTGCATTACGCACTCCTGCCACCATCGTTTACGCACACCTGCCTTCCCTTGTCACACGCTTCAGTGATATTGGACTCACTCAATCACCTGTTTATTACCCCCCCTATATTTGTCAGTTCCCCTGCTCTGTTCCCACTGCTGCATTGTTTGTCGTCTGTCTTTCTGTTTCCCAGTTCTGACGCTGTTCCTGTCCTGTTGCATGTCCGTTCCTAATTAAAATGTCAACTCTCCGTACCGTCATTCCTTACATTAGCTGTTGAGGGTGTTTATGGCTGTGGGGAGGAAGCTCCTGCTGAACCATGTATATGTGGCTAGAGGGGTCTTTAGTGGTAGAGTGAGAGGCTATGGTAGTTTAAACTTGTTGACATCTCCTCTATAGTTGCTGGAACTTATCAAGGAAGGACAATGTGAACACACTGGGCTGGGGACAGAATCATTATTCTTTATGTTGAAAATAATCTGGACAGATACTGATATGCCAGGATTTGTGTGTAGTTAGGACATAATAGTTGTTTGATGTTGCAATGGATGGGGAGGTGACCATTGACAGCCTGACCCAATTCTGCTGTGCTTATATGATTTGAATTACGGTAATGACAGGGGATGAGACTATAAAATATTTTACAGGCTACACATGTTCCTGGAGGAAATAGCCTACAGGAGATAAACAAGAGGGAAATCATTTGCAGGAGCAGAACAGCATATGACATAAATGCATATGGATATGGATAAATTATATGAAGCATAAATTGTATGAGGAATGGGAGGAGAGAGGGGACATTGTGTACATCACAAAGATACCCTAACCCATTTTCCACCATCACAACCACTCATTTTCTGTCTGTGACACATTGACATGTTTTAACGTTTGCTCATGAAATGACAAGCCGTACAATACGTCAAATTTGACCGCTTAGGTATCCGGCGTCAGAATCTGGGTCGGTTTCCTAGATCACCATCCAGCTCAATACAGATGACTTCCAAGAAATGTTTATCTGAAGCCCATATCATGCCATGTTTCCAATGCAATTTGCATTTGTGATTTCAGCAAAAACAAATCAAATCAAATGCTATTTTCATAAACAACAGGTGTACAGGTGTAACAGTGAAATGCTTACTTATGCATCCTTTTCTAACAATAAAGAGTTAAAGATAAAATATAAATAATAAATAATACACAGTGAATAACAAATAACAATAACGAGTAAAAATAACACGGTATACAGGGAGTACCAGTACCGAGTCGATGTGCAAACAAGATTGGGTGTGTGCGTGCGTGTCCTTGCTGGTGCACATCTTTGTGTTGTCCTCCCCATTACTGTCTGTAGGTCAGTGCTGATAGGAAGATAAGTGGCATTCAAGCTACTGTCACACCAATTATCTGTTTGTTTAATACCACAAACACACTGGCCTGGATAGGGGAAGAGTGACGCAAAGCACCATGATCAAAGCCTCACAACATTGTCAGGTCAAACTACTGACATCTGACCCTCCAAATAAAAGGATTTGAGTGTGCGGATTTGAGTGTGCGTGAACGAAAATGTGAGAGACGGATCATTAGCAAAATGTGAGAGATGCTCCCCTCTCAGGATCCCTTTTTTCCCCTCTCTCCTCCGTTCAGTGTGACCTTGATCTCAAAGCTTGACATTTCTCCTAGCAACATCATCCAAACCCCACAGCAGCAGCCATAATACAGCAGAGAAAATTAGCCTCTCTCAACTCTTCACCGTGATATACTTATTCTTCCCAGGGAAAAAGCTGAAAAAAGGTTCAGACACCGAAATGAGCAATTAAGTAACAAAATTGGCTATTCAGAGAAAAAAGGTTGAAAACGGCCTGGCAGGAGGTTGGTTCTCCAAATCACTTCAAGTGGGCAACCGAAGGTCTTGAGAGATCAGGTATCGGCGTGTGCTGATGAAAGTAGAAATAGGCATAGAGAGGTGTAAAAGATCCTTCGATTGGAAATCTGTCATTCCTCGTTTAGCCTCTCTTTGCCTCAAAGATTTGATGCTATTCCTAAAAAATAAATACAAATTAAGTATACCAGTCCAGCATCAAAACACATTTTATTCCACCTGGGATCCGATGGTATCCTATTTTGAGCATCTCCAAACACTTCATCCAGGTTAGTACTATAGGCCTCACCCCCACCCCTTCCCTTGAGGTTACTGCTAGGATCACCTCTCAACTGAAAAAGTTAGGCTGTTGTATGTTTGCTTTAAGTAACATTATGCTGTATACTTTAAAAAATATATGTTTGAAAGCATCGGTGGGGGGAGTGAGAACTTCTTGCGACTCTCAAACCCGGATCCGGGAGCATAATCATCGCCTGAAATGAATTAGCATAATGCAGCGGACATAAATATCCCTAGAAAATCTTCCTATTCATGAAAATCACAAATTAAATATATTGAGACACAGTTTAGCCTTTTGTTAATCCCACTGTCAGCTCAGATTTTCTAAATATGCTTTACAGCCAACGCTAGACAAGCATTTGTGTAAGTTTATCATAGCCTATCATGGCATTATGCCCTCCTAGCAGCAGGTAACATTTTCACACAAAAAAACAAAAAAAAATACATTTGAAGAACTTCGGATGTTTTCACTCAGGAGACTCCCAGTTAGATAGCAAATGTTCCTTTTTTCCAAAAATGTTATTTTGTAGGCGAAATAGCTCCGTTTGTTCTTCACGTTTGGCTGAGAAATCGACCGGAAAATGCGGTCACTACAACGCCAAACTTTTTTCCAAATTAGCTCCATAATATCGACAGAAACATAGCAAACGTTGTTTAGAATCAATCCTCAGGGTGTTTTTCACATATCTATTTGATAATATATCCACCGGGACAATTGGTTTCTCATTAGAAGCGATTTGAATAATGACTACTTCTGTACTTTACGCAAGATTTTCTGCGGGAGTCATCATGTGACCACTTGCTCAATGTGGTCCCTTACGGCTATTCTTCAACATATATGCGTAAAAAGACATCACAATGCTGTAGACACCTTGGGTAATACGTAGAAAGCGTAAGCTCATTCATAGCCCATTCACAGCCATATAAGGATGCAGGATTGGCATGCAGCGCTTTCAAAATATGGGGCACTTCCTGATTTAATTTTTATCTGGGTTTCACCTGTAACATCAGTTCTGTTGCACTCACAGACAGTATCTTTGCAGTTTTGGAAACGTTAGAGTGTTTTCTATCCAAAGCTGTCAATTATATGCATAGTCGAGCATCTTGTTGTGACAAAATATCCCGTTTAAAACAGGAACTTTTTTATCCAAAAATGAAATACCGCCCCCAGAGTTCCAAGAGGAGGGAGAAAAAGGGGTAAAATGTACAATGCCTTAATGTTTTATGTTACATTTTCTATGAATAAAAATATATAATAAAAATTATAAAAATAGGCAGATACTAACGTGTCTGTCATGTCTATGGCCAGAAATACATTTGAATGGTGGTGGATTACTCAACCGATTAATGGGTCAACTAGGAGAGAGAATAAAGTAGACGGCACGGGTCAAATTAATTGATTTATGACCCTGTGTCCATGATGACGTGTACATGTCCAAGTATGGGCCTCCGGCCAGGCCATCCTGTTCCTGTGGTCACGTGTTAGAGGGTGTGTGTTATTTTATATCTATATTGCATCCTTTGAAGTAGTCATGGTGATTGATGGGAGGGTTGAGTGTTTGAACTTTTGAACGTGTATGTCCCCCACCCCCAGTTATTGCCCCCAGTTATTGCCCTTATGGATGTTATCTGATGAAGCAGGAATGTCCTGGGGTATTGGCTGTGGCATACGCATTATAAATGTCCAGAACAAGGCCTGCGATTTTTAAAATCAAGGCCCGAATATTAAACATAAAAAATATGTCTCCTAGGCCAATTCTCGGGGTGCTCTGCAGCTCATGTCATGAACCCAATGACAAAAGCCTGGAGGATGTTTTGCGTGAGGCTCCAGAATGTTTTAAAGGATTTTTGGGTACGAGTGAGGGACATATGTCTTACATATTCCAACCTGAGGAATCTACGGTTAAGATATTCACAGACAGTGGCCCCAAACCCCTTTATCGGGCAGAACCCGAGAGTTTTTCTCCAGCGCTAAGGATGAGAGAATGGCTTAAAATAAGACTCACGCTGTGTCAAATTGAACAGGCCCTGAGTGCTTCAAGTCTACCCGGATATGCGTTGGAAGAGCTGGTCTGCGGACGAAATTATCTGATGGCCCTAAGAGTCGCTTCAATGGCGTATACCCCGGACTCCAGAGTGACAATTTTAGCATGTGAACAATTTGATAGTGCAAATGCGACGAAAACTGTCAGTTCATATGTATTTTCCAAAGCATGCAAGGATGTAAATTGTTTTTCAAATAATGTTCCGTTTTAAATGGCGCAATTACCATATTTTCCGAACACTGATGAATAAGCTGGACAGTCTTTTCGAAAATCGTGAACAATTACGGCGATGGCCGAGGTTATCGTTGAGACATACCCAGGACCCACAAGGCCGAAGGAGGATCTTTCCCTGGAGTGAAAACGTCCGGAGCTTCGATGGGCAAGCGACTTTGCGATGGTGAATTGGAAACGGATAATGGTCAGGGCTAACCAGCCCCTTTATCTGTAAGAAATAGTAAAAAAAAAAATGAATTATAACGTGTGTTAAAATGTATGTACTAAATATTCTGGATTAAATCATTGGTTTTGAAAATGTATCTCACCATTTAACGAAAGGGGAAGCGGTCTTTTCTCTCACGCCATGGTCTGTCGCAGAGAAATGTAATGTCTGAAAAAAACATGTATTATTTTGTAGTCTTTCCTACAATGGTATGTTATAAACATTACTGGTTATTAAAGTTTGTAATAATGTACACCTGCAGGCCTCCAAGGTTTTTTACATAAAACACTCGTGATGCATGTTTAAATATTATTCAAACTTGTTAATGAATTCTAACATGTCTTAAAGGTTGTACGAAATATTTTGGAATTCAATCAAATTAATTTAAAAACTGTATCTCACCCCTTAACTATGGGAAAATGTATTTCACATCATCACCCAGCTCTGTCGCGAGGGAAAAAGCAACGGAAAATCAGGGGGCGTGTGTGAGTGTGAGTGTGACGGAGCAGCAGGTGTGTGTGTGCGTTTCAGAAACAAAAGGGTGTGTGTGTTCAACAGGGGGACCCAAGCATTCTATCTGTAGAGAATCATTTGAAACCAAGGTTTGCACTATCATGCATACGGCATGTCCAGATATCTGCCGACCGCCCGGGGTTAAACATTGATATCTAATCAGCGCCCGGTGCCCCCCACCCCGGTTGTAGACAGAATGCCTCTTTGAATTCACCGCCTTTGTTCTCTAAACCAAATATACATACAGGATATCTCCCTTTAAACTCTTTCCGTACTTTCGCAAGTTAGGGACAGAACGTGGAGCATATATTTTAACACTGTTAGCACAGCTTTAGCGCAAACCCACAGGCCCGAATATTTAGCTGCATTTAGCATCTCTCCAAATGGATATTTCTGGAGGTGAGTAAGTGAAAAATATATTTTACGTTTTTTTTTGTGAATATTATCGGGATATTATTGTAATATTAAACCCAAGTTATTTGTGTATTTCAGGCCAAATGCCAATATAAGTTAAAAGTGTATATATAGCGTATAACTGGTAATATTATCTAAAGTTTGTTAGGATCCCAAACATTTATGCAGCTTTTACGAGGTTTAACGGATCTGGAACAACATGAGGGGGATTCTCAGTCTCAAAACCCCGACAGTCAATCGCCATCATAATTTTTTTGCGGTAAGTCCTTATAATTAATCACATACCCAAGAATATTTATACATAAAAAATAAAATAAAAATAGTGTGTACTATTTTAAAAGCTACTTTTTGTATTTACAGCTGACATACAGCCAAGAATGATAAAGGATTCGTTATGGACAACTGACACATCGGGTGACTTGGATGCAATTCTCCCGTTCTGTACGAACGTTTTTTCAAACACACCGCGAATCCCGGGAACCTCCACCACCTCACGACATATTCCAGACCCCAACAAGCAACGCACAACACGGGCTCTAGTACATTGCTCAGAATCCACCCCTCCAGAAAAGTACTACTGGGCAGGGAACTTGCGGCTTCACGAGCCGGCGCTCCATGGACACGGTATGAGACCATTACACATATTGTTATTAGTTATACGTCTTTTTATTAGTTATACCTCTTTTGATAGAATATGTTAAAACAAGGACAAATAATGTTTTTTCAGACTGCCAGGAGACCGGCCCTGCAGAATCGGGAACACTAGATGAAAAAAGTCACACCCCCCTGGTTTCTGCGATTCGTCAGAACAGCCAGCGCCAAAAAAGCCGAGGTATTTTAACTATGTATTGTTAATATATAGTATTATACCTGAAATGTATTTGACATTTTATGTATCTAACATAATTAATATTTAATAACCTATTTTGTATGTATTATTTTCTTTCAGACTCCTCCCCGGCGAAAAATGGCACAGAAGGACACATACATCTAGAGCTGGGGTATTCCGGCGCACCGAACATTCCCGATGAAACAACCAAAGCGGAGGATAGACCTGTTTTTAATGACATTTCAGATGTTGACGATCAGTTATTCTGTGATGCGGCCAACCTTCTTGACCCCGTCAATTCTATGGCATCAGGATTTGCAATAGAACAAGCAAGGTTTTTCACATTATTTTCCAGGGCTTTGAAATCGAGGAACGTTTTGCTATACAAACGACTGGGGGTTTAAATTGAGAGACAGTACCGAGACGATATGTTATTCTGGCATAGAACAATTCCATGCATGTTAAACAGCAAACCGATTAAAAAACGCAAATACAGGCGCTAAAATCATATATGTAACACGTATCATTCCAGAAATACCCAAAAACACACGTCCTTAATTATCCAAATGGCAGAACCACAGGAACAAGGTGAGACAGTTGAAAGCCTCTTAGCACAGATACCGCCAGAACTCCTAGAAGTTATTAAACGTATGAACGAGTCAGGGACGCCCGATGAAAGCATATTATCCCAGATTCCAGCCGAACTCCTAGAAATGATTAATCGTATGAACGAGTCAGGGACGCCCTATGAACACCTGTTATCACAGATTCCCGAAGCCCTCATAACCTTAATTAATTGGATGAACGAGAGTCAGACATTTTCGGCCTCCGCCACCCCAACAGCGATAGACCAACCATTAACGCCCATATCCGTAGAGTCTGACATGTCACATGATGTTTTTTGGGAATTGGAAAATTGTCTAATAAATCTGGAGGGAGATGGTATTGATAGACGTGTCCGGGTTGTGTACCGCAATAAATTCAACAATACAGAGATTCGACAGTTTTTCAATTTCCTATGGGCGAGGCAGAATCTTGACTATGCTGTGTTTTACGTAATGATAATTGACACTCTGAACGATCTGTTAGAGACGGCAAGAGATTATGGCGAAACACGTGATATCTTACAATTGGAGATTTGTGGAGATAGCCTGTATAATACAGTATCTCTTATTTTACCCAATGGCGAAGCAGATCTTGAACAATTTATCGCGCTGCTAGAACGCCTTGTTCAGTCAAATTTAGCCGTCATAGCAGATCGGACCCTGGATCTTGTAGTGCAAATAATACGTCAACCCCAGGGTGGTGGTGGGCAGAGAAGGAAGCTTGATAGCCTAATGCAGTCAGAAATCATAAGCAATAAAAGGGCCTACCTCATAAACGTTCACAATCCCGATAATAAGCTATGTTTTGCAATAGGCCTAGCGCATTTACTTAACCCAGGATGTACTGATCTGACGGCAATGCAGAAGGCTAGAGAGCTCCAAACGGCCGTGGGTCTCGGTATACAGGATGCTGTGGCTTTCTCTGACATAGTAAAATTTGAAAACTTTCTGAATATCAAGATTGTGGTTTTGTACCACAGTAGAGCTAATGCTGCTTGTTCCAAAACAATCCCCAACCGCAACCTCAGATTCTGTACTTTTATGTGCAAAACGAACATTACTACGCCGTTACCAACATCACTGCATTTTTAGGCGCCCCATCTGTGTGTCCATCCTGCCATACCGGCTACACCCGAAAGGGGTGGCACTCGTGCCGTTATAACTGTTTAGTATGTCAGGATGCAGATTGCCCAATGCAACCCATAAATTTGACACCCTGTGAGGATTGTCACCGCACATGTCGTTCGACCTACTGTTACGAAAAACACAAAATTGAAACATGGCAGCCCAAGGCATGTAAGTCTGTAAGCATTTGTGACATTAACAAGAAATGCTCAAAATGTCATTGCAATTACAACCTTAAAATAGATAGCCCTAAACCGCATGTGTGTGGAATCATACATTGTCCAATCTGTAAAGGGCCTTTGAAAAGCAGAGACGCTGAAGTGGTTCAAGAAGTGCCACACGAGTGTTATATTCAACCCTTGGCTGAAGATGAACATTCAGAGAAATATGTGTTCTATGATTTTGAGACAAATCATCATCATTTTCCTATTTTTGTATCTACCACGACTTTCAAGGGGGAAAAGTGGTCTGCAGAAGGATCCAATTGTGCACTACTCTTTCTAAAACATTTTAGAAAGCCACAGTACAGAAACTTCACATTTATAGCCCACAATGCTAGAGCCTACGACTCTTACCTTCTTCTGAACCCATTGATACAGCAAGGCGTGGCACCCAGTGTCATAGCTCAAGGTAGGAAAATCTTGTGTTTTGTAGACCCAGCCTTCAACCAGAGATACATTGACAGTTTAAGCTTCTTACCCATGCGATTGGCTCAAATGCCAGAGGCCTTGGGTTTTGAAAACTCTGTGAAAGGCTGGTTCCCCCACTTCTTCACATCTACATTATGTCGGATCATATCCCAGCCCAGAAATGTACGGGTGCGATCAAATGTCTCCCAAAGAGCGTAAGAGATTCATGACGTGGTACGAGACAGTAAGACATGGCACCTTTGATTTCCATAAAGAGATGGAATCACACTGTGACAATGATGTGGTTATACTTCGTGAAGGATGCCTCAGATTCAGAGAAGAGGTAATCAAAGATGCAGGCATTGACCCCTGGAGTTGTACAACTATTGCATTGGCATGCATGAAAACCTATCGTACACACTGTCTGCCTACATCCTCTATAGCTATCCCCTCGCCTGACAACTACCGACGCCAATTCAAGTCATACTCTAGTGGGTCCATTCAATGGTTGGAGTATTTGGCCCAGGATAAAGACATTTTTATTTAACATGCTTTGAATCGGGGGGAGAAGGCGTTTGGCTCTTACCATGTAGATGGCTACACCCAGATTGACGGGGTTGAGACCGTGTATGAGTACAACGGTTGTTTCTTCCATGGTTGTAAATATTGCTTTGTGCCCCAGACCATGTGTGTCCTAACCCAAAAGACTTTTGGGGAAATGTACCAAGAGTTTCAAGACAAATTGGATTCTTTACAAGGCTACTTTACGGCATACGTCATGTTCAAGCCTTCCTTTCCAGCTATGACACCCCAGAACCCCTGGAACCCCGACAGGCCTTGTATGGCGGCCGTACCAATGCTTTGACATTGCGGTATGTAGCGCAACCCGACGAGACAATAGGATATGTAGATTTTACATCCCTTTATCCTCATGTAATGAGTTCCTCATGCTATCCTATGGGGCATCCGGAAATTATTCATCGTGATTTTGACGTAACTCAAAACTATTTTGGTCTGATCGAAGCAACTGTCTACCCTCCTAGGGGTTTGTTTATACCAGTGTTGCCTTACAGGGGCCCTCAAGGAAAACTTTTCTTTCCCCTTTGTCGCACCTGCAGTGAAAACAAACAACAAACCCCATGTGATCACTCAGATCAAGAAAGAGCCCTGACAAGGGTGTGGGTCACAGTTGAATTCTCTAAGGCTTTAGAGATGGGGTATGGTATGGCCAAAATCTTTGAAGTGTGGAACTTTTCTTTTTAAAGAGACCTTCTTGAGATGCAAGCAAATGGCTTCAGGCTATCCTGCATCGGTCACAGATCAAGAGAGAAAAGACAGGTACATTCAAGACTATCACGACAGAGAAGGCATACTTCTTGACCCTGACAGAATAGAGGTCAACAAAACCAAACTAAATGTGTCGAAATTGTACTTAAATTCGGTTTGGGGCAAATTATCGCAGAGATTTAATATGCTAACAACGTCGATTATTAAAGACCCCAAAGAATTTTTGGAATTTGTTTTTTCGGACCAATACGAAATATTGAGTCAAGACATTGCCATGGTGCAATGGCGACGTAACAAGAAGTGGGTTCTACCCCCGGGTAATGTAAATGTGTTTCTTGCAGCATTTACCACGGCCTATGGCCGACTTGAACTGTACAAGCTCATGGAGCAGCTTCAGAGGCGGGTTCTTTACCACGACACAGACTCTGTGGTCTATGTAAGCAAACAGGGGGATTGGAGCCCCCCACTCAGCAACTATCTGGGTGGCTTAACGAGTGAACTCGCAGAGGGTGACCATATCACAGAATGGTCCTCCTGTGGTCCCAAAAGCTATGCTTTTAGGCCTAAAAAGAATCACGTGGTGTTGAAAGCCAAAGGCGTGACTCAAAACTATGAAAATGCCCCACGTGTAAAACTTGGAATCAATCACACGCTTGGTCGATGGGTTCCTAAATGACAGGAATATTGACTTGGAGATTTTGAGCTCCTACAAAAAGACTGTTAGGGATAAAAAGGGCTTCCATCTGAGGAATGCCCCACTCACTAAAAGATTCAGGGTAGTCTGTGACAAGAGACTGCTTTTGCCTGACGGGACCACATTGTCCCTTTGGCTACTGACTTATGCTACAAGCCGCAGTGTGTCATTAAAGCTTAAGATATAATGACTGCTGTAGAAGGTTTTGACCCCCGGTTGCAACTACCATTTTCAGTAATCGCAGGGCCATCTAATAGTGGTAAAACTTGTTTTGTAAAAAGTATTTTAGAGAATTCTGAACATGTGTTATCTCAAAAGCCTGATAATTTTGTGTGGTGTATGATCATCAACCTCTGTATGATGAATTGTTGAAGACAATAAAAATCAAGTTTGTTGAAGGAATACCTGAATCCCTGTCTGATGAACTTTTACCTGCTCATAAAAACAATCTGCTGGTTTTGGACGATATGCTATTTGCAGGTAGCGAACATCCCGAAATTGCCCGAGCGTTTACCCAATATACTCATCATAGAAACCTGTCCGTGCTTTACTTGGTGCAGAATGTGTTTCACCAAGGTAAAAATAGCCGCACCATCAGTTTGAACGCCAATTACATGGTTTTGTTCAAAAATCCTAGACACAAACTACAAATTAACACTCTAGCTCAGCAGATGTACCCGGGAAGGAAATCCTACTTTATGGAAAGCTACGAGGACGCTACCAAAGCGCCATTTTCTTATTTAATCGTGGATTTAAAAGCAAATACTCCAGAACACCTGAGGCTACGAACAGGTCTGTTCCCGTGGGAGTGGCCGGCTGCGTACATTCCTAAAAAGTAACCGCTATGTCTGCGTTTAAAAAGAAACCTGCCCCTCTTGAGAAGCCTAGTTGGGGCTACATCTAATGAACGGAAGGCCATCTTGGGTCACTGTTCTTCAGATTTCATATTATCCCTATGTGAGATTGCTTTGAATCTTCTCAAAGGACGCATTCCACTCACCCTGACACAATTGAAAAAATTTAAGAGACAAAAGACAGCGATCAAACTCTTTGCCAATAAAAGGCAAAGTCTTCAAAAGAAACGACATAGCATACAACAGTCTGGCGGTTTTATTCTACCTTTACTAAGTATAGCCGTGCCCTTCATCACCAGCCTTATTGCAGCCAGACGTGGGGGTTGAACACAGAGGGTGATGGCCAATTAAATGTATCTGGTGCAACAACAAGAGTTGGATAGACTTAAAAAACAAGTGCAGGGTCCTGAAAATATCAGACAAACAGCAGAAAATGATTTGGATACGGCCATGAAGGATATTTTGAATCAAAAAGGATTGAACCCCTATGAAAAGGTCCAAAAATACACAAACCTCTTGCAAAGGTATTTGTCCTTGGTGAAACAAGGGGAGAGAGAGACAGGCCATTTAACTATTTCCCTACAGGACCCTTTAAAAGATGACGAGCCTAGCGAGAGCCAAGCCCCTGTAATGCCTGTACCTGTGAGCTTACCGTCTGAAGATCAAATGCCTGTTGAAGATAAAGTTATGCATGACTTGTTAACCCATGTTCCGGCACGTAACAGGAAAAATGTTAGATACATTATGAACAAGATAAAAGACTCAAATGGGGCAGCTACTTGGAACGACAAAGGAGAGTTTATCCTTCAGGGTTCTGTTGTCAAGGGTTCACATATGCTTGACTTGCTTAAAAGTACCACATCGGCCCACAAGGTTGCTGATGACAGAAGACCTCCAGGGTGGCTTCAGTTTCTTAAGGCCCTGGCCATCCTCAACATTCCCCTCTCGGGTGTACCCAACTATAAGCTTCGGCAACAGATTCACTCTTTAAAACACAAACCTTCAACGAGATACAGGACCCCTAAAGATGCCCCAACAGCCCCGCATCCATATGAAATGAATGATGATAACCCATTTACTCCCCTGGACGCCTCCGGACCTTTCCCTAATCCCAATCTCTCTGGGTGGTTAGACTTTTGAATGACTTTTGAATGACTATGATTAAATTCAATACATTTTATTTGAAAAAATAAGCAATTTAACATTTGTGGCATTCTTGAAACATTTGACGTGAGCATACGCCTTGATTACACGGTCTTAAAGGATACACATTTGAACACTTTTGATATTTTCTAACAAAACAAGCTACAACGTTATCATTACTTCTTAAATCATCCTTATATAAAGAGACATGACATCTTCATGGCATAGGTAGAAAACACAGTGTTGACCGCATGTAGTGGAAAGGTTATCCTGCACTTGTTTGATGTTGTAGTATATCTTTGAGCAGTTTTGGTCAAAAAATCTTTAATAGGGGGGAAGTGTGAAAAACCGGGAGGAAAGCCATAGGAATCATAAAAAGTTTAGATTTTTCTTCCTCCTTCCTCTTCTAATGTCACAGCTAGCCAATGTTTACCCGGCATGTGTTTAGGATGGGTATTGACAATAAACATGGCAGGCATTTCTCCATAGGTAATTCATCACAAGCCAACACTCCACAAAATTGTTTTCCAATCAGTCGGCTCATGAGCCCTTCCAACTCTTGGGTATTCATGTCTTTGCTCAACGATCCTTAATAATAATCTACTAAAACCTGTCTTCGGCTATTCACCTCCAAGATTGAATCAGAGCATGCATAAACAATCATGCTAACAGTACAGGCTAAAGATGTACGGAAACGCATTTCCAGCCTGAGGTTACCTTGGGACACCACCGAAAGATTTCCTGAGGTGTCATCATCAGGGGATAAATTGAAAGCATACATTGTGTAACCCTCTGCAAAATCATTTCTGTCAATAGCTAAAGAGAGATCTTTTAGATGCCTCCCGGTAGCCAGGAATAGATTGTAAAATTCTCGCACAGATATGTTGTTATTAAATTGCGGTTGGAAAGCCTTAGCAGGGACCTGACGTCCGTCCTGACACAGAGCTACATACTCTGCATTGAAGTGTTGAAAATTAAATGGGTTTTTATTTAAGCTGCCCGTATTGGAGGCGTGATCAACCAAACCTATAACCACGTGTCACAGTAAAGGGCCTAGAAATAGGTTTTCTTGACTGCAGATTCTGCTGCCCACACGTATGCTAAAGGTTTTCATGGTAATTCTTTGGAGAGGTTAAAGGGCGTTTCCTTTAGTCAAAGCCTGTGAGTGACCCAGACGAACTGCCAGAGATACAGACACTTTTTTAATAAAAAGCGTGGCCCCCAACACTTTTAAACTAAAGTCCCTGTCCTGTGCAGACATTAGGCAAAACTCATCCTTGGCCCTGGTTAATTTTAGTCTTAAATCAACCGCATTTAAGAGTAAACGTTCTTGAAAGAAAATGTCAGAGTGTATAGGGCCTAGCAGATGAAACTCTCGAGATTCTGCACAGTAGCGAGCGCGTGCCTCCAGTCCTTTTTTTGCACCGGTGGATGGGTCTGTCGATTCCATAGAGCCTCCTGCAGTATCCTTGCTAAACAGCCCTGCGCTGAATTGGGTCTTGAAAGTGTCTTCAGAGTAGTTGAGTAAACACTCCATGATGGCCCGGTATGGGTATGTGGCACTGCATTGACTGATTAGACGTTCCCCCAAAGTCACATCCACTTGGGAGAAGATGGTGGCCACTGGGTAATTAATTAGACTCACTTTGGCATCGTTTGCAATATTAGTACCATCTCTTTTGGTCACTTTTAGACGCAAATGCACCAAGGTGTTGTTGAGGTCCAGATAGTTGTCACCGTGGCCTGGTATGAAAAACTCTATGGGACCGTTGTCTGTAATGGCAGAGAGTGGGGCTGTCTCCACATAACTGGACCTCTCTACTGAATGTTGGGTTAAGGGGGCCGTGAAAAGATCGAGCTCTGTCTTTATAGCTTCAGAGGACATGCGGTGTAAAAGAGCCATGGTGCTTGTTCTTTTAGAAAATACTTCAGAGTATTCTTTTTACCGTTTTTGGTCCAGACCTCCTCACTTTACCCCTTCTTTGACTAACTGAGTTTCTTTTAACCGTTAACCTCTGTTTTTTTCGAGACAACATCATCAGCCCCGAGCCTTCTTGACGCTCGACCTCTGGTGACGCCCTTCTGGTCAATAGCATTGGCTACAACCTCACTTACTATATTTTTTGCTGCTGATTTTAAATGCGGTTTGGCTATGCTGAGGCCTCTCTTCATAAACGGTAAAACCATCCTAAAGAGGTTACGAAATATACCTGTAACGGCGTTCTTCGTTTGTAGAAAGAGAGTCGGACCGAAATGCAGCGTGGTGGTTACTCATGTTATTTAATGAAAAAAGTGACGGTACATGAAATAACGAATAAATACAAAAACAACAAACGGAACGTGAAACTTATTACAGCCTATCTGGTGACACTACACAGAGACAGGAACAATCACCCACGAAAGACAAAGCGAAACTCAGGCTACCTAAATACGGTTCCCAATCAGAGGCAATGAGAATCACCTGACTGATGATTGAGAACCGCCTCAGGCAGCCAAGCCTATACAACACCCCTAATCAGCCGCGATCCCAAATACAACAAACCCCAACACGAAATACAATAACATAAACCCCTGTCACACCCTGGCCTGACCAAATATATAACGAAAACACAAAACACTAAGACCAAGGCGTGACAGAACCCCCCCCCCCCAAGGTGCGGACTCCCGGACGCACCTCAAAACCAAAGGGAGGGTCCGGGTGGGCGTCTGTCATTGGTGGGGGCTCCGGCTCGGGACGTGGACCCCACTTCATTAATGTCCTCGTTCCTCCCCTTCGCGTCCTGGGATAATCCACACTCGCCGCCGACCATAGTCCTCACCCAGAACCCCACAGAACTGAGGAGCAGCTCGTGACTGAGGGGCATCTCGGGACTGAGGGGCAGCTCGGGACTGAGGGGCAGCTCAGGACTGAGGGGCAGCTCGGGACTGAGGGGCAGCTCGGGACTGAGGGGCAGCTCGGGACTGAGGGGCAGCTCGGGACTGAGGCAGCTCGGGACTGAGGGGCAGCTCGGGACTGAGGGGCAGCTCGGGACTGAGGGGCAGCCCGGAACTGAGGGGATGCCCAGTACTGAGAGGAAGCCCAGTACTGAGAGGAAGCCTAGTACTGAGATGAAGCTCAGGTAGGTAGTAGGCTCCGGTAGATCCTGGCTGGCTGGCGGATCTGGAAGATTCAAGTTGACTAGCAGATCTGGAAGATTCTGGTTGACTAGCAGATCTGGAAGATTCTGGTTGACTGGCGGATCTAGCTGCTCTATGCAGACTGACAGCTCTGACTGCTCCATGCAGGCTGACAGCTCCTTGCAGACTGGCAGCTCTTTGCAGACTGACAGCTCTGACTGCTCCATGCAGGCTGACAGCTCCTTGCAGACTGGCAGCTCCTTGCAGACTGACAGCTCCTTGCAGACTGGCAGCTCCTTGCAGACTGGCAGCTCCTTGCAGACTGACAGCCCCTTGCAGACTGGCAGCTCCTTACAGACTGGCAGCTCCTTGCAGACTGACAGCTCTGGCTGCTTCATGCAGACTGACAGCTCCTTGCAGACTGGCAGCTCCTTGCAGACTGACAGCTCCTTGCTGTATGTATTTTATCATGCATGTGGGTTTAAATTAACCCCCGATGCCTCCACCACATCTTGCTCTAATACCCAACTGTTGGACTTTTGGGGACAGTTTTTCCAGCGGACCAGCACCCATTTTTGACCCTTTTCTCTCTTTTGATCTAGAATCTCCTCCACGTGAAACACTTTGTCTTTACCCAACTGTACCTTCTGTAATTCCTTCTCATAAAAAGATCCCTCTATAAGTTCCCCGTCATAATCTTTTAATGTGTAGACCGGGGGTATGCGCGGCAGACATTCTGTAACCGTGAATAGCTCATCACTTAATCCTTGCTCATATTTTTGGTCGAAAACACCCCTCAACTTGGATATACGAACCAAGTCCCCCACAATGAATTTAAAATGTATTTTTTTCTTACGGCGAAGGGGGAACAATCCATACAGATTTTAAAAGACTTGAAAAGAGTTTTCAGAAGAGACCTCGGAGGGTTTCATCCGTATACTCTTATGATAACTATTGTTATACCCAATTACTAAATCTTGAACTATATCGATATATCTATGCGTGTTGTGAGCTGTAAAATAGCACCACATCCGCTCCTTCAGAGTTCTGTTAAAAAGCCTTCAACAACTGAAGCTTTCAAACCCGAGCCTGTAGCAAAATGTACTATATTGTGCTTCTTCATGAGTTTCTGAAAAGTATTATTAAAACATGATTTTCCACCATCAGTCTGCACTTTCTTGGGGGCTCCTCCTTCCTTCAAGATAGAGTCAAAGGCCCGGGTCACCTCTGCCCCACTCTTATTTTTTAGACCCTGACAAAAGCTATTTTAGAGAAAATATCTATAACCGTTAGCATGTAGGGATTTCCATAATTTTTATCTGCAAAGGCCTGCATGTCACATAGATCAGCCTGAAATTGGGACAATGGTTGGGTAGAAAAAACTCTATTTCTTGGAAATGGTTTTCTTACAGGTTTATGTAGAGTGTGCGCATCCTGCTCTGATAGCCACTCATTCACTTCAGCATCGCTTAACCGGCTACCTGTTTCTTCGGCTAAAGCTCTCTGTAAACGTTCCTTACCCCCATAAGACCCAGGATTAGAGGGATTATAATAAATGTTTTTCAACATCTGCTCTGCCATCCTTCTTGCCTCTCTGAGGTACAATAACGTTAATGAGCCACTTTCAAATAACGACAACATTTCATTTTCATTTTGGGAATTTTTATTTTCAAGAAAACATTCTTTATTACGTATACAGACAATTCAGAATTCGTTGCAGGATACATGTCCCCGTTTTCTCAATGATCGCATCATGCAAACCCTGTATATTTGGTTTAGATTAACAGGTTTGTTTCGCTGAATTTTTACAACACACACATCCGCTGTAAAAGTATATAAACAACAAATATGATACATGTTACAATTAAATGGTGTTTCAAACAAATAAAGTATAATCTTAGACAAGGTTGTTTCTAGTTCTTCAGAATCACCACCAAGCCGGGATACCATTTGTGTCCATTGTAGACACTCGCCTGCATGTCGTACATGATTCATGATTTGTTCCATTTTCAACACACGCTCTACATTAGTCCCGGAATTGTGTGTTGTGTAGAACAATACATTGTTCACTTTATTTTCAATAATTTGATGCATAACATTTGTAAGTTCTCTCAAAAGAAAAAATGCATTTATTCTCTCTAACATCGTATACACATAGTTACCCATTGCTTTACATCTAAATAACAAAAATGTCACTCGGTCTCTTGGGGTTTATTGAGCCAGAAAGTCATCACATCAGCCACCACAGCCTCCCTTTATTTGTTATCATCCACCAGGATGTGTCGGAGTTTCTCGTGGATGTAGATCGCCTCCTTCAGTTCATGTAGGAATGCCTCGGTTACCCCGTAAACTCTGGGGATAGACAGCACAAGGCCCATAGACTCCAGGGCTCTGACCAGCGATGGTATAAACCTGCAGGACCAAAGTCTTTTCACCAGCGCCTCAAAATGGTTGAATAAGTAGTATCTTGGGCTGGCTGGCTGGGGTGATTAATCTCACAACCGATGCATTTTTCTCGTATATATTCTCCAATCACCACGTCTAAAAGCGTGGCTACAGAGGCCTTGATGGTGTCCACAAAAATAGTACTGACCACCACATCAAGCGTCCTCAGGCTGTGTACATGTAGGGGGTGTCACGGGTCTTGCCAGGGGGGAGTAGAATGTTGGGCTGCGCGGCATACAATCCTTAGGGTCTGGTCCCCATGACATTTCGGAGTTCTGGTATTCGGTAGGAATATCCATGGTTAATGCGTAAGTGAAGAACTGTAGGTTTTAAGGACCCTCCTTTTATTGTTGAACCAGCCCTCGGGGTATCTGGGCGTGGTTAACACAGCCGCGTACTTAGTTTTCTTTGTGGGGTGACCCTTCTGACGGAGTACCTTCTTGGGGCTCCTTTGAATCATAATCCTCAGGATTCGTATATATTATGCACTTCTTTAGCCGAACAATGCTCTGGCGCTGTTGGCTCTGTACAAACAGAGCGTCCAACAACTCCAACATTTTCAATTCCATTAAATCCCAACTTTTAAAAGGAATAAGCATGCGCAACCTAAAATCACCGACCAAGCCTCCATCCCGGATGTTTTGGTTGCGGTTTTCCTCGGTGCTGATAAAGAACTCCACGCAGCCACAGGGAAGTCCATTCTTTCTCTGTATTTTCACCCTGTGAAATACTCTTCCTGAGGAGTCAGGGGTACCTTCCCAACGGGTCTCGTAGCCTGTGAACAAGCTGTACCCCTTGGTGATACGTCTCAGTTCGGGACACAAAACCTGGCGAAAAACCGTCTTCAACCCCATAGTCCACTCCTAATGTCTGGTCGGTATATTCTTCTCCTTAGGCAACCGTATAGAGTTTCACTCTACAGGCCAAGTAATCAAACAGATACCCCCATTGCTGTCCATTAGACATCAGCACTTCATCTTTCAACGCAGTTGCGGGCGGTATCTGGGTTGTATACACACTTAGAAACCGCTTTTTTGGAGCATTGTATATTGCGGCAGTATACTTTGCCCTTTCTCTATGTTTCAGCCGCGGTCCTGCTTCCGTTGTTACAGTCATCACAGCTTTGCCACTGATTGCAAAATCCATGTTTAAAAATCGTGTTTTCTGTTCTGGGTTCGCACGCCTTGTTCTGGACATTTATAATGCGTATGCCACAGCCAATACCCCAGGACATTCCTGCTTCATCAGATAACAACCATAAGGGCAATAAAACTGGGGGTGGGGGACATACACGTTCAAAAGTTCAAACACTCAACCCCCCCAGTTCAACCAGGCCCCTAGACATCAATCACCATGACTAATTCAAAGGATGCAATATAGATATAAAATAACACACACCCTCTAACACGTGACCACAGCAACAGGATGGCCTGGCCGGAGGCCCATATTTGGACATGTACACGTCATCATGGACACAGGGTCATAAATCAATTACTTTGACCCGTGCCGTCTACTTTATTTTCTCTACTTAGGTAACCCAAAACTTCAGTGACAGCATTGATTAGCCTCTTATAAAATAGAGCCTGCTAGGAGCCCTAACTGTGTGTCATCTCAGAACCCTCCAAAAGCTGGTTCCCACAGCAACACAAGTACACAAAATGCACATTTTGTCCCTAACAACTGATTCAGAATCAGCTCTCCTTGCTTCAGTCTTAGTAGCCTTCACATCTCAGCCAAAACCCTTATGTACAGTACTCACTAGACAAAACATGCCCTGACAGGCTCATGGCCATTCTTACGGCAACTGGTAGAGGAGAGCAGTGCCGTTTTGTCTGGACTAGCATTTAGATTTCAGAACACAGAACATTGATAATGGCCATACATTTTAAAATAGATGGACTGTAAAGTCTCTGCTTGTTTGCATCACAAACAGTAAATAAATTCCCTCTGCAGAGAACAGAACAGTACATACTGTATCATGTGTATTATGAACAGTAGCCTACAGCCAAAGGAGACATAATGGATGCTCTTCTAAATCAATCAACTCCAGAACTGCATCACGTTCCCATAGCAGCCAGCTACCGTGTACCACATATGCATTGGCCATTTAGCAGTGCACCAACACAACCCAATCAAATGTAAATACGATGCACATTCCCCACTCTAGGCTTTAGTATTTACAGGAATGGATGGGAGCATTGGGAGGATGATGATGGATGCAAAGGGAGCTCTCCAGTTGCCACTCTGTACTGTAATAACAAATTAATCGGAATTCTAATCGTTTGATAACAAATCAATCTCCTCCACTCTCATACACTGTGGAAATGCTGACTGCAAGGGAGGCATGTTAATGTACAGTACAGGCTCTCAGCCCTCAAAAGCATGGCTGTCCCCCGTGCACACCTGGACAGATGACAGATTGTAAATTTTCCCTGAGGTTTGCTGTGAAACATAAGGGCCGTGGTCGATGCTACTGTAAAGCAGTTGCGTGGCGTGCAGCAACTCAATCATCAATAATTGCCAGGTCGTTTGGCTCAGTGTGGTTGATTTTCAGAACATGGTTTTTGGTTTGGGTATGATTGCTCCCCACAAGAAAATATCTCTGGAATCAAATAACACATTGAAGTGTGTGAAAAACGAGAAATCGATAGATAGATACAGTAACATTATGAGCCTCACTCAACAGCGGGATAAAAGCAGTGCTTCGGTCGATGAACGAAGTCAGACGAAAGAAGTACAATTTTTGTTTTGTTTTATACAGACCATGCTTTTCTCCTGAACACAATTAAGATGAAAGTTAGGAGTATCTTTCTTCTGACCATTATGTGTTTCTGTATTGGTGTGAGATTTGGTGCGGGGACATCCAGTATGTCTGGCCACAATGTCCTGTTCTACCTATCATCTACACCTCTATGTTGTTCATGTCTGAACATCAGTGAACCAATGAAAGGAGCAAGGCTAAACTGAAACTCTTCCAGTGTAATCAAAGCTGGTTCTTTACAAAAGTGATCCTCAACCCTAGGCCGTTCTGCTGAGGGCAGGGTTTGCAAGCCCTTGTCTCAGACCAGTACACATATGTGGTGTATTCTTTAGTCAGATTCCAAAATGTTTAGTCTGTTGCAAAACGGTTTACTCAAAAACACTTTCCAGTTCTGTTTTCAAATCAAATCAAACTTTATCTGTCAAATGTGTAGACCTTATCGTGAAATGCTTACTTACAAGCCCTTACCAACAGGGCAGTTCAAGAAAGAGTTAATGTAGTGAGGTGCGTACAGGCGGCAGAGAAGTCAGGCGCAGGAGAGCGAAAACTGATTTACAACGGTGTCATTTAATATCCATAAACCACAGTCAATAGAACAATAAATGGGTCAAACAAAACACGGTAAATACCAGCATACCGTGCATAAGCACAAGAAACAATTACCGACAAGGACATGGGGGGGACAGAGGGTTAAATACACCACATGTAATTGATGGAATTGGAACCAGGTGTGATGGAAGACAAGACAAAACCAATGGAAAATGAAAAGTGAATCAGCGATGGCTAGAAGGTCGGCGACTTCAACCGCCGAACGCCGCCCGAACAAGGAGAGGGACCAACTTCGGCGGAAGTCATGACAGTTAAGAAAATATTTACCAAATAAACTAAAGTAAAAAATAATAAGAAAGTAACACAATAAAATTACAAAAACGAGGCTATATACAGGGGGTACCAGTACCGAGTCAATGTGCAGGGGTACAGGTTAGTTGAGGTAATTTGTACATGCAGATAGGGGTAAATTGACTATGCATATATAATAAACATAGAGCAGCAGCAGTGTAAAAACAAAAGGAGGGGGGTGGGTCAATGTAAATAGTCAACGTAGGTCATTTGATTAATTGTTCAGCAGTCTTATAGCTTGGGGATAAACGCTGTTAAGGAGCCTCTTGGTCCTAGACTTGCAGCTCCGGTACCGCTTGCCGTGTGGTAGCAGAACAGTCTTTGACTTGGATAACTGGAGTCTTTGACAATTTTGGGGGCTTTCCGCTGACACCGCCTAGGATATAGGCCCTGAATGGCAGGAAGCTTGGCCCCAGTGATGTACTGGGCCGTACGTACTACCCTCTGTAGTGTATTACGGTCAGATGCCGAGCAGTTGCCATACCAGGCTGTGATACAACCGGTCAGGATGCTCTTGATGGTGCAGATGTAGAACTTTTTGAGGATCTGGGGACCCATGTCAAATCTTTTCAGTCTCCTGAGGCGGAAAATGTGTTGTTGTGCCCTCTTCACGACTGTCTTGGTGTGTTTGGACCATGATAGTTCGTTAGTGATGTGGACACCAAGGAACTTGAAACTCTCGACCCGCTCCACTACAGCCCCATCGATGTTAATGGGGGGCTAAATTAGCCTGCCTTTCCATGATAAGCTCCTTTGTCTTATTCACATTGAAGGAGAGTTTGTCCTGGCACCACACTGCCAGGTCTCTGACCTCCTCCCTATAGGCTGTCTCATCGCTGTCGCTGATCAGGCCTACCGCTGTTGTGTCGTCAGCAAACTTAATGATGGTGTAGGAGTCATGGGTGAACAGGCATTACAGGAGGGGACTAAGTACTCACCCCTGAGGGGCCCCAGTGTTGAGGATCAGCATGGCAGATGTGTTGTTGCCTACTCTTACCACCTTGGGTGGCGGCCCCGTCAGGAAGTCCAGGATCCAGTTGCAGAAGGAGGTGTTTAGTCCCAGGGTCCTTAGCATAGTGATGAGCTTCATGGGTACTATGATGTTGAATGCTGAGCTGTAGTCAATGAACAGCATTCTCACATAAGTGTTCCTTTTTTCCAGGTGGGAAAGGGCAGTGTGTTGTGCGATTCAGATTGTGTCATCTGTGGATCTGTTTGGGCGGTCTGCAAATTGGAGTGGGTCTAGGGTATCTGGGAGGATGCTGTTTATGTGAGCCATGACGAGCCCTTCAAAGCACTTCATGGTTACCGACGTGAGTGCTTCGGGGCAGTAATCATTTACGCAGGTTAACTTCGATTCCTTGGGCACAGGGACTATGGTGGTATGCTTGAAACATGTAGGTATTACAGACTCAGGCAGGGAGAGGTTGAAAATGTCAGTGAAGACACTTACCAGTTGGCACCACACTGCCAGGTCTCTGACCTCCTCCCTATAGGCTGTCTCATCGCTGTCGCTGATCAGGCCTACCGCTGTTGTGTCGTCAGCAAACTTAATGATGGTGTAGGAGTCATGGGTGAACAGGCATTACAGGAGTAATCTGAGTAATCCGTCTGGCCTCGCAGCTTTGTGAATGTTTACCTGTTTAACCTCTCTTGGGTAGGGGGCAGTATTTTCATGTCCGGATGATTGCATTTTCCTTTTCCAAATGGGTGGTAATTTAGAATGCATAAGATACTGTATTTACAATACCATAGCTTCTCCCTTTGTTCCTCAGTCTTCCCGCTCTTTCACTCAACCCCCCCTTTTCTTTGTGTAACCATCCGCTATATCGGCTCCGTTCACCAGGTCCATCAATGTATGATTCATTCTGTGTATATGTAATTCTGCGTGATTAGTTAGGTATTTAGTAAATAAATAATTAAACCAAATTTTGTATTGCTGATTCAACTTGTTAGCCAGGGTTCGTGACGATAACCAAGAATTTACAACTTTCAGATGAGACTGAAATAAGGCGAGGATTAAATATTGACTGCTATTGATGTAAAAGATTACTAGGTCTTTAAGAGTTTATTCGGAAGATAACAGCTCTATAAACATTCTTTCATGGTGCCCCGACTTTCTAGTTAATTATTTCCCTGATTTGCTTAATCAGGTAATATTAATTAAGCGAAATTATTTAATAGAATAGCATATCATATCACTTAATCCGGCATAGCCAAAGACACAACATTGGTAATCAAGCCAACCACTGTAATGTCGACTGCAAACTTGATGACTGAGTTGGAGGCGTGCATGGCCACACAGTCATGGGTGAACAGGGAGTACAGGAAAGGGCTGAGAACGCACCCTGGTTGGGCCCCAATGTTTAGCATCAGTGGGGTGGGGATGTTGTTTCCTACCCTCACCACCTGGTGGCCCATCAAAAATTCCAGGACACTGTTGCACAGGGCGGGGTCGAGACCCAGTGTATCGAGCTTAATGGTGAGTTTGGAGGGTACTATGGTGTTAAATGCTGAGCTGTAGTCAATGAACAAATCAAATGTTATTTGTCACACACACATGGTTAGCAGATGTTAATGCGAGTGTAGCGAAATGCTTGTGCTTCTAGTTCCGACCATGCAGTAATATCTAATAAGTAATCTAACCTAACAATTTCAGAACAATTACCTTATACACACAAGTGTAAAGGAATGAATGAGAATATGTACAAAAACTAAAAATATATGAATGAGCGATGACCGAACGGCACAGGCAAGATGCAGTAGATGGTATAGAGTACAGTATATACATATGGGATGAGTAATGCAGGTTATGTAAACATTATATAAAGTGGCATTGTTTAAAGTGGCTAGTGACCAAGTTTTTCATTATTAAAGTGGCTAGAGATGAGTCAATATGTTGGCAGCAGCCAGTCTATGCTTGTGATTGCTGTTTAACAGTCTGATGGCCTTGAGATATGATGGCCTGATGGCCGTGCTTCTACACCTGCATTGCTTGCTGTTTGGGGTTTTAGGCTGGGTTTCTGTACAGCACTTTGAGATATCAGCTGATGTACGAAGGGCTATATAAATAAATTTGATTTGATTTGATTTGAGATAGAAGCTGTTTTTCAGTCTCTCGGTCCCCGCTTTGATGCAGCTGTACTGACCTCGCCTTCTGGATGATAGCGGGGTGATAAGGCAGTGGCTTTGGTGGTTGTTGTCCTTGATGATCTTTTTGGCCTTCCTGTGACATCGAGTGGTGTAGGTGTCCTGAAGAGCAGGTAGTTTGCCCCCGGTGGTGTGTTGTGCAGACCTCACTACACTCTCGAGAGCCTTGCAGTTGTGGGCAGAGCAGTTGCCGTACCAGGCGGTGATACAGCCCGACAGGATGCTCTCGATTTTGCATCTGTAAAAGTTTGTAAGTGTTTTTGGTGACAAGCCGAATTTCTTCAGCCTCCTGAGGTTCCTTGTGGGACCCCAGTGTTGAGGATCAGCAGGGTGGAGATGTTGTTACCTACCCTCACCACCTGGTGGCGGCCAGTCAGGAAGTCCAGGACCCAGTTGCACAGGACGGAGTCAAGACCCAGGGTCTCGAGCTTAATGATGAGTTTGGAGGGTACTATGGTGTTAGACGCTGAGCTGTAGTCAATGAACAGCATTCTTACATAGGTATTCCTCTTGTCCAGATGGGTTAGGGCAGTGTGCAGTGTGATTGCGATTGCGTCGTCTGTGGACCTATTGGGGCGTTAAGCAAATTGGAGTGAGTCTGGTCAGGTAGGGTGGAGGTGATATGGTCCTTGTCTAGTCTCTCAATGCACTTCATGAGTGAGTGCCATGGGGCGATAGTCATTTAGCTCAGTTACCTTAGCTATCTTGAGAACAGGAACAATGAAGCATGTGGGAAAAGCAGACTGGGATAAGGATTGATTGAATATGTCCGTAAACATACCAGCCAGCTGAGGACGCGGTTGGGGATGCCGTCTGGGCCGGCAGACTTGCGAGGGTTAACACGTTTAAATGTTTTACTCATGTTGGCTGCAGTGAAGGAGAGACCGCAGGTTTTGGTAGCGTGCCGTGTCAGTGGCACTGTATTGTCCTCAAAGCGAGCAAAGAAGTTGTTTAGTTTGTCTGGGAGCAAGACATTGTGGTCCGCGATCGGGCTGGTTTTCCTTTTGTAGTCCATGATTGACTGTAGACCCTGCCACATATCTCTCGTGTCTGAGCCGTTGAATTGAGTCTCTACTTTGTCTCTATACTGACGCTTATCTGGTTTGATTGCCTTGCGGAGGGAATAGCTACACTGTTTGTATTCTGTCATGTTTCCGGTCACCTTGCCTGATCAAAAGCAGTGGTTCGCGCTTTCAAGAATGCTGCCATCAATCCACGGTTTCTGGTTGGGGAATGTTTTAATCTTTCAGCTCCCCCCCTACTTTGTGCAATTTCCGCCTGAAGACATACCCAACTCTAACAGCCTGTAGCTCAGGCACAGAACTAAGGATATGCATTTTCTTGGTACCATTTGAAAGGAAACACTCTGAAGTAAGTTTGTGTATATGTGAATTGAATGTTGGAGAATATAGCACAATAGATAAAACAATGAAAAAAAAACATGTTTTTTATTTTTATAATCATCATCTTTAGAATGAACAAGATAAAACAAACATTCAGATAGGATGATAGGGACAATTTCAGTGAAAAATATAAGAGGGCAACAGTACTTGTCAACGTTTCAGAATGCTAACTTCCAAAATGAGTGTGCTACATGACATTTATCATGAAGTCACCCAGGTGTCCCACACAAGTAGCCCAAATGTACCCAAGTGGCCAAATTGGTGGTATACATTTTGAAACAAATAACTATATACAAAATACCAAAAATGGATTTGATAGAGGACTGGTGGTCTTCCAAATATTGAAAGTGTGTAAATATTTACCCATGTTATTTTGTAAATGGAAATATATATTTTTTTTCATATATTTTTTTATCAATAATTATTATTATTTTTTGTCATTTTTTTTTAAACATTTTTTTTCTCAATTCTTTTTTGGGGGGGAGGGTGTTAGAATACACTCTCCATACAAATGGAGAAAAATAAATGAAATAAAAAATGGAAAAATATAATAATTATTGATAAAAAAAAAAAATATATATATATATATATATATATATACACACACACACACACACACACATTTACAAAATAACATGGGTAGCTATTTACACACTTTCAATATTTGGAAGACCCTCAGTCCTCTATCAAATGAATTTATATAGCCCCAGCCTAAAACCCCAAACAGCAAGCATGCAGGTGTAGAAGCACAGTGGCTAGGAAAAACTCCCTAGAAAGACAAAAACCTAGGAAGAAACCTAGAGAGGAACCAGGCTATGAGGGGTGGCCAGTCCTCTTCTGGCTGTGCCGGGTAGAGATCACAGTGGTTGTAGAGGGTGCAACAGGACAGCACCTCAAGAGTAAAAATGAACAGTTTAGGGTTCCATAGCCGCAGGCAGAACAGTTGAAACTGGAACAGCGGCAAGGCCAGGTGGACTGTGGACAGCAGGGAGTCATCATGCCAGGTAGTCCTGACTTATGGTCCTAGGGCTCAGGTCCTCCGAGAGAGAGAAAGAGAGAATTAGAGAGAGCATACTTAAATTCACACAGGACACCGGATAAGACTCCCATTCGGAGTCAGTGTCACTGTGAAAGAAAATGTTCAGTTAGAATAGTTTCACATATGAGCCCTGTATCAACAGGTATAATAAACAGATATATATAGAGAGTACAGGGAACATAAGGTTGAATATATTATTATGACCTGCTAGATCTACTGTCTCTTTTATATTATGACATTTCAGCTAGATCTACTGTCTTTGTTATATTACAACAGACCAGCTGTATCTACTGTCTCCATTTCACTTTGGCCATTGATGTGGTCCTGCCCTCTCCTCAACAGCCTCAAATAGGCTATTTCATGTGGGTTGGGGTGGGGCGGCAGACACACGCATCTCACATTTCATGACATTACATGTTTATATATTGCTTCTAAAATAAAAAATCACAAATATTTTATATTATTAATTTCAAACAAGGGTATTAGCATAATAAGAACTTACCAGTCCAAAACGATGTCCTCTCCCATTCAAAAAAATATTCCTTCACAATCGCTAAATGAATCGTCCTACAACAATCTCACCTTCCCAATCAATTTATTCTAAAATTGTGTGTACATCTGTAAATCTAGACTTAGATTTAGCTTTCCCTGACTTAGTCGCCATAATGATTGATATATAAACAGCTGAATCTGCGCGTTTACCAAACAATGCAGTGCGTAATATGTGTTTCTCCTTCCGGTATGAAACTTCAAAAGCGAATGACTCACTTTACGCTGGAGCTTACTACATGGGTTGGTCTTGCAACACATAAACATGGAGTTTTGCCGTTTACCTCAGCTCATTGGCTATCTACCCAGCTAGATTTCAAGACGATCAGTGGACATTGGGTTAAAAGACAGTCAATCAACAAAACAGCAAATCATTGGTGCACAATGATGTCATTGACTTGTTGTCTTCAAATCGGTTTCTTTCAGTCAATACGTCCCGCGAAATGGCCCATCAGGTTTGATTGTGTTACAAACAAACCAGTTGATTGCAGTGAAACCAAACATGACTGGAAAAGTCACGTTCTGTGTGGGTTATTTACCTGGAATGTGTCGTCAAAAATTGGAATGAGACAGAATTCACAACACAAGCAGTGTTAGGCTATAAAAACGGATTTTATCAAACAAAAGATCATTCATTGTGTAACAATGAGCATTGGAATTGCAAACAGACAAAGATCGTCAAAAGTAAACAATTTATTTTAATGCAGTTTGTGATAATGTTACGCCTGTGCTGGTTAAAAAATATTTTTATGGGGCTCTATGCTCAGATAATCGCATCGTATTCTTTCGCAGTAAATCCTTTTTCAAATCTGACAACGCAGTTGAATTAGCAAGATTCTAGGCTTTCGATACATGTGAGACACTTGTATTTTCATGAATGTTTAATATGACTATTTATGTAGCGATCACCGTATGTTGTGGAATTTCAGCCTGCTAGCGGGTTCCGTGCGCAGAGAGCTAATAGATGCTGTGGGTACAACATCACCGATGCACTTGCTAATTAACTCGCTCACAGAATCAGCGTATTCATCAATGTTATTGTCCGACGCTATGCGGAACATATCGCAGTCCACGTGATCGAAGCAATCTTGAAGCGTGGAATCCGATTGGTCTGACCAGCATTGAACATACCTGAGCACGGGCGCTTCCCGTTTTAGTTTCTGCCTATAGGCTGGGAGCAACAAAATTGAGTCGTGGTCAGATTTTCCGAAAGGAGGGCGGGGGATGCCTTTATATGCATCGCAGCAGTTAGAATAACAATGATCCAGGGTTTTGCTAGAGCATTCAATATGCTGTTAAAATTTAGGGAGCCTTGTTTTTAGATTAGCTTTGTTAAAATCCCCAGCTACAATAAATGCAGACTCACAGGATATGTGCTTTCCAGTTTACATAGAGTCAAATGAAGTTCTTTCTGGGCTGTCGATGTGTCTGCTTGGGGGGGATATACACGACTGTGATTATGATCGAAGAGATTTATCTTGGTAGATAATGCAGTCGGCATCTGATTGTAAGGACTTCTAGGTCAGGTGAACAAAAGGACTTGAGTTCCTGTATGTTGATATGATCACACCACGTCTCATTAATCATAAGGCACACACCCCCACCCTTCTTACCAGAGAGATGTTTGTTTCTGTCGGCGCAATGCGTGAAGAAACCAGGTGGCTGTACCGACTCTGACGTATCCCGAGTGAGCCACGTTTCCGTGAAACAAAGAACTTTACAATCTTTCATGTATCTCTGGAAGGCAACCCTTGTTCAGATTTCATCTACCTTGTTGTCAAGAGACTGGACATTGGCGAGTAGTATACTCGGGAGCGGTGCGCGATGTGCCTGTTGTTTTGGGTCGCCGGCTGGGATCCGATCCATTGTTCTGACTGGTGGACCAAACAGAGGATCCGCTTCGGGAAAGTCGTATTCCTGTTCGCAATGTTGGTAAGTTGACGTTGCTTTTATATATCAAATAGTTCCTCCCGACTGTATGTAATAAGACCTAAGATTTCCTGGGGTAACCACGTAAGAAATAACACAAAGAAACTAACATTCTTACATAGGAATTCTTCTTGTCCAGATGGGATAGGACAGTGGCAATTGTGTCGTCTGGGGACCTATTGGGGCGGGAAGCAAATTGGAGTGGGTCTAGTGTATCAGGTAGGGTGGAGGTGATATGATCCTTGACTAGTCTCTCAAAGCTCTTCATGATGACAGCAGTGAGTGCTGATAGTCATTTAGTTTAGTCACCTTGGCCACCTGTTCACAAGAAAGCTATCTTGAAGCATGTGGGGACAGCAGACTGGGAAAGAGATTAATTGAATATGTCTGTAAACACACCAGCCAGTTGGTCTGCGTATGCTCTGAGGACGCTGTTAGGGATGTCATCTGGGCCAGCAGCCTTGCGATGGTCAACAGGTTTCAATGTTTTACTCATGTTGGCCACAGTGAAGGAGAGCCCAGAGGCTTTGGTAGCGGGCCGTGTCAGTGGCACTGTATTGTCCTTCAAGCGAGCAAAGAAATGGTTAATTTGTGGGAGCAAGATGTCAATGTCCGCGACGGGGCTGGTTTTCTTTTTGTAATCCGTGATTGACTGTAGACCCTGCCACATACGTATTGTGTTTGAGCCGTTGTATTGCGACTTTACTTTGTCTCTATACTGACGCTTTGCTTGTTTGATTGCCTTGCGGAGAGAATAGCTACACTGTTTGTATTCGGTCATGTCGCCTTGCCGTGATTAAAAGAGGTGGTTCGCGCTTTCAGTTGAGCGAAAGCTGCCATCAATCCACAGTTTCTACTTAGAAAGGTTTTAATCGTCACAGTGGGTACAACATCACCAATGCACTTGCTCATAAACTCACTCACCAAGTCACTGTATACGTCAATGTTGTTGTCTGAGGCTACCCGGAACATATCCCAGTCCACGTGATCGAAGCAATCTTGAAGCATGGAATCCGATTGGTTAGACCAGCATTGGACAGACCTGAGCACGGGTGTTTCTTGTATTAGTTTCTGTCTGTAGGCTGGGAGCAACATGCATCACAGAAGTTAGAGTAGCAATGGTCGAGAATGCTACCAGCCCGTGTCGCGCATTCAATATGCTGATAGAATTTAGGACGCCTTGTTCTCAGATTAGCTTTGTTAAAATCCCCAGCTACAATAAATGCAGCCTCAGGATGTATGGTTTCCAGTTTACATAGAGTCCAGTGAAGTTCTTTCAGGGCCGTCGAGGTATCTGCTTGGGAGGGATATACACGGCTGTGACTATAATCGAATAGAATTATCTTGGAAGATAATGCGGTCAGCATTTGATTGTAAGGAATTCTAGGTCAGGTGAACAAAAGGACTTGAGTTGGGTGGTCGACTCTGACAACATATGTGAGCAGTGTTTCTGTAAAACAGAGAATGTTACCATCTCTGATGTTTCTCTGGAAGGCAACTCGTTCCCTAATTTTGTCCACCTTGTTGTCTAGGAATTGGACATTGGTGAGTAATATGCTCGGAAGCGGTGTATGGTGTGCTCACCTTCTAAGTCTGACCAGAAGGTCGCTCCGTCTGCCTCTCCTGCGGCGACCACGTTGTTTTGGATTGGCCTCTGGGTTTAAGATCCCACGTCCAGGGTGGAGGTCTGAACAAAGGATCCGTTTCGGGAAAGTTGTATTCCAGAGGATAATGTGTATGACCCAGTATATCACCAGGGCCAAGCTTCCTTTCATCCAGGACCTCTATACTAGGCTGTGTCAGAGGAAGGCCTTCAAAATTGTTAAATACTCCAGCCACCCTAGTCATAGACTGTTTTCTCGGTTACCGCACGGCAAGCGGTACCGGAGCATCTAGGTCCAAGAGGCTTCTATAAATGGCTTCTACCTCCAAGCCATAAGACTCCTGAACATCTAATTGTCACGATCGTGGTATTGAGTAGACCAAAGCGCATGATTTTTAATAAAGGACGAAAAAACACGAAGTACACTAACTAACTAGACGACCGTGACTTCTATCAAACCACTGTGCTAACATGCAACGTAACATAGACAATAACCCACGAACCACAATACAAAACAGGCTACCTAGATATGGTTCCCAATCAGAGACAACGACAAACACCTGCCACTGATTGGGAACCATATCAGGCCAAAACACATAGAAATAGACTAACTAGACATGCAACATAGAATGCCCACTCATATCACACCCTGACCAAACAAAACATGGAAACAAACAACGCAAATAATGGTCAGAGTGTGACACTAATCAAATGGCTACCCAGACTACTTGCATTGCCCCCCCCTTCTACGCTGCTGCTACTCTCTGTTGTTATGTATGCATAGTCACTTTAATAACTCTACCTACATGTACATATTACCTCAATTACCTCAACCTGCTGTATATAGCCCCGCTATTGTACATGTTTTACTGCTGCTCTTTAATTATTTGTTATTCTTATCTCTTACTTTTTTGGGGGTATTTTCTTAAAACTGCATTGTTGGTTAAAAACCTCTCTGGACGCAATCGTCCCACCTGGCCAATAGCCAGGGAAATTGCAAAGCGCCAAATTCAAATAAAATACTATTAAAATCAAACTTTCATTAAATCACCAAGATACCAAATTAAAGCTACACTCACTGTGAATCCAGCCAACATGTCAGATTTCAAAAAGTTTTTTCGGCGAAAGCATAAGATGCTATTATCTGATGATAGCACAACAGTAAACAATGAGAGAGTAGCATATTTCAACCCTGCAGGCGCGACACAAAACTCAGAAATAAAATATAAATCATGCCTTACCTTTGACAAGCTTCTTTTGTTGGCACTTCAATATGTCCCATAAACATCACAAATGGTCCTTTTGTTCGATTAATTCCGTCCATTTATTTGGCGCGTTTGATCCAGAAAAACACTGGTTCCAACTTGACCAACATCACTACAAAATATCTCAAAAGTTACCTGTAAACTTTGCCAAAACATTTCAAACTACTTTTGTAATCTATTTTTTTTAAACGTAAATAATCGATAAAATTGAAGACGGGATGATCTGTGTTCAATACAGGAAAACAACAAACTCAAGCATGCTTTCTGGTCTTGTGCCTCTATCAAACAGTACACATGATGTGACACTTGTTCAAGATGGCCGTACTTCTTCATTACACAAAGGAATAACCTCAACCAATTTCTAAAGACTGGTGACATCCAGTAGAAGCGGTAGGAACTGCAGACAAGTCCCTTAGAAATCTGTTTGTGATGTGCCAGAAATATCTCTCATTTGTGTCTGGAAGTAGCTAGCAAGCTAGCCAACTTTAGCCAGTTAGCTTGGGTGCTTGACTGCCATTGTGAGGTCAGAATGCTCTTATTGTGCTCTGAACACTTTGAGAGCGAAACGCTCTGAATTTATGAACAGACAATCTGAAAACACTCTGAATTTCCGAAGCCCAGAGCGCACAGAGCCAACTCTGGCACTCCAGAGTGAATTTACAAACACACCCTTTGTCTCTTCTCATTTTAATCAACTGAAATTAAAAATAATTAGTTTAGTTGTAGTTTTTCTGCATCTATTTAGGCATTAAAGAGGTCAAATCATGACATCAGTGATCTTCAGGTCGGAAAATCGGAGCTCCAGGAAGAGGGCAGAGTTCCCGAGTTGGAATTCCGAGTTGGATGCCAGTTCAAATAGTTTTTTCCCAGTCGGAGCTCATTCACATTTTGAGCTCCCAGTTGTTTTGAATTCATTGAAATCATAAAATCCAGAAATGGTGCCAATTGTTTTTCATAATTAATTTTCCATCTGGGATTTTAGAACTACTTCATATCAGATCTGTTTCGTGTAGGTTACCCTAGGTTGTTGTTTTGATGTTTTGAACTGCCCAAATAAAAACGTCACACCAAGGTAAGCCTACACCAAACACACAATTAATTTGATTTTTCTTTTGTCTTGAGATGTTGCTTCAATATAGCCACATAATTTTACTTCCTCCTGATGCCATCTATTTTGTGCACCAGTCCCTCCTGCAGCAAAGCACCCCTACAACATGATGCTGCCACCCCCATGCTTCATGGTTGGGATAGTGTTCTTCGGCTTGCAAGTCTCCCCCTTTTTCCTCCAATCATAACGATGGTCATTATGCCCAAATAATTATATTTTTGTTTAATCAGACCAGAGGACATTTCTCCAAAAAGTATGATATTTGTCCCCATGTGCAGTTGCAAACCGTAGTCTGGCTTTTTATGGCGGTTTTGGAGCACTGGCTTCTTCACAAGGTCCTTTGCTATTGTTCTGGGATTGACTTACACTTCCTGAGTGGTATGACGGCTGCGTGGTCCCATGGTGTTTATACTTGCGTACTATTGTTTGTACAGATGAACGTGGTACCTTCAGGCGTTTGGAAATTGCTCCCAAGGATGAACCAGACCTGTCTACAATTTTTTCTGGGGTCTTGGCTGATTTCTTTTGATTTTCTCATGATGAAAAGCACTGAGTTTGAAGGTAGGCCTTGATATACATCCACAGGTACACCTCCAATTGACTCAAATTATGTCAATTAGCCAAGCAGAAGCTTCTAAAGCCATGACATATTTTTCTGGAATTTTCCAAGCTGTTTAAAGGCAGTCAATTTAGCGTATGTAAACTTCTGACCCACTGGAATTGTGATACAGTGAATTATATGTGAAATAATCTGTCTGTAAACAATTTTTGGAAAAATGACTTGTGTCATGCACAAAGTAGATGTCCTAACCGACATGCCAAAACTATAGTTTGTTAACAAGAAATGTGTAAAGTGGTTGAAAAACGAGTTTTAATGACTACAACCTAAGTGTATGTAAACTTCCGACTTCAACTGTACATTCTGTGTCCGTTTTCTGAATGCTGCAGCATGTAGCTTTGTGTCGTAAAAATGTATGTCACGCCCTGACCTGAGTATTCTTTGTTTTCTTTATTGTTTTGGTTAGGTCAGGATGTGACATGGGCGATGTATGTGTTTTTTGTCCTGTCTAGCAGTTTTTTGGGGTTGTTTACTATCTAGGTGTGTATATATGTCTATGGTTGCCTAGATTGGTTCTCAATTAGAGGCAGGTGTGTATCGTTGTCTCTGATTGGGAACCATATTTAGGCAGCCATCTTCTTTTGGGTATTTCGTGGGTTATTGTCTATGTCTAGTTGCCTGTGTTTGCACTTTTGTATCATAGCGTCACGTTTGTTTTGTTATTTTGTATAGTTTGTTTAGTGTCTAACTTTATTAAAAGTATAATGTATTCACATTCCGCTGCGCCTTGGTCTTCTCACTATGACAGACGTGACAGAATAACCCACCTTAAAAGGACCAAGCAGCATGATTGGGAGGAACAGCGCTTAATGGAGAGATGGACCCGGGAGAAGGACGAATGGGTAACAACCTGGGAAGAGATTGAGAGTTGGTCAATCGATTCAGGGAGAGTGCCAGAGCCTGCATGGGATTCTTTGGAGCAGTGTGAGGAGGGATACAGGAGAATGGAGGAACGGCGAAGATATAAGGGTACATGGCTAGCACGGAAGCCCGAGAGGCAGCTCCAATAATTATTTTTGGGGGGGGGTCACACGAGGAGATTGGCTAAGTCAGGTAGGAGACCTGAGCCAAATCCTCACGCTTACCGGGGGAGTGTGTAACTGGTCAGGCACCGTGTTATGCAGAGATGCGCACGGTGTCTCCAGTGAGCATTTCTAGCCCAGTGCGCTATATTCCAGCTCCTCGCATTGGCCATCCAGCCAGGATGGGATGTGTTAGCTTTAAACTCCAGACCTCCAGTACGTCTCCATAGCCCAGTACGTCCTGTGCCTGCTCCCCGCACTCGCCCTGAGGTGCGTGTCCCCAGCCAAGTACCACCAGTGCCGGGACCACGCACCAGGCCTATCGTGTGCCTCAGCAGTCCAGTACGCCCTGTTCCTCCTCCCCGCACTCGCCCTGAGGTGCGTGTCCTTGGCCCAGTACCACCAGTGCTGGCACCATGCACCAGGCCTACAGTGCGCCTCGCCAGTCCAGAGCTTCCGGCAACAGTACCCAGTCCAGAGCGTCCGGCTACAGTACCCAGTCCAGAGCGTCCGGCTACAGTAGCCAGTCCAGAGCGTCCTGCTACAGTACCCAGTCCAGTCGTCCTGCAACAGTACCCAGTCCAGAGCGTCGGCAACAGTCTACAGACCGGAACCCCCTATGACTGGCCGCAGACCGGAACCTCCTACGACGGGCCGCCAGAGTCTCCCTCCAGTCCGGATCCGCCCGAGTCTCTCTCCCAGCCCGGATCACGCCCGAGTCTCCCTCCAGTCCGGAGGCGCCAGAGTCTCCCTCCAGTCCGGAGGCGCCAGAGTCTCCCTCCAGTCCGGAGGCGCCAGAGTCTCCCTCCAGTCCGGAGGCGCCAGAGTCTCCCTCCAGTCCGGAGGCGCCAGAGTCTCCCTCCAGTCCGGAGGCGCCAGAGTCTCCCTCCAGTCCGGAGGCGCCAGAGTCTCCCTCCAGTCCGGAGGCGCCAGAGTCTCCCTCCAGTCCGGAGGCGCCAGAGTCTCCCTCCAGTCCGGAGGCGCCAGAGTCTCCCTCCAGTCCGGAGGCGCCAGAGTCTCCCTCCAGTCCGGAGGCGCCAGAGTCTCCCTCCAGTCCGGAGGCGCCAGAGTCTCCCTCCAGTCCGGAGGCGCCAGAGTCTCCCTCCAGTCCGGAGGCGCCAGAGTCTCCCTCCAGTCCGGAGGCGCCAGAGTCTCCCTCCAGTCCGGAGGCGCCAGAGTCTCCCTCCAGTCCGGAGGCGCCAGAGTCTCCCTCCAGTCCGGAGCCGCCAGAGCTGTCAGCCAGGAGCCGCCAGACCCGTCAGCCAGCCAGGAGCCGCCAGACCCGTCAGCCAGCCAGGAGCCGCCAGAGCCGTCAGCCAGCCAGGAGCCGCCAGAGCCGTCAGCCACCAGGAGCCGCCAGAGTCGTCAGCCAGCCAGGAGCCGCCAGAGCCGTCAGCCACCAGGAGCCGCCAGAGCCGTCAGCCACCAGGAGCTGCCGATGCCGCCTGTCACGTTGGCGATGCTGGAATCTCCCTCCTGTCCGGAGCTGCCAGACCCCCTCCTCAGTCCAGTGACGCCCTTTACGATGATCTTCAGTTCGGGGCCCGCTGCGAGAGTCCCTGCTCCAGAGGCACCACCTAAGTGGGCCAAGACTGAGGTAGAGCGGGGTCCACGACCTGCACCTGAGCTGCCGCCGTGAAAAAGGCCCCCTTTAGATTAGGTTTTGCGGCCGGAGTCCGCACCTTTGTAGGGGGGTACTGTCACGCCCTGTTTTCTTTATTGTTTTGGTTAGGTCAGGGTGTGACATGGGCGATGTATGTGTTTTTTGTACTGTCTAGCAGTTTTTTGGGGGGGTTGTTTACTATCTAGGTGTTTATATATGTCTATGGTTGCCTAGATTGGTTCTCAATTAGAGGCAGGTGTGTATCGTTGTCTCTGATTGGGAACCATATTTAGGCAGCCATCTTCTTTGGGTATTTTTGGGGTATTTTGCACTTTTGTATCATAGCGTCACGTTTGTTTTGTTATTTTGTATAGTTTGTTTAGTGTCTATCTTTATTAAAAGTATCATGTATTCACATTACGCTGCGCCTTGGTCTTCTCACTACGACGAACGTGACAGTATGTCTTGGGCAATGATTGTATATGAAGGTCTTGAGGCTACACCATACTCTTAAACACACTGCCACCTAGTGTTAATGTACTGTAAACAATAGGTCATAAGATAAGACATGATGAGCAAATGGTCTGCTGAATATACTGTTTTCCATTTGAGATTTTAAAAAGAAATATCCAACATCTTGTATTAGTTTATAAATGTTCCATGTAATATGGCCATACTAACCCTATCCTTCATGTGGAAAGAAATAAGCATGTATGCATTGCATTATGACTGAGCAAAATGGATGGAAGGTATCCTCCAGCTGTCCAAAGGCTATTTGTTGCTTGAGAAAATGCATTAATCTATTCTAGAACCAACTTCTGCACTCCACTGATGATGGTTGCTGACAGAGGCATGGTGAAGATTTGATGATCTTCAACTTTACAGATGCGATGGGTGAATATGGCAGCTGCTTTAAGTGGAGTTCACACTGCGGAAGGATATTTATTTCAGGATCATGAGAGAGAAGAGGATGTGTTGGCCCAGAAAACGGTACAACGGTGTTGTATCTTCTTGTCTAAGAAATACTAAAGAAAGCATTTGTTCTTTAAAACTGAAGTCCTTCTTTATTGAAGTTAATCAGAGCCGTACAAGTATTGTGCTGCCATCCTGTTAGAAGGTAACAGATTATTTTATTACAATGGTTAAAATGTATTTTCATTGTGTTCCATGGTAATATTCGCCCCCTAGTGGAGCTTTCTGGTACTTAGAAAGACTACACAAACAGGAAGTAGAGAATTTGTTCTGCACGCATAGAAGCAGCTAAAAACAATGCTACGGTGCAGGTCTTTCAGTGTAGTTATTTATTGTCACGCTGCAGCCTTGGAAAATATTTATTTGTAAGTTTGATTCAAGCATTTAGCTAATGATGATAATCTTGTTATTGATAGAGTTGCTTACATATCAATGTTGGTTGGTTGCATTTACTCATACAAATTGCAATGCCTTTAATGTATGTCATTAGCTGTATTACTTTGCTCGTGTGTCATGCAAACGAATTGTAAAATATACAATACTGTAGTTGTATTACTGTTTCTAGTGTAATATGCTTTGTTATTCTACATAGATGGTTGTACATTATTAGAGTAATGAAAGGATTACCATATGAGTAACAATTAGCTATATGGTTTGGCATCATGCCAGATGCATGTGGTACCTTGGCACGTGCAACTTCAAATGTATAATGTACAGCTACAGTATGTCGGTGTGAATTGAATATTAAAGTATATTCTGTATTCTGCAGTTTCACAACATAAACGTTTTCAATATATTCATTCAAGAAAAGTCACGCCTTGGGAGTTTTATTGAAGACTTAGTTGTTAGCTATCTGTCTAGTTTTGCATGAGAACTCAACTCAAGGGCAAAGTAAGTATTGTTGAGATCTTCCGCTCTTCTGCGGAAGAGAGGTCACGTGACCTCAAGATAAAATAATAACAAAAAGTGTCTGTAAATCCTGTATGTAACTCCTTCAGGTGTCATTACATCATATGTTGTAAGCACTGTTTTCACCACACAGGCCTCAACGCTCCATGTTTTACCATCATGCATTTTCACCCTATCATTTGGACTGAGTGCAATGAGCACCTTGGACCCTTTGTCAAATCAATTTTATTTATATAGCCCTTCTTACATCAGCTGATATATCAAAGTGCTGTACAGAAACCCAGCCTAAAACCCCAAACAGCAAGCAATGCAGGTGTAGAAGCACGGTGGCTAGGAAAAACTCCCTAGAAAGGCCAAAACCTAGGAAGAAACCTAGAGAGGAACCAGGCTATGAGGGGTGGCCAGTCCTCTTCTGGCTGTGCCGGGTGCAGATTATACCAGAACATGGCCAAGATGTTCAAATGTTCATAAATTACCAGCATGGTCAAATAATAATAATCACAGTTAGTTGTCGAGGGTGCAACAAGTCAGCACCTCAGGAGCAAATGTCAGGTGGCTTTTCATAGCCAATCATTGATATCTCTACCGCTCCTGCTGTCTCTAGAGAGTTGAAAACAGCAGGTATGGGACAGGTAACATGTGTGGCTTTTCATAGCCAATCATTGATATCTCTACCGCTCCTGCTGTCTCTAGAGAGTTGAAAACAGCAGGCTCGGGTGGTTGTTGTCCTTGATGATCTTTATGGCCTTCCTGTGACATCGCGTGGTGTAGGTGTCCTGGAGGGCAGGTAGTTTGCCCCCGGTGATGCGTTGTGCAGACCTCACTACCCTCTGGAGAGCCTTACGGTTGTGGGCGGAGCAGTTGCCGTACCAGGCGGTGATACAGCCCGACAGGATGCTCTCGATTGTGCATCTGTAGAAGTTTGTGAGTGCTTTTGGTGACAAGCCGAATTTCTTCAGCCTCCTGAGGTTGAAGAGGCGCTGCTGTGCCTTCTTCACGATGCTGTCTGTGGGGGTGGACCAATTCAGTTTGTCTGTGATGTGTACGCCGAGGAACTTAAAACTTACTACCCTCTCCACTACTGTTCCATCAATGTGGATAGGGGGGTGTTCCCTCTGCTGTTTCCTGAAGTCCACAAAGAATATTTCATTCATTCAGATATAGGATATGTTATTTTAGTGTTCCCTTTATTTTTTTGAGAAGTGTAGTATTGAGTTTCCTGTTGAACAACAGCTCTGCAGGAGACATACCATGTTTTAGTGGAGTAGCCCGGTCGTTTAACAAAGCTAGGTACGGATCTATCTTCGAGTCGGGAGCTTTCTTAAGCAGTAGTTTCACTGTTTTGACACCGTTCTCGACTAACCCATTAGTTTGTGGGTACAGTGGGCTGGATGTGACATGCTTGAACCCGTACATACAGTTTGGCAAAATCACTGAAAGCTGAACTGTGAGGCATTTTCCATACGGACTATGTCTCCGACCCCATGACGAGTAAGGAATTACTTAATGCGAGTTATCACCTGACTAGCAGTAGTGTCCTTCAGCAAAGCTCTCTGGGTAATGAGTGTAATAGCGCATCAATAATGCATCTCCTGCCCTCAAGAGAAAAGAGATATATACACTACTTTGCCTCATGGTCTCAATACCTATTTTTCCTCATCCCACATTGGCTCTGCTCTGTTTTGACCTGTATTTCTAGCATGTTTCACAGGCTCTGAATGTCTACTCTATATCAGCATTCACCTTGGTCCAGAATAACACTGCTTCTGCACATAATTTTGACCTTTCCATCCCTAGATGGCTTTTTCTGTAACACACTTGATATCACAATTCTTGAACCCTTAAATAGAATTCCATCAAGTAGAGATAGCTCATCCCTGTATTGACCACAAGGGTATGGTATAGCTTGTGCAGACCACTCACATGTTATGAATTGAATCACCTTTTGCAAACATCTTATTTTGCAGTAGCATGTGATATAACTGAGCAAGTCTTTCTGATAAGGTTTACATGTATGGCCTCGTCCTGCTGTACATCTGGTTTGGTTCTGAGCTGTCAAAAGCTCTGGACAATGTGTCTGCCACTAACAATTGTTTCCCTGGCCTGTACTTGAGTTGCAAGTCTCTGTACCCTTGTTGGTGTGTATGTTAGACCCTTCTTTGCAATAGTAACCAAAGGTATGTGATCTGTTTCTGCCAACACTGTTTTACCATAGATAAACACATGGAATTTCTCACATGCATATGGCAGTGCCAATGCCTCTTTCTCAACCTGAGCATAGTTACACTCAGAAGTTGTCAGAGCCCTGGAAGCATATGCGACTGGGCGTCATCTAGTGCCATATTGCTGTAACAACACTGCACCTTAAACCTGCTTTATAGGCATCTGCTGAGATTTTGGTTTTTGCGCTTTTCATCATAGAACCTCAGCACTGGAGCTTGCGTGATCAATGCCTTGAGCTCCTCTTTCTGGTGATTACTGTTCCTACACCACTCTGTAGTTTTACACAGTAGATGTCTCACCTGACTTGTGTGAGTTGCCAGAATAGGTACAAATTTACATCTACCTCCAGCAACAATGTGCATGTCCCTGAAGTAGCAATTGCTTCACTACTGTAATTTTCTGGAATTATGTTGACCTGTGCTCCAGAGTCAAATTTGAACACAATGTCAGTTCTATTAGACTTGTAGGTAGCAGTCCAGCCCTCATCTGGTCCTGCAAGTGTGACTGTTCCCACATAGTGTACTGTATTTTTTGTCTCCGCTGCTTGCATTTGAGTGCAAAGTGTTTTTTCATGCCACCACAGGTGTAACACCCTTTTCTATATGCTGGGCACTGGCGAGGTCTGTGCTCTCCTCCACAGTTGCCGCACAAGCGCTGGTTCCCTGAAGTGCGCTGCTGACTGCTGTAGGGCGCTGTCCTTCGAAGTTAGCCATTTAGATGTAGCTCTTCCTTTGCTAACATACTCCACCCTGCATACTGTGTCACTACGAACACCACTGTCCATTGACCATATGTGACTCTGAGTCACCTTTCTAGCTTAACACATTTGTATTGCTCTTTCTAGTGACAATTCATTCTCACGAAGTAACTTTTCTCTCAGTCCCTTGTCGCTCAACCCAATAATAATTATATCAGTGAGTCTGCAATTTGACCAAAATTACATGGCTGACATTTCAGTTAAGTCCATAATTAAATTCCTCAACAGTCTCTGTTTTATTCTGACATCTACTTTTGAAAACATAACTCTCAAATGTCTTGTTTCTTCTGGGAGTACAAAAAGACAGAAATTTGGCTAATACCAGTTCATAATCTGCTAGCTCTTCATCCCTTAGCTGAAAGCTGGTGCATACATCAATGGCGTCCAGGCCAACAAACGTTACTGTGAGAAACAGTGCTACCTTCTGTGTGTCGTCTTTTTCAGCCACTCCTATTTCCGCCATTTGAACTGCTTCCATTGCTCTTCAGCATTGCCGTAAAGTTTCAGTTCTGTTGGAGGCTTTAGCTGCTCCATGTTGTTAGCCAGCTAGCACTGCAAAACGACTAGGTACATTCACTGCACGCTCCGTTAGCTCTGGCGTGGTTATTTTTTACATAAGTCTGGTTAGCCCAGTGGCTAGTTAGCTAACATCAGCTGAAGTTAGCTAGTTGACGTGAAGCCTCTTGGCACCGTTAAGCATTTTTTACCAAAACTCCATGATGGATGAGTTAATGGTGATTTCTGTCACTCCTGGTACCATGTTGTATCTTCTTGTCGAAGAAATACTAAAGAAAACAACAGTTGTTTAAAACATAAGTCCTTCTTTATTCAAGTTAACTGGAGTCATGCAAGTATAGTGCATTGAGCTGAGATTTTCCGCGGACTGTGCTTTCCTTTAAGTGATCATGTGGCCTCTGATACGATATGCCACAAAATGTACAAGCAATAAATAATGTATGCTAGTGTGACAATAAAACGGACTGCTAGAAAGTGGAAACATTGTATCTACCCAGCTAACGGTCTATAGCGCCAAACATCCCACCACGAGCAGGTTGGCTTGTGAGACAACCACAGTCATTGGTGACAACAATGATGCACCAAATGTTGTTAGCTGATAAGATGCATGTTAAATTGCTGCTTAAAATGTTGTTTCGAACCGTGCTCAAACAAACAACCCGATATCATAGAACTTCAGAAGAACAAACACATTTGCCATGCACATCTCTGATCATGAATTTGTTTCGACCAGATGACCATTTTCTATGCAGGTGACTTTTATGAACTTCAGCTGAGACAATTTTATAAACCTATGATAGAGTTGTAAGAATGCAAATGTTTTTTGTGTTATTGACTAATTCTAGAGATTTTATTAACTATTGGATTTCAAGTAAAAAGTATATTGCATTTGGGGACAGATTTCATATATTTGTTTTGTGTGTATAACGTTTACCAGAGAGAATGAAGAAATTAGCGACAAATTCAGTAGTTTTGTTTTCATTTGAAAAATAACATATTACATATTTTATTGTAAATATATGGGTCTTATTTATGAAATAAAAAATGTGATTTCTTAACTCACTCCAAAATAACTTCACAGAGTCACACTCATAAAACATGTGTATAACAGTTTCCCCTTCTTTATCACAGAAAAGGTATGTGTCCTCTAAGTCCTTATTCTAATTATTTTATTTTAGGTACTTTTGAAACTCAATTTAAGGGGTTTCTATACAGTTGGTGGGGCATTTTAACCTGTTAAAATGATACTCCCGAATCTCTATGATTAATAAAATATTTCCTTGAATGTACTTTTAACAGAGCTGAGATTTACTTCAAAGTGCACTCACCCTATTGCTTACACCAATCAAGTTGTTTCATATCTACACAAGTGCCTAGGGAGGAGAGGTTAGGGTTACTACTGTCCTAACTATACTTACCCAATAAGTACATGACCTAGAGATATCCCTTATTGGGACAGTGGTTAGGGCGTTCGTCATCAGTGCTGGTGGCCTGTGTTTGAGACTTGCTAGGGGAGTCACCCTACTGTAATTCTTAGCAATATATGCTAATGTCATTATTTTGCAACAGTTACAACACACTTATCTGGTCTAATTAAAATGTGTTTCTCATTGAAATATGGGAATCTGTAGAATTACCACTTGCATGTGTGGGTATGGATGTGTAGAATTCCCACATCCATACCCATACATGCAGTAAGAGCCGGCCCTAGCCTTTGGGAGCAAAACATTTTAGCAGCCCCCATCTTGACAGTGGAGAGAAATGTTTTTAATAGTTAATTTCCTGCAATTCTACACATTTTTGCCATGGGGCGGAGAATTGTTTTTGCAATTTTATAACACATTTCCTTCAATTCTACACATTTTTCTATTGGGTGGAGAGAAATGTTTATGAGAGTGACTAACAAAATCAATGGCGGCCTACCGGTCGGTAGATCGACCTTGATTACAGCAAGTATAAATAGCTGGCTAGGCTCACATGGGCTAATTGAGTGACTGACATAAGAAGAGAAAACCTGCTGATGCACAACCATATTTCGAAATTGCACCTTGTGCATTCCACTATTCTAACTCTCAAAGGTAAGTTGAGACCCCATGGACTCTACAAGGTGTCGAAAGCGTTCCATAGGGATGTTGGCCCATGTTGACTCCAATGCTTCCCACAGTTGTGTCAAGTTGGCTGGATGTCCTTTGGGTGGAGGACCATTCTTGATACGCACGGGAAACTATTGAGCGTGAAAAACACAGCAGCGTTGCAGTTCTTGACACAAACCAGTGCACCTGGCACCTACTACCATACCCCGTTTAAAGCCACTTAAATATTTTGTCTTGCCCATTCACGCTCTGAATGGCACACATACACAATCCATGTCTCAATTGTCTCAAGGCTTAAAAATGAATATTTAACCTGTCTCCTCCCTTCATCTACACTGATTGAAGTGGATTTAACTAGTGGCATCAATAAGGGATCATAGTTTTCACCTGTATTCACCTGGTCAGTCTATGCTATGTTTTGTATACTCAGTGTATATCATTAATTTATAAGTTCAAAAATGGATGTTCTGCAGATTCCCCCTTTAACATATTGTGATTTGTCCCAAGTGATTCTCTTGCAATTTGTCTGTTTTTCCACATAACAACTTGGAGATGGAATTCTGTGTTGTTTTGGTATAACTGGCATAATCATTGCTTAAATTGAAAATGTGAGAAAATACAGACATGCTACATCAGCAGCAACATTAACACCTGGGCCACCTGGGCCATCAGCCAGTCTGACTGATGTTATTCCTATTCAGAAAGACATGTTTGTTCTACATGGTATATGTTGTGTCGATTTCAAAAAGACATACAATTCTGTTTGAGATGCTCAGCTATCTAGAATTCTACTGATTCCCATCTTTCAATGAGAAACTAATTTATAATTAGATCAGAAAGGTGTTGTAATTGATGCCAAGTAATGACGTTAATATACACTGAACAAAAATAGAAACGAAACATGCATTTTACTGAGTTTACAATTCATATACGGAAATCAGTCAATTTAAATTAAATTCATCAGGCCCTAATCTATGGATTTCACATGACTGGGAATACAGATATGTATCTGTTGGTCACAGATACCTCAAAAAAAGGTAGGGGCGTGGATCAGAAAACCAGTCAGTATGTGGTATAACCACCATTTGCCTCATGCAGCGTGACACATTTCCTTTGGATAGAGTTGAGTTGATCAGGCTGTTGATTGTAGCCTGTGAAATGTTGTCCCACTCCTCTTCAATGGCTGTGCGAAGTTGCTGGATATGGGCGGGAACTGGAACACGCTGTCGTACACCTCGATCCAGAGCATCCCAAACCTGCTCAATGGGTGACATAGCTGGTGAGTATGCAGGCCATGGAAGATCTGGTACATTTTCAGCTTCCATGAATTTTCTACAGATCCTTGTGACACGGGGCCACGCATTATCATGCTGAAACATGAGGTGATGGCAGTGGATGAATGGCACGACAGTGGGCCTCAGGATCCAGTCACAGTATCTCTGTGCATTCAAACTGACATCGATAAAATGCAATTGTGTTCGTTGTCCGTAGCTTATGCCTGCCCATTACATAACCCCACCGCCACCATGGGGCACTCTGTTCACAACGTTGACATCAGCAAACCGCTCACCCACACAACACCAAACAGGATGTCTGCCATCTGTCCAGTACAGTTGAAACCGGGATTCATCCATGAAAAGTACACTTTTCCAGTATGTCAGGGGCCACCGAAGGTGAGCATTTGCCCACTGAAGTCGGTTACGACACCGAACTGCAGTCAGGACAAGACCCTGGTGAGAATGACGAGTACGGATAAAAGCTTCTCTAAAGCGGTTTCTGATGGTTTGTGCAGAAATTCTTCGGTTGTGTAAACTCACAGTTTCATCAGCTCGCCGGGTGGCTCGTCTCAGACCATCCCGCAGGTGAAGAAGCCGGTTGTGGCGGTCCTGGGCTGGCGTGGTTACACATGGTCTGCGGTTGTGAGGCCGGTTGAACGTATTGCCAAATTCTCTAAAACGACATTGGAGGTGGCTTATGGTAGAGAAATTAACATTCAATTTTCTGGCAAAAGCTCTTTTGGACATTCCTGAAGTCAGCATGCCAATGCACACTCCCTCAAAACTTGAGATATCTGTGGCGTTGTGTTGTGACAAAACTGCACATTTTAGAGTGGCCTTTAATTGTCACCAGCACAAGGTGCACCTGTGTAATTCAATATTTTATTTGATTAGCTGTTGATTAGCTGTTGTGAAAGCAGCATCTTCTCTTCCTACAGTCCACACAAAACAGTCCACATGAAACATGACATAATATAGAACATTAATAGACAAGAACAGCTGAAGGACTGAACTACACATATTTTTTAAAAGACACACGTAGCCTACATATAAATACATACACACAAACTATCTAGGTCAAATACGGGAGAGGCGTTGTGCCGTGAGGTGTTGCTTTATCTGTTTTTTTAAACCAGGTTTGCTGTTCTTTTGGGCAATATGAGATGGAAGGGAGTATCAATAAATAATGGCTCTATATAATACTGTATAATTGTCTTGAATTTGTTCTGCATTTGGGTACTGTGAAAAGCCCTCTGATTAGTGAAGTGGTTGAAGGCACTGAGGAGACATGAAGTCCAAACCTAAAATGAGAGACCCAAACAGGATTGTAAAGTGGCCGACTGCAGTGTTTGAACCCTGATGCCACAGTAACAGCGCATTTTTATTTAACCAGTTTTCTATATAACTTTGTATCATTTGATTTACACAACATGCCTACCACTTTGAAGATGCAAAATATTTTTGGTGACACAAACAACATACAGTGCCTTGCGAAAATATTCGGCCCCCTTGAACTTTGCGACCTTTTGCCACTTTTCAGGCTTCAAACATAAAGATATAAAACTGCATTTTTTTTGTGAAGAATCAACAACAAGTGGGACACAATCATGAAGTGGAACGACATTTATTGGATATTTCAAACTTTTTTAACTAATCAAAAACTGATTCAGCCCCCTTAAGTTAATACTTTGTAGCGCCACCTTTTGCTGCGATTACAGCTGTAAGTCGCTTGGGGTATGTCTCTATCAGTTTTGCACATCGAGAGACTGAACATTTTTCCAATTCCTCCTTGCAAAACAGCTCGAGCTCAGTGAGGTTGGATGGAGAGCATTTGTGAACAGCAGTTTTCAGTTCTTTCCACAGATTCTCGATTGGATTCAGGTCTGGACTTTGACTTGGCCATTCTAACACCTGGATATGTTTATTTTTGAACCATTACATTGTAGATTTTGATTTATGTTTTGGATCATTGTCTTGTTGGAAGACAAATCTCCGTCCCAGTCTCAGGTCTTTTGCAGACTCCATCAGGTTTTCTTCCAGAATGGTCCTGTATTTGGCTCCATCCATCTTCCCATCAATTTTAACCATCTTCCCTGTCCCTGCTGAAGAAAAGCAGGCCCAAACCATGATGCTGCCACCACCATGTTTGACAGTGGGGATGTTGTGTTCAGGGTGATGAGCTGTGTTGCTTTTACGCCAAACATAACATTTTGCATTGTTGCCAAAAAGTTCAATTTTGGTTTCATCTGACCAGAGCACCTTCTTCCACATGTTTGGTGTGTCTCCCAGGTGGCTTGTGGCAAACTTTAAACAACACTTTTTATGGATATCTTTAAGAAATGGCTTTCTTCTTGCCACTCTTCCATAAAGGCCAGATTTGTGCAATCTACGACTGATTATTGTCCTATGGACAGAGTCTCCCACCTCAGCTGTAGATCTCTGCAGTTCATCCAGAGTGATCATGGGCCTCTTGGCTGCATCTCTGATCAGTCTTCTCCTTGTATGAGCTGAAAGTTTAGAGGGACTGCCAGGTCTTGGTAGATTTGCAGTGGTCTGATACTCCTTCCATTTCAATATTATCGCTTGCACAGTGCTCCTTGGGATGTTTAAAGCTTAGGAAATCTTTTTGTATCCAAATCCGGCTTTAAACTTCTTCACAACAGTATCTCGGACCTGCCTGGTGTGTTCCTTGTTCTTCATGATGCTCTCTGCGCTTTTAACGGACCTCTGAGACTATCACAGTGCAGGTGCATTTATACGGAGACTTGATTACACACAGGTGGATTGTATTTATCATCATTAGTCATTTCGGTCAACATTGGATCATTCAGAGATCCTCACTGAACTTCTGGAGAGAGTTTGCTGCACTGAAAGTAAAGGGGCTGAATAATTTTGCACGCCCAATTTTTCAGTTTTTGATTTGTTAAAAAAGTTTGAAATATCCAATAAATGTCGTTCCACTTCATGATTGTGTCCCACTTGTTGTTGATTCTTCACAAAAAATACAGTTTTATATCTTTTTGTTTGAAGCCTGAAATGTGGCAAAAGGTCGCAAAGTTCAAGGGGGCCGAATACTTTCGCAAGGCACTGTAACTATTCACCGTCCCAAAGTCCATACTTTGTAGAGCTGCCTTTGTCGAACACCAAACGTGTTTGCTTATTTCTTTCTTTAATTAAGCAATGGCTTTTTTTCTGGACACCTTTCCGTAAAGCCCAGCTCTGTGGAGTGTACGGTGGACAGATACTCCAATCTCCGCTGTGGAGCTTTGCAGCTCCTTCAGGGTTATCTTTGGTCTCTTTGTTGCCTCTGTGAATTTTGGTGGGTGGCCCTCTCTTGGAAGGTTTGTTGTGGTGCCATATTCTTTCCATTTTTAATCATGGATTTAATGGTGCTCCGTGGGATGTTCAAAGTTTCTATTTTTTATATTTTTTATATCCCAACCCTGATCTGTACTTTTCCACAACTTTGTTCCTGAGCTGTTTGTGGCTGGACACTTTGCTGCTTTCTTTTTTCAGTTACTGTATATTACCATGTTTGTAAATATGTAGGTAGCTTTTTTTCTCTCACAAGAAATTGAAGCTAGATAGAAATGTTGCTGGGAAACAACCCTTCCCCCCCATAAACTGATATAGGATTAAACTGACTGTCAGATTCAGTTCCTATTCTCTTTGAGTGAACCAAAGCAAAGACCTGTGGCACTTCTAGATATATTATTTTGTGGTGGTGGACTGTACAGGAAATGGTAACTAGCTTGACCTCAAGGAGGACAGAAAAACAGTAAGGGAAAGGGGATACCTAGTCAGTTGTACAACTGAATGCATTCAACTGAAATACATCTTAGGTCTTCCATTTAACCCAGTAGGCCTTTCCTGCACTGAACATAAGTCAGAAGTATTATTTTGTTATATACATGAGGTTTTGAGTTGTTGGCATGTAACCAGGCATGTAAGCAGGCATGCGATCTTCAGATCATGTCAATTGTGATTTATGAAAGGTGTGAGTTTCTTTTAGAAAAAGACAACATAATGATAATTGAGACATGTTATAGCTGTGCCACTTTAAGGTGAAGTAGTAATAAACAGGCGGTCAGTGTTTTGAAGTACAGTAGACCTAGGCCATACTGTAAAATAAATAGTCAGTACTGGACAACTTCTCACTTCATGACACTTCTCTTTACGCAAGCCAGGTTTGCCAGGTCCAGCAAAAATATCTAGACAATGACCAATCAAAACCAGCCCAAATGTTTTTTTCACAGCAAGAGAGGAGTTGCCACATTCGTCCAATAAACCCTTTTTCCAAAATGCTATCGTGCTAATGAAGGAGTATCGATGTAGCTTGTCATGACATTAGAAGCTACATTTTCATCAAAATAATCATTATTGCGAGCTGTGACATAAAGAAATGTGAATATGTTGCAAGAATATCTGGATACAGTCGTTAGCCGTGGTATATTGGCCATATACCACAAACGCTGAGGTGCCTTATTGCTGTTATAAACTAAAGTAATTAGAGCAGAAAAAAAAAAAAAGTTTGTCATACCCCTGGTATTCAGTCTGATATTCCACAGCTTTCAGACAATCCGCATCCAGGGTTCAAACCCAGTTTATAATTGTAAATAAATCCCTTTTGCACATGTGCATAACTATAGATAAATCCAACAGGCGAGTTTGAGTGATGACAGTTGGACAGAGGATCTCAATCTCTCTGCAAGAAACTCTTGGACGAACTAAAAAAAACATGTTATGTGGCAGATGTTAAGACTACAAACTGTTAAAAATGGACCATTTGCGAGATTTACTTGTCATTTCAATAGGCATATGCGGCATAGTAAAATCTGGGTTTATGATTGCAACTCAACTTTGCCATGGTTTGCTCAGCTAGATGCAGGTAGTCTATAGCCATTGATAGGCCTACAGTAGCCTAAGCAAGATGTAAACTGAAGTTATAGGCTATTTATTGAATCTGTTTGCCAGCTCCAGATAGGCTACACAAGTGATAATGCAATTTTAACATATTTATTGTATCCAGTGGTGGAAAAAGTACCCAATTGTCATACTTCAGTAAAAGTAAAGATATCTTTAATAGAAAATTACTCAAAAGTGAAAGTCACCCAGTAAAATACTACTTGAGTAAAAGTCTAAAAGCTTTTGGTTTAAAATAAATGTAATTTCTAAAATATACTTAAGTATCAAAAGTAAAGGTATAAATCATTTCTAATTCCTTATATAAAGCAAACCAGACGGCATCATTTTAAAAAAAAATGGATCGCCAAGGGCATGCTCCAACACTCAGACATCATTTACAAACAAAGTGTGATGTTCTCTGAATAAGTGTGTGAATTAGGTAATTTTCCTGTCCTACATTCAAAACATAACGAGTACTTTTGGGTGTCAGGGAAAATCTATGGAGTAAAAAGTACATTTTCTTTAGGAATGTAGTGAAGTAAAAGTTGTCAAGAAATATAAATAGTAAAGTACATATAAGTACTTTACACCAAATGGTTGGCTACAGTAGCCTACAATGACAGATGCATATGTATCATTCGCCACATTTAATGTCAGTTTCATTGAGGACTTTTTCCCAACAACAGAAACACAAGAGGGAGTTCCATAACTTCCATTTTTTTTAAATGTCCACTAGCACAAATCTCCTCTCAACCCTTGAGACCCAAGAACTGACCTTGAGTAAAACACTTCACTTGATACAGTTTCTCCATAGCGAATTTGTCTAATGCGCTCTAGCGCGCCAAAAGTTTTTTCCAGTGCTATGTCGACAATATTTCTTAACGCGCATCAGTCCTAGCATTTGGCATGTTTTGTTGAAAACGGGTTGGAAATAAATAGGTGTCGCCATAAACTTAATCACTCAGAGACAGTCTGACTCAATGCCGGATAGTCAGCAGGTCACAGTAAATATATATATATATATATATATATATATATATATATATTTCTCTCTGCAAGAAATACATTTCTCATAAGAGCAATGCCACGGCGGAGGCAGTGAGGTAGGCCAAAAACCGGCGACCAATACATTTTCACCCGCAACATAGTTAGCAAAAAATACGCGGACATGGCAACTGCCGCAAGCAAGCAGTAAAAAGAGCCACATGACCTGTGTAGAAACAGAGATATTCGAAAAAGAGGAGAAAATAATCCCATCGACAATTGTCTGTAAAACGTATAACGCTCCGCCCAGCACCGTCGACCAATTGCGTTCACGTTGTCATGCCAAAGTGGTTGCTAAACTAAACTAATCGTAACGCAAACTATTCTAAAAGTCAGGATATGAGAAACCTGACTGTTTTCGTCGAAAGTACGCAATGTTACGATTACAAAACTATACGATATTTCAGAGAATAAATTGCGCATCTCATATCTCAGAAAATATTTGTAATATTGTACTTTTCGTTCACGTAATTTATTTTTTGGGAGCAAGCGCCTAATTGACTCCGATAAAAGCACCTGTGCCAAAATCTCCCAGAATACACCGCGCGGCCCATTGACAACCCTTGGGCAAATACAAGGCGTTAATACAATTCCCATCCCAATTCCCATCTCCTCAAAAGTGAATATCTCTGGTAGAAGGAAGTAGCCAGTTAGATAGCAACAGCGTCAGAATACACGTATCCAGTAGAAATCAGATCTCTCTCGCGACTCCTCATAAATCGGGTGGAACGACGAACAAGTTGGTGGAAAATATAAATTAAACATGTACTTAAAACTTGTTTACGTTACATTAGTCCTTGCATTGGTAGCTGCAACAACAGTTGCGAGCGTAGGTAAGTTTGCGACCTAGTAAAGCACAGCTTGTTTTTGCGCTCTCTGCATAAGAAAGCCTGCGAGCTAAGCGCTAGCTCGTATACATAAATGCGCGAGCCGTTTTGAGTGCATATTTATGCCACTTTTCGTTATAGTTGCCTCTAAAAATGATTTGTGGGAATCATACGTGTTGTCAAGTTTGTTCGTTCTTAAATGGTAGATGTGTAACGTTAGCCAGCTGAGCTAGCCCTCTATAGTCTTTTTTTTCAGACTGCGAGCGACAGCCAACGTGGGCTGCTTGATATCGTCATAGCTGCTAACGTTAGCTTTTAGGACAACATTACTGAAGTCAGCAACCCTGAAATAACAGGCACATATATGTATTTGTTTAATAAGAGTTTTGATTATTGTCCCTTTGGACAACATAATTTAGAAGATTGGTGGTTAGTGAAATGGTCAGCTTATGCTCTTGTTGGCTAGATGGCCCTTGCTTGCCTGTCAGCCTTGCGTCACATTTTAATTTATATTGCGTTATTAATCTATAGCTATATTTGCAAAAAACATATCACAGGTCAAGCTACATAAGTCACACGGACAGAGGGGCAATACATTTTAATGTCCGTCATTGGGACAGCGGGTTTCTCAGTCCCTCTCTTCTTTCCATTCGTTACATGCACAGGTGTTTTAAATGTCATAAACCAACGTTGGAGATTGACATGACCAGGCTCACCTCGTAGGCATTCATCTACCAGAAATCATATCTAAGTAACTTTACTGCTCCCTGTGACTAACGTGCTTACAGTTGATGAGTATCTACTGTTGTGTTATGCCTATTAAGTAAATATCTCCCTGGCAAGTCCAATTAGGTCTATATCCATCAGTTGGGCTAATTCCCTCATTGGTGACAATTCTAACCTTTGTATACAACTAACCTTTGTATACACTTCTAATTACTTGTATGTTGATTGATGTTTCCCCTTTCAGATGATGGATGTGCTGAACTCGCTTGTGACACTTGTGTCGGTGACTGTCAATGGTTGAACTGCACATGTAAGTAGTACCTACCTGTTAAAGCTGGGTGATATGGACAAAAATCCATATTGTGATAAATTGCCTGAATTGATGTAATAACAAATGGAACGCTAAGTTTATAACATTAATGTGCACCACTGTTAAAAAAAAAAAAAATGCATTAGCCTTTATACTGCTGCTACTGGTTTGATGGTTGTAGCCATCAATTGTCCCATTAACAATCACTCATATTAGGAAATGTATTTAATTTCAAGCTTCACATTTCTCTAGTATAGTCTATGAACGATATCCACAAAATGCCTGTGGTAAGTGGTCGGTATGGCAATGTCGATGATTTTCTACATTTGTGCGATATTGTAATCAAGAGGCATACATTTTGTCCTTAAAGTGTAAGCCTTATAATTTCCTAGGCCATGTATTGTATTTTGGGGTTATGATCATTGAACTACCAGACAGTACCAGTCTCTTCAGGTAGATTATAAGGCACTGGAGCCTGCCTTTTGACCAAGTCATTCCAAAGGATCAAGATTGAGCTATTTTGAGATGCGGGTCAAAAAGGAATTGGACGGGCCTCCCGAGTGGCGCAGTGGTCTAAGGCACTGCATTGCAGTTTCTAGCTGTGCCACTAGAGATCCTGGTTGGAGTCCAGGCTCACTCTCAGCTGGGCCACTACCGGGGGTCCCATGAGGCGGCACACAATTGGCCCAGGCTCGATCGGTTAGGGAAGGGTTTGGCCGGCAGGGATGTCCTTGTCCCATCGCACTCTAGCGTCTCCTGTGGCGGGCCGGGCGCGTGCATGCTGACATGGTCACCAGGTGTACGGTGTTTCCTCTGACACATTGGTGTGGCTGACTTCCAGGTTAAGCAGGCATTATGTCAAGAAGCAGTAAGGCTTGGGTGGGTCGTGTTTCATGGGACGAATGACTTTCGACCTTCGCCTCTCCTGAGTCCGTACGGGAGTTGCAGCGATGAGGCAAGACTGTAACTGCCAATTGGATACCATTAAAAAAAGGGATAAAATACGAAAAGGAATTGGACAATGGGCAGGTTGCGCAAGGCACATTTGGCCTTAATCCCTTACGCACCAGCCATTTTAGAGTAGAGAAATATATCATGGTCTTTGGACAAGAACACTTTTCTACGTAGTAATCTCATTATGATAATGGGAGTGCCGGTCAGACTTGAGAAATGTCTTGACTATGCAGGATAGTGTGCGTATGGGATCTCCAATGGAGATGTTTGTTTTTAGGCTTCGGTCTTTGCTTTGGTCGATTGTGTGATTTATATTAAGCTCCTATAGGCCTGAGTCATACAGTATGCAGTATAACAGTCTTTATATAGCCAGCCTATTGCTTTGAGGTTGTTCCCTGCTGCTCTGACTGACTCAACCAAACTCTCCTCTCCCACCAACTCTACTCTCACAGTTTGCCTGTTACTGTGGCATTGTAGTCCAAGCCACTGCTTTATTTGTTTGCCTGTGGATGTTATCAGCCCAGTAAATGGGATTTCCTAAGCCAAGCTCAGTTCCTAGCCCATGAGCGCTGCTAAATGATAACGGTGAACAGCTGTGTCATTCCCCCATGTGTGTGATACTCGGAAGAACCCAAGCAAATCCGCTTGTGTTTTTTTTTTTTTTAAGAGGTTGAGCCACTTAAGCTACCAAGGGTTGTGGGATGTTTTTATAAAGAGCCTCTGTCTGTCATGGTTTGCATAACCAACATTGCAAACCAACTAGACAGTCCCCTAAAATACTTTCAGTTGTTGGTGTGGTAAGTTTGCTTATAGTCAAGGTTCCAGGCATACTAGCCTCGATTACGTGGAATGAGGACTGAGCTGGATCTAGGCCCTCGGAGCTTGTCACTGTTTGAGAGAGTGAATGTATTTGGGATGCTTTCTGAAAGGCCTCTAGTAGGCCTGAGCAAGTATGACGCCGAACAATGGTGCATAACAGACTTCCGTGTGTTCTACTCAGACACACACTCTCCATGTCACTGTGTGGACCTCGATGAAGACTGTTCCAATCCCAGAGACTGGAGAAGAAGACGACGAGAGGGAATAAAGGAATAGAGGAATGAGAAAAAAATGTGTTAGGACTAGGCAGATAAATAAAAATCTAGTTGCGGGGAAAAGCAATCTACAGCGTTGGAAGCAACTGCTGTTGTCACTGCCGCCACTGTTGAAGAGAGGAGGTTCTCAGCTTTCTGTAGGTATTTAGCTCTATCGCAGCTGTTTTGCAACCAAGATATGGCTTTGACATATGAAGCGTGGGAAATGCTCAACAGCCATTGAAAGTGCATAGGACTCATTGGGTAGTAGGCAACAACTGCAAAGGATGTATTTCTTATTATGTATACTATTTTTAGGACATTGAATTTACTGTTGGATTCAAACATGGCTACCAGTAGCGGGTATTATGTCAAAAGTTAGCGATCTAGCTAATGTTTTTGGAGTTTCCAATTCTCAGTAGGTGAATTAGCCCCAAATAAATTTGCCTGTGATATTAGTGCACATAAAGACATAGGCAAATTAATCTCTATTAAATACAATTTCTGTAGGCCTATTTTAACAGTAAAATATAACGATAATAGCCTAATTGTCAACCCAAAATAGTACTAAGCTCTATGGACTTGTTTCAAGGTCACACCAAGGATAATTTTGCTATGCAATTTAATTTTTAGAACCCTTTGAAGTATACAAAAAAACATGCTTTAATTATCTTTGGCCTTACTGCTATTGGCCCATACAAATGCATTGAATGACAGATTCACTACATGGCACATACATAGTCCCCACCCCAAAAAAATCTCTAGAAAGTTTGTTCTGAAGTGTCAATCCTATTTTGGGTCCCCAAGAGTATAGAAGAACATAACATGTGTCCCCGCATATTTGAGTATCAGATCTGGCTGTTCTTTCACATGGTTGGTTTCTGTCTGTGTACAGAAGAGGTCGACCGAAAAGCCGATACCGATTTAAATAAATAATTATATTTATATATATATATATATATATATATGAAAATTACAACAATAATGAATGCACTCTTATTTTAACTTAATATAATACATAAATAAAATAAAATTGGTCTCAAATAAGTAATGAAACATGTTCAATTTAGTTTAAATAATGCAAAAACAAAGTGTTGGAGAAGAAAGTAAAAGTGCAATATGTGCCATGTAAAAAGCTAGCATTTAAGTTCCTTGCTCAGAACATGAGAACATTTGAAAGCTGGTGGTTCCTTTTAACAGGAGTCTTCAATATTCCCAGGTAAGAAGTTTTTAGGTTGTAGTTATTATAGAAATTATAAGACTATTTCTCTCTCTACCATTTGTATTTCATATACCTTTGACTATTGGATGTTCTAATAGGTACTTTAGTATTGCCAGCCGAATCTCGGGAGTAGATAGGCTTGAAGTCATAAACAGCGCTTTGCTTGAAGCATTGCGAAGAGCTGCTTGCAAACGCAGGAAAGTGCTGCTTGAATGAATGCTGCCTACCACTGCGCAGTCAGATCAATCAAATCATTGACTTAATTATAATATAATACAAAGAAATACGAGCCTTGGGTCATTAATATGGTCAAATCTGGAAACTCATTTTGAAAACAAAACGTTTATTCTTTCAGTGAAAAACGGAACCGTTCTGTATTTTATCTAATGGGTGGCATCCATAAGTCTAAATATTACTGTTACATTGCACAACCTTCGATGTTATGTCATAATTATGTAAAATTCTGGCAAATTAGTTCGCAATGAGCCAGGTTGCCCAAACTGACTCTGCGTGCAATGAACGCAAGAGAAGTGACACATTTTCCCTAGTTTAATATTGCCTGCTAACCTGGATTTCTATTAATAAAATATACTTCTGTGTATTGATTTTTAAGAAAGGCATTGATGTTTATGGCTAGGTACATTCTTGCAACGATTGTGCTTTTTGCCCAAATGCGCTTTTGTTAAATCAATGTCTTGTTAGAGAAAGGGACCTTGACTCTGACAATGGAGCAACTCTCTCCTGCTCGCTTTATTAACCCCTTAGAGTTGATGAGCCCCTGCGGAAATGTAATAAGCATCATAACTTGAAATCGGCCCTAATTAATCGGCCATTCCGATTTAAATCGGTCGACCTGGATAGTTTTTGGCTGTATAGAATCATTCAATAAAATTAACAATGGTTAGCTAGGATATACTGTCAGTCAGCTAACCATTTACAGTAACAGCAGTTTATTAATCAGGTCAATACACAGTAAATCTAATGCAGAAATTGAGAACTCCTACTGTTGCATGGTATGGGCAGCTATTAATTGATAAAAGAGTCCTAGAATGGAGTTATAAGGGTGACCAGAACCTTTTAAAGTACAGGAAGTGATGGCTGTGCACTTGACCACACACAACCCCACCAACATTTGAGGTTTTTCTTTATTTTTCCTATGCAAAAACAAATAAATGGGCAGTTTTCACTAAATAAATGATCAAACTACACGGATCGTAATCTTACATCAGGAATCTTGATTTCATGACGTCCATGAAGTAGGCTAATTATCTTGACTGCCATAACGTAGACGCTAAAATGTTCTGCCAATCCTCGTGAGATAAATGAATTCCTGCACTTTAGCTGTTTTAAAATTGTGTGCAGTATCACACAAGCTCTTTAACAGATTTTTCAGAAAATCCTTTCCTCAATCAGCTGATGTTGTGCGATAATGTCACCACGTAACTAAACAGCTACACATTTACATTTGAGTCATTTAGCAGACACTCTTATTCAGAGCAACGTTTTTCATGCTGGCCCTCCGTGGGAATCGAACCTACAATCCTAGCGTAGCCAGCGCCATGCTCTACCAACTGAGCCACACAGGACCAACCCATTTTGACACAAGTACTTGTTACATTTCAAATGCTTAGCAGGAAAATTCATGTGTCTGGTATGCTAAATATAAGGGATGTAAGATTATTTATACTTTTACTTTTGATACTTGAGTAGTATTTTACTGGGTGACTCACTGTTCCTTGTCATTTTTTATTAGGGTACGGTGTCTTTACTTTTACTCAAGAATGAAAATATGTTATTTTCCCACTTAAGCTCCTCTGTCTCGATGCTCGGATCTGATTTATTTGGATCAGTTTTTTGTTGCAAATGACCGTTACCATGACAACCACCTCAAAATGTTACGGAACGGTGACAGGAAATGAGTGTGGTATCTGTGTGCTACATCCGTGTGAATGCGCACATCTTATATCATCTTGTACAGGGCCACCTGTACAACTGAGTGTGGAGATATAGAAAGAATCCGATTTGGGTTCTTAGTAGCGATGGGGGAAAATATTTTGATTTTTTTTGTTGAATATATTGTTTTGACACGTGCAATATTATTTTAGCCCTAGTCTGCTGTACCTGCACCAAAACTCTAGTATTTTCCCTTCATAGCCTGTTCTAATAGTTTTTTTTTTACGTAGGGAGCCAATTTGTTTTCAGCACTTCTATTTCCATGTCTGATCAAACTACATTTTCTCATGGCTCTCGTCACTGCAGCAATATTTTTAGATCACTGAATCACAATGTAATCACAGTATCGAATCGCAATACACACAATCGTGAGAATTGCAATACATATTGAATCGGCACCTAAGTATCGTGACTATATTGTCTCGGAAGGTCCCTGGCAATTCCCAGCCTTAGCTCTTAGTGGCTGTGTGAACACAGCCATAGTGTGTGTGTGTGGCTCATATTCACTCCTCTCAGCAGCCACAACAACATAGACAAAATCCTAAAGCACCGTGTGTCACACACCAGAACAAACAACTCACCACTACTCCAGTCACTCTTAAACACACGCACCTGAACTAACATCTCTAACCACACAGTAGGTCTTAGGACTGAACTAATGCTTCTCACAATTCCCCAGCAGATCGCCTATTAGATATGAACTAAGCAAATCTGAAAGCTCACACAGACTCACTATGGAGGTGGCAGTTCTAAAGTACACTACAGACCCAGCTCACTTAGGCCTAGGTATTAACCCAACTCGCTGTGGTGAGTTTGTCAACCCCACTGTTATTATCAGATTTGTCTTTGAGTTAGGGATTTCATGTGAACAATGCATTGCCGTCAGTGACACCATTTTGTTCTGAAGGCTGTATTTGTGTGTCAGCTGGTTTAGCTCAGTGGTCTTAAAGGTCTTGATGTAAGAAAAACGGAAGGTGCACTTACGCATCGGTATTATGAGCCTTAAGGGTTTCTCCTCTAACAAGCTTCCCCTCTGCTCTCTCACTGGATGCCCCTAGCATGTCATAATACTTCAGGAATGTGTGTGAGTGAGTTCCATCTTTCACAGCTGCCTGTGAGGTAACGGACCCTTCTACCCCCTCGGCCAATAGAATGTCTGCTGGATACACTGATAGTAGTGGGGTCACAGACACTTTGCAAGGGTTGTGGCAACACTCCACAAATACAGAAAAGGAAGGGTATAAGAGATCACCAAGGTTTCTGTTCGTGTCAATGTTTTTCTATGAGCAGCAGCAAGTCAACTTTGCCTAATTGTCTTCACACTGTTTTTATAGCGAGGCCAGACCAGATTGGTCATATGAGGATCTGTGTCAGAACAGAGGTGAATATCAGCCACTTGTTTTTTTTCAGCAGAGAGCTGTCATAGATTTTTCTGTTTCGGTTCAGTTTTCCAGTTTTGGCTGGGGATGTCACAGAATAGTAAGTATAGCCCTACCTAAATGTTTTTGCTGTATGATGAGTGTGGTGACAATCAATGTCTTGTTAAAGGACCCTTGACTCTGACAATGGAAGAACTCTCTCCTGCTCGCTTTAGTAACCCCTTAGAGTTGATGGGCCCCTGCGGAAATGTAATTAGCATCATAAAAAAATCCCCATCAAAATCTTATCACCAGCTTAAACTGACATGTTTTTTTTTGTTTTTTTGGGCTGCCTCTCAATCCACCACATCCGTCGATGTCGCTCTTCTGCATCTGTGGTGAAAGGTGGCAGAGCTAGATGAAAACGTCTGTCGTGTCTGAACGGTTTGGCCTAGATAACTATTATGACCCCTCTAAGGGACCCCTCTCTCACAAACATGTAAATGACTGAAGGTAGCTGGGTACCAGTTAAATCCATGTCAGAAGCTGTTATTCGTTGTGTTTCTATGGGCTAATAGCAGCAAGGACAAATCCAATGTTTCATCAAGTAATACGCTAAGGGGTCCTAAAATACGAAATCGAACAGCTGAATGATCCATGGTATAAATCTTTTTTTTGGGGGGGGGGTTGTTTTAAGACTCTTAAGGATTAAATGAAGACTAACAGAGTTAGTCAGTGTCACTTCTCGTAGCTGATGTCCAGAGCAAGGGGTTTTGCTCAGGCTAGGATTTCTGGTCCTTTCAAGTCTCTTCCTGTACCTCCACACTCATCTCACTTTCTTTTTTTTCTTGCTCTCACACATGCACGCCCTAAAGGGCCCTTGACTCTGATAATGGAACAGTTATCAGTAATGGAAAGATCATGCATTGGGAGGGGGAATGGGCTTTGACTCAGGACTTTCCAGGAAGGAGGAGGACTGGGAGAAGGAACACACTATAGACTCCTGAGCTGACAAAACCATTTAATTAAAATCTCACCTTGTGCTAATTCATTTGACTAAAAACAAAGGTGATCCTTGTGTTTTTAAACTGCTTGTGTTCCATGGGGTGTCAGGATTAGTGTAAGGAATCTTTTGGAAATGATCACATGAATATATTTTCTTGTCTTTGTTTCCTGTAGAGCACACACAATCACATCTTTTATTTGTGCTTGTGTTTTTCTTTTATCCCCCTGTTCAGTTAGAGAAACTCCAGCTTTCTCCAATGTTTCCTGTGTCAACATCACGTCCATAAACGGTCAGAACATGACCGTGGGCAACTGCTCTAATGAAATCTGCTCAGGTAAGGACTAATACCATCACCTGGTTCATTTAAAGGCCTCTACAGAGGGATTAGATGTTTTGTCATTCCAGTGACTCACTTTGTTAATATGACAAGTCAACCTTCAACAGTAAGTGACTGATCTAGGTATATGTAGAGATTCTATATCTTTGTTCTGTGGTCTTAGTTGCTTTGTCTCAACACTCTAAAATGCTTCCCTTCTTTCCTAATTCCTTTGTCCCTGCCATTCTCCACCCCATGGCTCCTTCCTCCCATCCCTTATCCTTCCACTGGTCCAAAAGGATTAAGTGGGTGAAAGCTATTTAAATGAATTCGCCCTATTACATTCACCAATCTAGCCCTGTCAGATCACAAGGGAAGGAATCATTTTGGGACTTTTCAGACATAGACACCGCCATAACCTGGCCATCTCCTTCTTTCCTGGTTTTTACCCTGTCTGTCTATCTCATGGTGTCCGTCACTTCAATGGGATCTCCACCTGTTGCTACTACAGTTGTAACTGACATCCCTGCCCCACCCACAATCTCTGCTGCTCCAGTTACCCCTACGGCCAGCAATGCAACTAACAGCAGCACCACTGAGCCCACCCCAGGTAACCAGCCCAAACCAGCATCTCGTCTGCTACCTTCAAATCGGTGTATGTTTGCTGTGTGACTTGATTCTTTTGAGGGAGTTTTTGTATGTCAAATTTAAATATGGTGAAATGGTCAACTGTTTTTTATGTCTATGCATTTAGTGAAATAATACTAAACTGACATCTCACCGCTGGTTACAGCTGACCTAACCACTGCAGTACCAACTGCCCTGCCCGCCACTAACGGTACGGTCCCAGTCTCTGCCGCAACGCATGCTTCAAGTAAGTTCCCATGCCAGCCCAGCCTGGTATGAAATCAAGACTATTATTTATGGCTGCTTGTAGAGCACCAAGGATTCCATAGAAAGCGTTACTGAATTTAAACTGGATTCCACCTGTGTATTATCAATATGGTTCTATATCCACTTAGCCCTGGCTAGTGGCTCATACAGTGAAATAACCAACTTGGCACTCTCCCTCCTTGTGCAGACGTCAGTGTCACCACCGCATCACCTGTGGGGCCTTCTCCAGCGCCTCATAAGAATTCCACATTTGACGCAGCGAGCTTCATTGGGGGCATAGTGCTGGTCTTGGGCCTGCAGGCTGTGGTCTTCTTCCTCTACAAGTTCTGCAAGTCCAAGGACCGCAACTACCACACCCTCTGAAGAACCCACTCCACCTCCACCAACCACAATACCTACTCTGGGGCCCACTATGAACACCCAAACCCGAATCCCTGGCCATTGTGATTATCACAGTTTTTCCGATCAATGTTTCTCCCAAAAGCCTAATGCCATTGCGGTGCCAACCTGTGGTTTAGGCCTGTAGATTAAATACACACAAGGTTATAAACTGTACACACCCACAAGTGCGCCACATCTTTTACTGTACGTAGTTTGCTGCACATTTCTCACACCCTGGTGCAGCTGAAGTGAACTCCAGCGCAGTGGCATTTGAGCCTTCAACAGAGGATTACATCACTATGGATTCCCCGTCTCTCGTCCCCTCTTCTCGCTCCCCACTCCCCCTTATCTCGTTCCCCCTCTCCTCTCCTACACCCCCCCCCCCCCCCCCCCCCCCTCTCCTGCAGTGGGTCATTGTGGCTATTCTCCTGTGTGCTGACTGGATGAAAAGCAGACTTGTTTACTGCTTCACTCCCCTGGCCCTTCATCTTAATGTTTTACCTGCCTGGCCTGTCATTAATAGACCCAATAGTAATTTATGTAAACTTTCAATTCTGCTGGTGTATAGTGGGGCTGCCACAGCGTTGAAGTACTAGCTTGTTCATGCACCTTGGTAACGCTTTGGAAACACTGTTTGATTGAGGTCCCCTCCCCCTTTCTTTTTTGGAACTAGATGACTGGATGATATAGCATAGCTTTTTTTCTTGTTTGTCATGGGACATTTCTGGGTAGGTGTTTTCACAACTCCTTTTATGAAGAGTTTGTATTCATCTGATGGCAGAGATGCCTGTTAAAGTAAGAATAAAAGGAGAACTCTAAGCAATAGTCCATCCTCTAAGCAGGGCCCTACAGTGTGACCACTTTACTCACATATGCGTGTAAATATTTTGCTGTGTGAACTGGATTTTTAAAAATGTATTTAGGAGCACCAATGCACGTAGGAAAAATTATTCTAGCTTTATTACCTCAAATATTTAGCATTGTGCTACTAAATTTATTTGTGTGCCTACATTTTTCAACTTAGGTGCACACAAAAAAGTCAGTGTAGAGCCCTGCTTAAGATAGAATATTAAGTAGATGCCCCCGTCTTAAGTGGAGGATGAGTTGGGCTCTCTTGGTGTTAAGACTCAGTGCTGTGTGCGTTTGGCAAACACTACACACTGCCAAAAGAGCAGCTCAATGCAATAAACCCAAGTCAACCCCTAATTTCTACAACCCCCCCCCCCCCCCCCCCCAAACAAATCTTTACCGACTTCAGCCAAACAGATTGCAGTGATGAGTTGGACCACTAGACTGGAGATGACCCCTTGACCCACCACCTTCCTTTAACAGGAAGGAAATCACAATGAGCCAAGTCTTTAGGACACGGTTGAAGCGGTCTACAGATAAAATATTGTGGTAAATATATGGGAGTGATAAATCAATCGGAAGTATAAATTATTGTGTTGAATTGAGTTGGAAGAAGATAAGACAGCATGCACCTTGATGGTGACAGTATTGGAAGCAAAGTGCCTTTAATGTTATGTCTGTTACTTAAAGTGGGGGGAATGAGGGAGATTTATGATGATGCTCCTCTTCCTCCTGGCTGAGGCTTAATTGTCATGAAGTAAAAGCAGTCTGGACACAGGACAGGAGCAGTATCGCGAGAACAGAACCACAGTTGGCCTCCGTTCCATTTTAATTCAGCCAACCCAGGTAGTAAACTGAAATTCCACATTTTCCTCATAGAAAATGATTGGGATTTACATTTCAGTTGACTTTATGAATTGACTGAATTGAAATGGAATTGAGCCCAACCCTGAGAACCCTAGTATCCCAGCTATACTGAAAAGCCTTTTATTATTGAAGAGTAGATAGATACAGTAGTTGCTCATCGTGGTTTTGGATGGATGAAGACCTATTAGGTTTAAATTGATTTAGAATGGCATTGGTTGAAAAGTGACCCCTATGTACACTGAATATATTTTGTTTCATTAAATGTAGGGCCTAAGTTCCACACAGCTCCCTAATGTTAGTTCCCCCTCATATTGTACACACATTCTAATGACATGTGTTTTTGAAAATAATAAAGGTGGAAAGGCATTTATAGTTAACTGCCAAAATAAATGAAACACTTGCATGAATGAGGGATACAGTATATTGAAAGCATGTGCTTCCACACAGGTGTGGTTCCTTGGTTAAAAAAAGCAATTAACAGCTCATGATTAGGGTCATGTATTAAAAATGCCCAGTTGCCCATTATTTTGGCTACCATTGCTAGGAAGAAGAGAACTCTGTGACTTTGATAGAGGGGTATCAAAGGAGCATAGGAGGTTTAAACGGTGTGTCTCTCAAAGGAGGTTGGTGACACCTTAATTGAGGAGGGTGGGCTTGTAGTGGTTGGAGCGGAATCGGTATATAGTATCACAACTCAAACATGGTTTGATGCCGTTTCAGCCATTATTATTATTATTATTATGAGCTGTCCTCCCCAGGCAGTTACCTGTATTTTAAGCTTAGTTAGTAAATTAATGTTTTCTGGAGTCATTGCATAAATTGGATAAAGTTTTGAAAGTGTCAAATAACTGACTCAATAACTGGTCCCTGAACTTAAGTGACTTTTAATGTTGAGACATTGTCCTTTGCATTTTGGGAGTTTTCTTTTCTCCTATTGAGGCACCTTTTTTTAATGTAGTGCCAAGGAGAGGAGATGGGTGTTGAACTACAGAAAAGCAGTAACTAAGTTTCCCAAGTTTAGAGTGCAAACAGTGTGTCTAGTTCTTTGATTAGCTTGCTGCTAATAGTGTGACTTTGTCCCCTTTGTACATAGAGCTATCATGTCATTCAGTTGATTTACCTTAAAGGTTTGAACTTTCAATCCTGTAAAGGCAAGATTGAGTTTTTTCAGTAGCATTCACTTGCAATGGCTTTTTTTTCTGCATTAATGCATGTCAAACAAATGGAAATGTAATATTTTCTGTTGAATTATGCTATTGGGGCTTCAGACACTTAAAAGAGAAAGAACCACTTTTGGTAGAGAAGAGTATGCCTGAACAAATGTGTGTTAATGCCGAAGTTCTCAGTCTTGGCATGGAAAATGGAGTGCGGCACTGATGGTTTTGTTTTGTACTTTTTGCCTTCCTGTTGCTGCCAAAAATGTATGAATGCTTGTGAGAGAACTCTTAGCTCAATATTTTCATAATTATGAAAAAATATCACCTTGCTTTGTATGGAACACTCAGTGTAATTTAAAAGTGCACGTGTCTGTCGTTCATTGGCCCTGATTTAATGTATGTTCTTAATCACCTTAGGTTTGCCTTTTAAAGCTGAATCTGCAGTCACCCGATGGCATTAGGCTACATCCCAAAGTTGACCCCCCAACTATGGCAAGTCAGATGTACAAATCTAGTTTTGCTTTGTCTGCATTCACAGTATGCTGAACATTGAGTCCTCTACTCTCACTCACACAAAGGAAAGTTAATGGCCAAATGTCAGGTGGAGAAGGCAACTGATAAGCATTTGTGAATCCATAGAGCATTCTGAGTGTTACTTCACCATTATTTCTCCTTTTGCCATGGTGTTAAGGACACCGTGATTTAAACTGTCTGCATGCCGTAGGAACACACAATGTAGCAGTGAGTATTTTCTTTCAGTGTTTGTCACAGGACATTGCCAGTACCCATAGCAACTGATACAAATATTCTGATACTATTTTTTTTTCTTCAGCTCGGGCAAACTAAGTCACACGGCCCGGCCCCTCTCCATGCACCTTTTCAAGAAAAGTGCCTTACTCAGTTGAACATAAATGAAGATTTGTATTTTTGTCTTAACTTGATAGTACACCCGGTAGATATTAAAGGGACTCTGCACTTCCAGACCCCTTGTAAAGATTAAATCAAAGATGCTTTGCGTGGTGAGAGCAGCTTTTAAATGTCTTTATTTTCTCAGTCACACTCGACTTTGGGAGCTTAAACCAGACAGAAGAATGGGTCAGCTGGCCAGATTCACAGGCATGCAAAATGTCAAATTGTGTTCCATGACTTGTGTTCCATGACTTGGCTACATTCCAACATATAATTCAATTTACATTGTAACAATGTAGCTGTCTTTGGAACAATGGCACCCATTACTATTGTACATCTCAAACCCAGTTTGCTGATGTTTACATGTCTATGGCTCTGGGGGCAGCCACCATTTTCTGTGTGAAGCTCTGAAGCTTATGTTTACAGAGCTTTTAAAATTGAGTTTTTGTTTGTTGCTTTCTAACAATGTCCATATGTCACCTTGATTTTAGTCCAGTTAAATAAGAGGTTCTAGGTCTTATGGAATGATTCTTCTGTGTTGCTCTCATGTGCACAAAGATGCAGATGAATATGTACACGTACAGTTGCTGTTATATTTAGCCATGATGCCTGCTACTGTTTTATGCTTGTTTTATATCCATTTTGCCTGGAACTTGATTTGCCTTGTTTTCTTTTATTAGTTTTGCCATTAGCTTGAAGATGTTAAATTCAATAAAGTTTGAATATTGTTGAACATGGACTTTGTATTTACTGTTGCTGCAACTTCTGATGTTTCATAGCAGGGAAATCTTATTCAGAATGCAGTGCAACATGCTGTAAATCACAAACCAAGACCGCTACAATGGGCTCTACACTGTGAAACAGTTTGGTAACCAAGGACTTGAGTTTGAGCCTCTTATCAGTGGGACAATGGGGCAGGTTGGCTCAGCAGCAGAAGTTACAGATTTCAGAGATTAGCTGCTGGACTAATAAGTGCCAACTGCATTCGGTGCCCCAAAGTGAAGGTGTGGATGTCAGCGACAGTCAAACATAAACACAGATCACTCTTGGCTTGGTGGTCTAGCCACATGCTGGAGGGGTCAAGTTGCCCACAACTCCTGTAGAGAGGCAACAGGTTTTTACTGATTTTATTCTGCAGCATTGTCTCTCACAGACATGCACACCTGTCTTCCTGTCTTGCGCCTATCCAGGGTAGTAGGGGCAAATCCTGTCCAGAAAAATACTGTTCTCTTTTACCCCTTCTCTCTATATCGCTCCTCTACTTAGTGCTCTCATACACAACAGGATCTCTACCACTGGCTGTGTATATGACTGGCTTATTGACAGAGTTAAGGCTGCATTACCCATTAAGGAGCCATACTGATACATTATATTGGACCAAAGGTGTCACTCACTCTTGCCCCACCCCCTCTCTTTCTCTCACACTCCTTTTTTTCCTCAAACATCCAGTTCAGTGTCCACTCTCTCAAACTAACAGGATATTTGGTCAGTTCCCAGGGTCACAAGTCCTGCTTACTTAGCAGAAAACGCTAGTGGGAGAGAAAGTGTAATAAGTGCATGTGCATTTTTGAAGGTGTTTGTGTGTGCCTGCGCTGTCTCTGTGTTAAATATAATTTATGCTTGATCTGTCAATGGGGTCGAAGGCTCCTTATGGACGATGTGAAGCAATTGCGGAGCCTCCCAAGGCCAAATTGAGCTCCATACCGCATTGCCATGCGCCTCCCAAATTTTGTAACAATGCAGATGGCTCCGTATAGCTCAGCATTGACAAGTTTGGTTGGCGACTTTGGAATAACCATGCAGCGCCTTTTAGTGTGCAGTGGACATGGATGGCTGGTGAGCCACATGGTTCTTTTACTTTAGTCAAATCCATCTCTGATTTATGTCCCCAGATGCCCTTATACAGAAGAGGGGAAAATCTCCCAGTCAGTCTTATCAGTTTCTTAATTACTGATCAACTCACTGTTATAGACTGACAGGGAATTTGTCTTGTGAAATCATTTAAGTCAACATGCTTCACTTTAGTTACTGTTTAGAGATGGTCAGTAACCCAAACAGACAGAAAAAAAAGGCCATTATTATTTTTCATGTTTTTATTTTATTAGAATTTGAAAAGACCTTGAGTGCCAATTGTCCAGGGACTGTGTTTTGGGACTTTCACACACCCACAACAACATGCCTGGCACTGTAACAATACAGACATTTCTCTGGGCTCTGCTACTCCGTGCTTCTACACCTGCATTGCTTGCTGTTTGGGGTTTTAGGCTGGGTTTCTGTACAGCACTTTGAGATATCAGCTGATGTACGAAGGGCTATATAAATAAATATGATTTGATTTGATACTGAAAACCATTCTGTCTTGTCCACTGGCCAGTTTCAGATAGGGCAGGAGAGGGAGGGAGGGAAAGTGGAACCAGATTAGGAGGTTGAGAGAGTGAGAACGGGGAGTAAATCAGAGAAAGTAAGGGAGTGGGTAAAGCTGGTGGTGGAAGAAGAAGGAAGGAGAGGTAGAGGTAGAGAAAGGCCAGGGCTCATCTGAGTTAACTTGATTTCTGCTCCCAGTGCTAGTCGACAATCTAATAAGGAAGTACGAAACAAAACACTGGATTCAGTACTGCTCTCTTATCCCCTTTCTCTGTGCAGAGTGATGCAGTGAGCTCCGAATCACACAGAATATACCAGAACCCAGTGATGGCAGAGATATGGAAGCGAATCATATGGCTGGTAAAAACAACGAGTGTCAGCTGAGCCCCTTCTCCCATGACTCGGGGCCCTGTGTATTCCATTTCAGCTAGGGTTAGAGACCAGCCCTGCCAGGTCCCCATTTTCACTTTTTTACAAATTAGATTTAGCTTTTAATTGAACCCTGAGTAGACCATAAGAGAAAAGCAGACCACTGCCCTATTACCACACACACACACCTGCAGGTCAGGACCAAAGTTGGGGTCGATTAATAGTTGGACCACTGTTTTTTGGGGGCATCTGGGGAGTTTCTTTGGTAATTATGTGTCTGAGACTGAGACAACGCCTGTGTATCTGTTTGTAAACAAATATAAGTCTCCATGTCCCTAAACCGCTGTAATCAATTACTGACTGATGAGTTGAAGTAGAACTGGAGGCCTTGCTGTGCGTCTAGTTTCCTATCCAGGAGAAAGATTGCCATCTAGTGGATATTGACTGTATGTGACCATTAGGCCACAAAGCACTGGACTGAAGTAGTGTTGTCAAATCTGGCTTGAATAGTTGCATTAAAATCTGACGAATTTAGAACATAAGAAAATAGTCTGATGCTGTTATATTAAGAGTGTTTATTAGACAAAAACATACAAATGTCACAATAGTTAAATCATTACAAAATGACTATGTTTGTGCATGTACAATGTGTATGACAAACAAACATACATTACAAATACAAGTAACAAAAGGTTACCCTACAATCATTCTAATAAAATATCTTTGACATTTGGCCACGCAGAAGCTGACATGCAAAAAACAAAATGAGGGACCCACAATGCTTTGTTTGTGTGCTTCCCTAAGCCGGTCCTGAAGGACCCCTATATGCTCCCGAGTGTCGCAAAAGGCATCACTACAGCCCCTGGTTCGATTCCAGGCTATATCACATCTGTACGTGAATGGGAGTCCCATAGGGCGACGCACAATTAGCCCAGTGTCGTCCCGGTTTGGCCGGTGTAGGCCGTCATTGTAAATAAGAATTTGTTCTTAAATGACTTGCTTAGTTAAATAAATGTTAAATAAAAAATAGTGTGCAGGCTTTCATCTTCATATCACACGGATCAATGGGCATCTCTTAAACATAATCAAGCATGGTTTGAGATTAACCTGTCCACAGAAGGATCCCCCAGATCCAGTTGTGATACATGTTGATAGCTACAGTATGTCTCCCACGTGATATCATCTTTCTTCAGGCTGGTTCACAGTGTCTAGGTTTCTCTGAGCACCTGGAGGTTCTCCTGACTCACCCCTGCTCTCATTCCCCCCCCCCCCCCCCCCCCCCCGTGAGGTGGTCTTAACAGGGGAGTAGGGCAGGGGTGCTGCTGTCTTTACAGGGGGAGGAGATACAGAATTATTAGATATATCAAAAAAGCCCCTCCCCAGTCCCCACCAATCCTCCTTCTCTCACTTCTCTTTCAGACCCAGAACATCCCCTTATTCCATTGTTACTCCCATCTCTCTTTCCGTCTTTGCGGTGTTATGTTATATTGTCTGCTAGTGCTGGTGGGGGGATTGGGCTGGTGGAGCTTCATCATGTGGAGGATATTCTGCATGTTAGCATGCACCGAGTGGCTGGGGATCGTCGACTGAGAAAGGGAGAGAGAGAACGATAGGGAGAGATGTGGTCAGTCACAGTGTTACGGCTTTCTTCTGTTGAAGGAGAGGCGGACCAAAACACAGCGTGGTTATTGTGATACATCTTTAATAAAGATGAAAATAGAACAATATACAAAAAACGTGAAAAAAAAAGAAAACAGCCCTATCTGGTGTAACAAACACAAAGACAGGAATAATCACCCACCAAAACCCAACACCAAACAGGCTACCTAAATATGGCTCCCAATCAGAGACAATGACTAACACCTGCCTCTGATTGAGAACCATATCAGGCCCAAACACAGAAACAGACAAACAAGACATCCAACATAGAATGCCCACTCAGATCACACCCTGACCAAACAAAACATAGAACATACAAAGCAAACTATGGTCAGGGTGTGACACACAGAGATGTTCTCTCAACAAACCTAATATTGATATACTTGCAGAGCAAAGTAAAAAGAGGACGTACTGTTACAGCTACAAAGAGCAGTTTATTTTTTGGACTAATTCAGACAATGTTATGTAGCACAAAATTACATTTTAATTGCATGTCATTAAGTTGTGGTTATTGCGGGTAGTACCCTGGAGGCGGTATTGGATTTGTTCTTCTTTGGTTTGACCTCGTCAGAGACAAGTTGAGAGATTAACTTTCAATCTACTAATATAATATATGATGAATCAAAGGGGCTTGGAACAGGGGCATATCTGAAATTTTTCATTTATCAGTCTAACAAGAATTGAAAACACCTTTGTTCTTTGTCTCAGTCTGGATCCACAATTAAATCAATTGAATTGGCACTTCAAGCAACTTTAGCTCAATATTTGGCCATGTAGAAAATTATGATTAATTATATTTTCATACCTTCAGAAAGTTGTCAAAGCTGGAGCAGCCTGTTTGCAGATGTTGATGATGATGAGATGCAGAAAAAAAATTCTGCATGTGCCACACAGGTTTGGGTTTTGTGAGTTGTGTGTGTGTGTACATGTATAAAGAAACGGAAAAACATGTATGTCTGACACTTGCCATCTGGTGACAGTCGTGAACGGGACATCAGTCTGCACACGTCCCACTGTGGTACTCTCCCCATCACAGACTGAATGTTTTCACAATGATTAGTCCAAATGATGAAAAACCTCAAACTATGATGTCATTCTCTCCATACCCTAGCTGAGGAATGCTCAACTCCGTTCTCTTATAACAGAGTTGAGTGTTCCTCAGTTATCCATCCCATTGTGAAGGACTCTATATCTTCAAATAGAAAAATGCACATTTCTATATTCAAAGAGTTGTAAATGTTGGCACTGTTGCAAACAGTATTTTAAATGCATCTGTGTCACCTGATATATAGAATAGAACTTCTAAAATTGTGCACTTCTAAAATTGTGTTATTATACATTTCTAATTAACAAGGGGAAGGGGGCCCTCTGCTCAGCAACAATCACTATGTTTGCTGGGAGGTGTAGTTTGTTATTTCTCTTCATCCCATTTTTGAATGGGCCCGATTGCTAAAAGAAACAAACTTCCATGTTTCCCCTGCAGTGGGTATGGGCCGCCTTTCACGATGACTATTGGCCAAAATCTGGATAGATCTGCCTATATTTGGTTACAGAGCAGACTATTGGACATAAGTCTTGCCAATCAAGTGTCAACCCAAGATGCTGCTTTTTTACATTTTATTGTATAGATTTTTCTATGAACACAACAAATACAAAAAACTGAAATATACTAACAAGAGTACATAAACCTAACAGACAGGGGTATTACATATCAAGATTCATTTTCAATTTGTTAAATAGTTCCAAGTTGCTGCTCTGTAGTAATGAAATATGCTTTGGTGTCTCACTGCCGCATGAACTGTGGAAAATAATGTAAATTAACTAAGTATTTGTCTATGGCACCCTTCGTTTGCAAGATGTACTGAAAGATGAGGCTACGGTATATAACTGCTGGTATGCTAAAATATATATTTGTACTCAATAGGTGTTTGTAACCATTCACTGTTCATAAAAGGGTCGAGACCGAGAGAGCAAGAAAAGATTGAATGGACCATTTGGCTAGCTAACCAACTGTAAACCATATACCACATGTTTACAACTAGCTAATGAAACCACTAAAACAATGGCTGTGTTATGGATACTGTTAGACCAGTGCCAAGCCTTTTGGAAGTACATAGGAAGCATGTTTTTTGTGTGTTTTTTTTGCATGTTGAACAACACATTATAAGCTGCTAACGAACTGCAAAACAGCTAACGTTAGCTAGATTTGTACAGCAAGCTTGCTGTACTCTGCAGTAGTGCTACTGTAAAAGCAGGCTTCCATTGTTGGCATTAACCTTCTGGTTTACAAACGACTGGCTTTCGCACAGTGTTCAGAAAACTGTTCTGCATTGTCCATTGATATGCATTTTTGTTCATTCCCTCAGCTTTAGACACATATCTTGACAATGCAAACAATGTCCTTTTTATTCAGTAAAAATGTGTTCTTTTCTTTTGCATAATAGGGGGAAACCCTCCAGCCACATTGTTCAAGTTGACATATTTGTCAAGAACATTCATGAATATTTGTACTAGCTGCTGTCTATTGAATGCATTTGGTGGTAGGCTATAGATAAAATATTTTAGCATCTGAGTATTTGACAACGGTTGGCATTTCATGAACTTCCAGTGGTGGAAAAAGTACCCAATTGTCAAACTTGTGTAAAAGTATAGATGCCTTAATAGAAAGTTACTCAAGTAAAAGTTAAAGTCACCCAGTAAAATACTACTTGAGTATTAGTCCAAAAGTATTTGGTTTTAAATATACTTAAGTATCAAAAGTAGAAGTAAAAGTATAAATAATTTCAAATTCCTTATATTAATTAAGCGAAGCCAGAGGCATACTCCAACATTTTCTTTAGGAATGAAGTAAAAGTTGTCAAACTATAAATAGTAAAGTACAGACACCTCCAAAAACTACTTAAGTAGTACTTTAAAGTATTTTTACTTATGTACTTTATACCACTGTCCACGTCATATGCCACGAGAAATCAAGACAATCCGAATACCATGGACATCCCGGATCAGGATGCCACGGCCAGATGGGACGCGCTGGGCAGCCGTGACGCGAGATCCAGAGACACGGCAATGGAGCACATCAGCCAGGAGGTGATGAGGAGAGTATAGGACCCATACCAGCTACTGTTCCCTCTCCTCCAGCTACCGTAGGTCACCGCACCAGCGACCTGAACGACATCCTGGCCCGTTTACTCATGCTGTCCATGCAGTGCCCCTTCGATGATGTCAGAGAGTGTTGCTTTTGGCTGCTACGGAATGTCCAGGTAGGAGAACGCGCATTGCAAGGTTGACAGATGTGGTGCTGCTCTGATGCGGCAGCGGCTGTACCACTACTGTTGCCAATGATGCAGTTGTTCGTGGTGTTCTATGTCCCAGTTTGTTTTCTAAAGTGTTAGTGTAACGACAGATTTCCTCTTCTGAAGAGGTGTAGCAAGGATCGGACCAACACGCAGCGTGGTAAGTGTCCATGTTTTAATAGTATAAACTGAACATGACACAATACAAAATAACAAAGTGAATATAAACGTCCCGTGTGGCACAAACACTGACACAGGAAACAAACACCCACAAACCAACAGTGAAACCCAGGCTACCTAAATATGGTTCTCAATCAGGGACAACGATAAACAGCTGCCTCTGATTGAGAACCATATCAGGCCAAACTCAGAAATAGAAAAACATAGAAACACAAACATAGACTGCCCACCCCAACTCACACCCTGACCATACTAAATAAAGACAAAACAAAGGAAATAAAGGTCAGAACGTGACAGTTAGTCTACATCATCTTTCTGTTTATAAATATACATCATGTAGGAAAAGTAGTTGGTCTGTAGCAAAATGTTTAGCCTACAGTCATAATACCTTTAATTATGTAGCTAGGCAGAGTGAGCTCTTTTTTGTTGTTATTAAGCCCTGTGCACACCTCCGATCTCAATGGATCACCATTGACAGGTGTGGGCTGCAATGGATGGAGATTACTGTACACTATCATAATGCTGAAGGGGCTCCTGGCAACTGTATTATTGACTACTGAACATGGTCAATAATCTTGAAAATAGGTTAAACAATGCACCCTATAGAGTAGGCCATAAATGATTTGTAATTTTACATAAGTTGGTGAACATAACCTGTATCCTCTCCAGATAAAAGTTTATCTGTCTATAAGAACAAACCATCAGAACAGCTCATGACGATATGGGATTATAGGATTATATTCATTATAGACAAAACCCTGTTAGGTTCCAGGATTAATTCATGTTTGTGTCCAAAAGTGTATCCGGGTGACAGAGAGAGCAAGAGGGCGAGGGTCAAAGAGAAAGCTGCTTTGTGGTTTAACAGTGTGCCACCGAGGGTATGCACCACCGTCTGGCATTTCCAAATTATGTTAAGCTGCCATTGTTGAGGGCTTGCCAAAGGTTGCATTTATAAGTTCTGCACATCTGTCCCTCAGTGCCCCTGTGCTCTGGTCCCACAGAGGTTCAGGCGGATGGGCCTCTAATTCTGGCGGATCTGAAGATTAAGAGAAAATCTTGGAGAGCACAGGGCAGGCAGTCCGGCTAGTCTAATCACACAGCTGCCCCCCTCCAACAATATTCTCCAATGTGAGGGTTTCCTGCTTAGTGAGAAGAATCCTTCTGTAATACCCCTGTAGTTAACAACCCAGGAGTTATATCAATGACCTTTGAATAATGTAGTTTCCTTTCAAGCATGAAGTGAAATAATGTCTTAAAGCCTGAGAGAATATTGGGTTATCTGTTTGTAAATGGAGGCTATTTTTTTAAAATAGAAATAGCTTCTCTCGTTCAGACACATCCTAAAATACAATCTGCATTTTACAGAATTGCACATGACATAACATAAGCAGCTGTCGTGTGCTATGTTTTCCGAGGAGGCAGCCTCTGAATATGTAGGACACTGTTGACAGTTGCAGTGAAAGGAGTGGGCTCATATTTTTCTGGTGTTGTGTTCTGTACTGGAGACTGCTGGGGGTGAAGGGTTAGGGGAGCATGGTCCAAATATGTCTGCGGGATAGTAGGGCTGGGCCGAGGGGTCGAGTTCTACAAGCCGTCGCTGTATAGGGGGTTCAGAGAGGTCAACGCTCTGAGGTCAGAACAGCTTGCCCTGGCAACATAAGCAACAGCGGTCAGAAGGTCACCCTGGTCTTGTTAGCATTGTGCTTTCATTAGAGGTTGAGTCGATGCATGTAGGAGCACAGCTTCTTTACAGACACACACACACACAAAGTGAAACAAGGCAACAGTAAACATGTCATCCCCCAAGACTAATCGGCCATTCAGTGTAATTTTTATTTCTCATCTCCATGGCAAGATACATCATTCACCCATGTTTCGTCAAACTCGGGCCAGTGGTGTCTGTGATATTACGTGTGACTAACATACAATGTCATTATGGGGGACAATAAATGATCTCAGTTGATCCTGTTTTACCATGTTATTTAGTTCCTGTTATCTACATGAGGTTCTAAATGTATAGATGGGACACATTTTGGATTTGATCAGAAGAAGCCAGACTCATTGCCACAAGTTTGTAAAAATGACACTGTAATTAAAAGTGTTCTCTAATCTATCATACAATGCTAGTAGGAAAAGCCTTCTAGGCATGAGCAGAGGTTATGCTAGCTAAGGGAGGAAGTGTTATTAATGCTTTAAAGCTTTTCATTTTTTTTACATATACACTGAACAAAAATATAAATGCAACATGTAAAGTGTTGGTCCCATGTTTCATGAACTGAAAAATAAAAAATAATTGTGTTTGCCACATGCACCAAACACAAAAGGTGTAGACCTTACCGTGAAATGCTTACGTACAACCCCTTAACCAACAAGAAAAATAAAAAGAGTTAAGAAAATATTGACTAAATAAATTAAAGTTTAAAGGGGGTACCGGTACAGGGGGTCAATGTGCGGGGGTAAGGGTTAGTCTTATGGCTTGGGGTAGAAGCTGTTAAGGAGCCTTTTGAACCTGGACTTGATGCTCCGGTACCGCTTGCCGTGCGGTAGCAGAGAGAACAGTCTATGACTTGGGTGACAGGAGTCTTTAATGTTTTTTGGGGTCTTCTGCTGACACACCTAGTATATAGGTCCTGGATGGCTGGAAGCTTGGCCCCTGTGATGTACTGGGCCGTACGCACTACCCTCTGTAACGCCTTACGGTTGGATGCCGAGCGGGGATTCAACCGGTCAGGATGCTCTCAATGGTGCAGCTATATAACTTTTTGAGGATCTGGGGACCCATTGCCAAATCTTTTCAGTCTCCTGAGGAGGAATAGGTGTTGTCGTGCCCTCTTCATGACTGTCTTGGTGTCTTTGGACAATATAGTTTGTTGGTGATGTGGTCACAAAGACACTTGAAACTCTCAACCCGCTCCACCACAGCCCCGTTGATGTTAATGGGGCCTGTTCAGCCCTCCTTTTCCTGTAGTCCACAATCAGCTTGTTAAAAAAAAAAATTACATTTTATTTCACCTTTATTTAACCAGCTAGGCAAGTTGAGAACAAGTTGTCATTTACAATTGTGACCTGGCCAAGATAAAGCAAAGCAGTTTGACACATACAACAACACAGAGTTATACATGGAGTAAAACAAACATACAGTCAATAATACAGTAGAAAAATAAGTCTAAATACAATGTCAGCAAGTGAGGTGAGATAAGGGAGGTAGGGGCAAAAAAAGGCCATGGTGGCAAAGTAAATACAAAATAGAAAATAAAACACTGGAATGGTAGATTTGAAGTGGAATAATGTGCAAAGTAGAAATAGAAATAATGGGGTGCAAAGGAGCAAAATAAATAAATAAATAAATACAGTAGGGGAAGAGGTAGTTGTTTGGGCTAAATTATAGATGGGCTATGTACAGGTGCAGTAATATGTGAGCTGCTCTGTCAGCTGGTGCTTAAAGATAGTGAGGGAGATAAGTGTTTCCAGTTTCTGAGATTTTTGTAGTTCGTTCCAGTCATTGGCATCAGAGAACTTGAAGGAGAGGAATTGGTTTTGGGAGTGATCAAAGAGATATACCTGCTGGAGCGCGTGCTACAGGTGGGTGCTGCTATGGTGACCAGCGAGCTGAGATAAGGGGGGACTTTACCTAGCAGGGTCTTGTAGATGACCTGGAGCCAGTGGGTTTGGCCACAAGTATGAAGCGCGGGCCAGCCAACGAGAGCGTACAGGTCGCAGTAGTGGGTAGTATATGGGGCTTTGGTGACAAAACGGATGGCACTGTGATAGACTGCATCCAATTTATTGAATAGGGTATTGGAGGCTATTTTGTCTTTGAGTCTTTTGTTCACACATGTAGCTACAGTTGAAGTCCGAAGTTGCACTTAAGTTTGAATCATTAAAACTCATTTTTCAACCACTCCACACATTTCTTGTTAACAAACTATAGTTTTGGCAAGTCAGTTAGGACATCAAATCTGTGCACGAAACAAGTCATTTTTCAACAATTGTTTACAGACAGATTATTTAACTTATAATTCACTGTATCACAATTCCAGTAGGTCAGAAATGTACATACACTAAGTTGACTGTGCCTTTAAACAGCTTGATAAATTCCAGAAAATTATGTCACGGCTAAAGAAGCTTCTGATAGGCTAATTGACATTATTTGAGTCAATTGTAGATGTACCTGTGGATGTATTTCAAGGCCTACCTTCAAACTCAGTGCCTCTTTACTTGACATCATTGGAAAACCAAAAGAAATCAGCCAAGACATCCCCCCCAAAAAATGTAGACCTCCACAAGTCTGGTTCATCCTTGGGAGCAATTTCCAAATGCATGAAGGTACCACGTTCATCTGTACAAACAATAGTACACAAGTACAAACAACATGGGACCATGCAGCCGTCATACCCCTCAGAAAGGAGCCGCGTTCTGTCTCCTAGAAAAGTGCAAATCAATCCCAGAACAACAGCAAAGAACCCTGTGAAGATGCTGGAAGAAACAGATACAAAAGTATTTATATCCACAGTAAAACGAGTCCGATATTGACATAACCTGAAAGGCCGCTCAGCAATGAAGAAGCCACTTCTCCAAAACCACCATAATAAAGCCAGACTACGGTTTGCAACTGTACATGGGAAAAATGTCCTCTGGACTGATGAAACAAAAATAGAACTGTTTGGCCATAATGACCAACGCTGTGTTTGGAGGAAAAAGGGGGAGGTGCGCAAGTCGAAGAACACCATCCCAAATGTGAAGCACAGGGGTGGCAGCATCATGTTGTGGGGGTGCTTTGCTGCAGGAGGGCCTGGTGCACTTCGCAAAATAGATGGCATCATGAGGGATGAAAATTATGTAGATATGTTGAAGCAACATCTCATCAGAAGTTAAAGCTTGGTCACAAATGGGTCTTCCAAATGAACAAGGACCCCAAGCATACTTCCAAAGTTGTGGAAAATGGCTTAAGGACAACAAAGTCAAGGTATTGAAGTGGCCATCACAAAGCCCTGACCTCAATCCCATAAAATAATTGTTGGCAGAACTGAAAAAGCGTGTGCGAGCAAGGAGGCCTAAAAACCTGATTCAGTTACACCAGCTCTGTCAGGAGGAATGGGCCAAAATTCATCCAACTTATTGTGGGAAGCTTGTGGAAAGCTGCCCAAAACGTTTGACCCAAGTTAAACATTTTACAGGCAATGCAACCAAGTACTAATTGAGTGTATGTAAACTTCTGACCCACTTCGAAAGTGATGAAAGAAATATTAGCTGAAATAAATATTCTCTCTAAAATTATTCTGACATTTCACATTCTTAAAATAAAGTGGTGATCCTAATTGACCTAAAACAGGGATTTTTACTAGGATTAAATGTCAGGAATTGTGAAAAACTGAGTTTAAATGTATTTGGCTAAGGTGTATGTAAATTTCCGACTTCAACTGTAGCTAGCGAGCTAAACAATGAACCATAATCCCAATCCAGATATGTTCAAAGTTAGCTAGCTAGTTAGCTAGGTAACATTAGGCTATAACACAGATCGTACACATAATGTTACCTAGCGAGCCAGCCACCTAACGTCACCAAGCTAACAGTAAGCTACTAGGGGGCAGTATTTTCATTTTGAAAAAAAAACGTTCCCATTTTAAACGGGATATTTTGTCAGGACAAGATGCTAGAATATGCATATAATTGACAGCTTTGGATAGAAAACACTAACGTTTCCAAAACTGTAAAGATATTGTCTGTGAGTATAACAGAACTGATGTTGCAGGCGAAAGCTTGAGAAAAATCCAATCCGGAAGTACCCCAGGTTTTGAAAGCGTTGCGTTCCAATGAGTCCCTATTGAACTGTGAGTATGCTATGAACCAGCTTACGCTTTCTACGTATTCCCCAAAGTGTCTACAGCATTGTGACGTAGTTTTACGCATTTATGTTGAAGAATAGCCGTAGGCGGCCACATTGCGCAAGTGGTCACATGGTGGCTCCGAGAGAGATTCTCGCGTAAAATACAGAGGTAGCCATTACTCCAATCGGTCCTAATGAAAAACTAATTGTCCCGACGGATATATTATCGAATAGATATCAGAAAAACACCTTGAGGATGGATTATAAACAACGTTTTCCATGTTTCTGGCGATATTATGGAGCTAATTTGGAATATTTTTTTGCCATTTTCGTGACTGCAATTTCTGGTCGATTTCTCAGCCAAAGCTGTTTCGCCTACAAAAATAATATTTTGGGAAAAAATCAACTTTGGCTATCTACCTGGGAGTCTCGTGAGTGAAAACATACGAAGTTCATCAAAGGTAAAAGATTTAATTTGATTGGTTTTCTGATTTGTGACAAGGTTGCCTGATGCTAGCAAGGCATAATGCTATGCTAGGCTATCGATAAACTTACACAAATGCTTGTCTAGCTTTGGCTGTAAAGCATATTTTGAAAATCTGAGATGACAGGGTGATTAACAAAAGGCTAAGCTGTGTCTCAATATATGTCACTTGTGATTTTCATGAATAGGAATATTTTCTAGGGATATTTATGTCTGTTGCGTTATGCTAATTATTGTCCGCATGCGGGATGGGGAATATCAAGAGGTTTTAACTTTCTGACAAAATTATAAATGTACACTGCTCAAAAAAATTAAGGGAACACTTAAACAACACAATGTAACTCCAAGTCAATCACACTTCTGTGAAATCAAACTGTCCACTTAGGAAGCAACACTGATTGACAATAAATTTCACATGCTGTTGTGCAAATGGAATAGACAACAGGTGGAAATTATAGGCAATTAGCAAGACACCCCCAATAAAGGAGTGGTTCTGCAGGTGATAACCACAGACCACTTCTCAGTTCCTATGCTTCCTGGCTGATGTTTTGGTCACTTTTGAATGCTGGCGGTGCTTTCACTCTAGTGGTAGCATGAGGCAGAGTCTACAACCCACACAAGTGGCTCAGGTATTGCGGCTCATCCAGGATGGCCGATCAATGCGAGCTGTGGCAAGAAGATTTGCTGTGTCTGTCAGCGTAGTGTCCAGAGCATGGAGGCACTACCAGGAGACAAGCCAGTACATTAGGAGACGTGGAGGAGGCCGTAGAAGGGCAACAACCCAGCAGCAGGACCGCTACCTCTGCCTTTGTGCAAGGAGGAGCAGGAGGAGCACTGCCAGAGCCCTGTAAAATGACCCCCAGCAGGCCACAAATGTGCATGTGTCTGCTCAAACAGTCAGAAACAGACTCCATGAGGGTGGTATGAGGGCCCGACGTCCACAGGTGGGGGTTGTGCTTACAGCCCAACACCGTGCAGGACATTTGGCATTTGCCAGAGAACACCAAGATTGGCAAATTTGCCACTGGCGCCCTGTGCTCTTCACAGATGAAAGCAGGTTCACACTGAGCACATGTGACAGACATGACAGAGTCTGGAGACGCCGTGGAGAACGTTCTGCTGCCTGCAACATCCTCCAGCATGACCGGTTTGGCGGTGGGTCAGTCATGGTGTGGGGTGGCATTTCTTTGGGGGGCCGCACAGCCCTCCATGTGCTCGCCAGAAGTAGCCTGACTGCCATTAGGTACCGAGATGAGATCCTCAGACCCCTTGTGAGACCATATGCTGGTGCGGTTGGCCCTGGGTTCCTCCTAATGCAAGACCATGCTAGACCTCATGTGGCTGGAGTGTGTCAGCAGTTCCTGCAAGAGGAAGGCATTGATGCTATGGACTGGCCCGCCCGTTCCCCAGACCTGATTCCAATTGAGCACATCTGGGACATCATGTCTCGCTCCATCCACCAACAGACTGCCAAAAAATGTTGCACCACAGACTGTCCAGGAGTTGGCGGATGCTTTAGTCCAGGTCTGGGAGGAGATCCCTCAGGAGACCATCCGCCACCTCATCAGGAGCATGCCCAGGCGTTGTAGGGAGGTCATACAGGCACGTGGAGGCCACACACACCACTGAGCCTAATTTTGACTTCCATTGATAATTTTTGTGTGATTTTGTTGTCAGCACATTCAACTATGTAAAGACAAAATAATTTAATAAGAATATTTCATTCATTCAGATCCATGATGTGTTATTTTAGTGTTCCCTTTATTTTTTTGAGCAGTGTATAATATCTGAAACTGTTGCTCGATTCTTACTCTTATACATGGATAAACGCTTCACGTCATTAAAAAGACGTCCTTTGTCGTTTCTGTTTTGTTTGTACAGCTTGCTTGGCCCGTTGTGTCAAGTCACTCTGGTTCACACTGACCATGTGCAATGCCATGAGAATCATTAGATATTTCTCCCTCTGTCACAGATTCCATGGTTGCCCATAGTTTAAGATGTAATCCAGACACAGGTTTTCTCTTTTCAACTCCCTCTGAATTTGCAATGAAAAGCCAGAATTGTATTCATCTCCTTATCATGATCTGCTTCTACCAGATATTCCACTGATTTCAAAACTCGGTCATCTTCTTCCATGACAACAATACTGTTGATCGCCGTTTCTTCCCAGTCACTGTGATCATAAGACTCTTCTTCAATTAAAATGTTTTACCTAAGTCAGGTATTTCCTCATCGTTTGATTCATTTTCAGAGTCAGAGAGAGTCAGCATGCTACAATTGTCCTCCTGAAACTAGTCCATCACAACTTTTTCCCACTGACATTTGTTGATAGCGCCTGATAAATTCAGGGTAGAAATGTTATTGAGCGCAGTAGCAACATATTTGCAGTTCTCCATGCTAACGTTATAGCTTTTGAAAAAAACTGCAGTAGAAATTATCTACACATAACAAGCAGCTCATTTTATAGACAGAAGATGCTACACGGCAGACCAATCCGAAACTCATCTCTCGGCATGTCCAGCCCATCTCAGCCAATCATGGCAAGCAGGAAGGTTCCTCACTTTTTCTGTGGCAAAACCAACTAGACTCATAATTTAACAAATGTATTTGTATTTACAGATGGCATACAAGTTTGTTATTAAGGCACATGAAAGTTAAAATGTGACCCGATTTCAGGAAACTAGGCGTATGTCGCAAGTCACGACTTCACAGGAGAGCCGTTTGAACATAAAAAAGACTTTCAAAATACATTTTTTGGCAGAAATGCCTTCTCGAACATGTAAACTTTCATGTTCCTTAATAACATACTTGTATGCCACCTGTAAATACGAATACCATTGTTAAATTATGACCTTTGTTGGTTAAGCCACAGAAAAAGTCAGGGACCTTCCCACAAGCCGTAATTTGCTGAGTTTATTGAGTGGGCTGGACGTGCCTAGAGAGGAGTTTGGATTGGTTTGCCATATTGAAGGCTGCTGTCTATTTGAGCTCGTCAATCTGTGTTGGTAATCCTGTCGAATGCAGCTTTAAAAAAAAAAGTATTGTGTAGTGTAGCTGCATAAGTGTTGCTCTCCGCTTTCTGGAGGATCAAGTTTTGAAATCAGTGGAATTAGAGTATGATAGCTAAAGAGATGGAGAAAACACCTGTCTCTGGATTACATTTTCAAACTAAGGGCAACCGTGGAATGGCATTCCTGATTGGGAGATGCGTCCATCATGCATGATGATGTAGACAGGTAAGATAGTCTAGCGTTAGCTAGCTACATTTTCAGATATTACACATTTCTAATTTTGACAAAAAGTGTTTTCACGGCCTCCCAGGCGGCGCAGTGGTCTAAGGCACAGCATCGCGGTGCTAGCTGTGCCACCAGAAATTCTGGGTTCGAGCCCAGGCTCTGCCACAGCCGGCTGCGACCGTGAGGCTCATGGGGCGACGCACAATTGGCCCAGCCTCGTCCAGGTTTGGGAGGGTTTGGCCGGCAGGGATATCCCTGTCTCATCGCGCACTAGCGACTCCTGTGGTGGGCTGGGCGCCGTGCACGCTGACCAGGTCACTAGGTGTTTCCTCCGACACATTGGTGCTTCTGGGTTGGATGTGTGTTGTGTGAAGAAGCAGTGCGGTTGGGTTGTGTTTCGGAGGACGCATGGCTCTCGACCTTCGCCTCTCCTGAGTCCGTACGGGAATTGCAGCGATGAGACAAGACAGTAACTACTACCAATTGGGGAGAAAAAGGGGTAAAAAAGTGTTTTCATTTCAAGCTAAAGTGTACTGTTTGCTAGCTAACATTAGCTGGCTGGCTCCCTAGCTGATGTTATTATTTGTTTCCCAGAGCAGTTTTCTTTTCTTTTTAGAGCCTAATGTTATCTAGCTAACATTGGACCTGGTTGGTTAGCTCCCAGCACGGTGACATTGTTGGCACTTTGTTGATTTTTGTTTAACTAGCTAACGTTAGCTGGCTCGTTAGCTAACGTTACGTGACTTGTGTGTTCTTAAACATTGTTTACCTAGCTAGGTTCATACTTGAGTCTTGAGCTAAATTGTCTAGCTAGCTAACTTTAGCTGGCGGGCTCCCTAGCGGACGCTATTATTCGTTTCCCAGAGCTGTTTGCTTTTCTAGTTAGAGCCTAATGTTAGGCATTGTTGGCACTTTGTTCATTGTTGTTTAACTAGCTAACTTTAGCTGGCTGGATCGTTAGCTAACATTACGTGACGTGTGTACAACACCCATTGAATATGGCCGGTGTCAGTAAACATCTGCAAAAAAGCATAATGACAATGTTGCCAGCAGAGCTGGTTAGGCTGTTTACATGTAATCCAGAGGTAAATAAATCATCGTTCAGAGCGTCAAGTGTGCGCGAGCGAAACGAGATGGGCTTAGGGTGAGGGTGTGAACGATGCTGAATGGGTATAGACAAAAAAGAGCTCTTCACTAGATACCAAAACATTCAAAGGCAAATTTCTCAGAAGTGAGTTTATAAGTTTAATTTACTTTCCCATTGTTCCTCAAATGAAGTGTATGATATACCATTTTGTAGCTCTGAGTCTCTACTTTTATCCAATGTAAAAAATATTTAAAAAAATCACATTTTGCTCCACTTCATGATTGTGTCCCACTTGTTGTTGATTCTTCACAAAACAATACAGTTTTATATCTTTATGTTTGAAGCCTGAAATGTGGCAAAAGGTCGCAAAGTTCAAGGGGGCCGAATACTTTCGCAAGGCACTGTATAACACCCTGGATTTATAGCTGACTGTCTGCAGGGCCTGTGTAGCAGCAGGACGGAGGGGTTTGGGCCGCCTGGCCTGTGGGAGATTGGTCTGTTTCTCAGGATGCCAGCAGACTGAGTGGGTTGGGTCTATGGGAGACATGTCATCAGATCATCTGACAGATAAACTGTACCTGCATGCGGGAAGCTTTTGTTGTATGCTGAAATGTGTTTCATGTTAACCAACCATCTCCAAATATGTTTTTCACATCCTATGTTTTTCACATCCTATGCTCCCATCCCACGCCAAGACCTATATTTTGAACATGCGTTAGGGGCACCGCCTCACACATAAACTCCAACCACCCAAAGACAGACTCCTCCCGAGTCACACAATGCTCAGTGCAGACTGCTGAGAGGGAGTGGGGAGTGTGGGAAGTGTGGAACTAGGTCAGAGTCAACCCCATTGGAAGCTTTATGGAAATTATAAACACTTCTTATCCACTGCATACAAGCACATTGAGTGTGCGAGTTGAGTTGGGTGAGCATTTAGTTTATTTCCCAAGCACTAAATAATTAAAGCTTGACGATGATTAGTTGAATATTTGAATCAGCTGTCTAGTGCTAGGGCGAAAAACAAAATGTTTTTGGGGGTCTGTATTTGGGGTCCCCAGGACCGAGTTTGGGAAAAGCTGTCTCACTGTAATAATAGACGGGTGTTTACTACATGCATTTCTAAATGTAGGGCTGTTTTTATTCCTCTCAATGTTTAGCCAAAGTGCATTTTATACTGGCGTAGAGGGATGGAGGCTGAGGTGGGTGGATGGGGTGTTGCTATGGTACCAGTGGTAGGAGGGGCATTATAGGGTGTCCAGTTGGTACCATTTACCAAGGGACTGGCTTGGGCTTATTTCTGGAAGAGCTATTCAAATTCAAGGGAAAGAGAGCGGGCTAGAAAGTGGGAGAGAAGGAATGAAAAGGAGAGAATAAAATATTATGTTCAAATGGAAGAAGACCTAGAATTTGAAAATAAGGAGAGGGGGAGAGGGGGGGGGGGTGACAGTGTTCACGGCACACTGACTGTAATGTCTTTCTCTCTGTATTCAGTCAGCAACCTCCAGTGGAAATCTACCAGCACCCCACAAGTGCAGTGCAGTGCACACCCCTCCCTCACCCCCACCCTGAGAAAGAGAAGGAGAGATGAGAGGGGAATGAAAGAAGAATACAGAGAGATATCGAGGTAGACTGAAAGGCATGGAGAAAGAAAGCCCATTAGAAACACACACACACACACACACACACACACACACACACACACACACACACACACACACACACACACACACACACACACACACACACACACAAACCATGGGTATTAATATGGAGTTGGTCCCCCCCCTTTTGCATCTATAACAGCCTCCACTGTTCTGGGAAGGCTTTCCACTAGATGTTGGAACATTGCTGCAGGGACTTGCTTTCATTCAGCTATGAGTATTAGTGAGGTCGGGCACTGATGTTGGGCAATTAGGCCTGGCTTGCAGTCTGCGTTCCAATTCATCCCAAAGGTGTACGATGGTTGTGGACAGGGCTATAGTGGGGCAAAAAAGTATTTAGTCAGCCACCAATTGTGCAAGAGAGAGGCCTGTGATTTTCATCATAGGAACACTTCAACTATGACAGACAAAATTAGAAGAAAAAAAATCCTGAAAATAACATTGTAGGATTTTTTATGAATTTATTTGCAAATTATGGTGGAAAATAAGTATTTGGTCAATAACAAAAGTTTATCTCAATACTTTGTTATATACCCTTTGTTGGCAATGACAGAGGTTAAACGTTTTCTGTAAGTCCTCACAAGGTTTTCACACACTGTTGCTGGTATTTTGGCCCATTCCTCCATGCAGATCTCCTCTAGAGCAGTGATGTTTTGGGGTGTTGCTGGGCAACATGGACTTTCAACTCCCTCCAAAGATTTTCTATGGGGTTGAGATCTGGAGACTGGCTAGGCCACTCCAGGACCTGGAAATACTTCTTACGAAGCCACTCCTTCGTTGCACGGGCGGTGTGTATGGGATCATTGTCATGCTGAAAGACCCAGCCATGTTTCATCTTCAATGCCCTTGCTGATGGAAGGAGGTTCTCACTCAAAATCTCACGATACATGGCCCCATTCATTCTTTCCTTTACACGGATCAGTCGTCCTGGTCCCTTTGCGGAAAAACAGCCCCAAAGCATGATGTTTCCACCCCCATGCTTCACAGTAGGTATGGTGTTCTTTGGATGCAACTCAGCATTCTTTGTCCTCCAAACACGACGAGTTGAGGGGGACACGTCTGGCACTGCAGGATTTGAGTCCCTGGCGGCGTAGTGTGTTACTGATGGTAGGCTTTGCTCCTTTGGTCCCAGCTCTCTGCAGGTCATTCACTAGGTCTCCCCGTGTGGTTCTGGGATTTTTGCTCACCGTTCTTGTGATCATTTTGACCCCACAGGGTGATATCTTGCGTGGAGCCCCAGATCGAGGGAGATAATCAGTGGTCTTGTATGTCTTCCATTTCCTAACCATTGCTCCCACAGTTGATTTCTTCAAACCAAGCTGCTTACCTATTGCAGATTCAGTCTTCCCAGCCTGGTGCATGTCTACAATTTTGTTTCTGGTATCCTTTGACAGCTCTTTGGTCTTGGCCATTGTGGAGTTTGGAGTGTGACTGTTTGAGGTTGTGGACAGGTGTCTTTTATACTGATAATAAGTTCAAACAGGTGCCATTAATACAGGTAACGAGTATTAAATACTTAGCTTTAATATTGACCAAATAATAGTGACCAAATACTTAGCTTTAATATTGCAAATAGATTGTGGCTTCTATCAGTGTAATTGTCTGCATCATTTCCAATCCCCCAAATATCTCACAGGTCTGTGAGAGCCAGAAATCATGCTTGTTTGTAGGTGACCAAATACTTAGCTTTAATATTGCAAATAGATTGTGGCTTCTATCAGTGTAATTGTCTGCATCATTTCCAATCCCCCAAATATAGTTTTTTTTAGATAATACAGTCTACTCATTCAAGGGGTTTTCTTTACTTTTTACTATTTTCTACATTGTTGAATAATACTGAATATATCAACACTATGAAATAACATATGGACTCATGTAGTAACCAAAAACTTGTTAAACAAATAAAAATAAAGCATAAAGATGGCGCCGGAGGAGATGGCTGCCGCTTTACGGTCTCCTAACCAATTGTGCTATTATGTGGGGGTTTTTCGCGATATTTGTAAATTATTTTGTACATAATGTTTCTGCAACTGTATCTTAAGGCAGAAAAGAGTTTCTCGATATCATGACAGCGATCACTCACCTCGGATTAGACAAAGATTTGCAGGACTCACACGGTATTCTCCAAAACATCCCACAGCGCAGACATCCCAATTATTCGCAAAAGGAAGTGACGCAGAGGACGAAGAGCTGGATGCCTCGTCCGGACCCGCAGAAGGCGAGTAGGAAAGTTGCCGTTACTGTCAATATTACTCGCCAACGTGCAATCATTGGACAATAAACTAAATGAAGTACGATCATGAATATCCATCCAGTGGGACATCAAAAACTGTAATACCCTATGTTTGACGGAATCGTGGCTGAATGACGACATGGATATTCAGCTAGCGGGATATACGCTGCACCGGCAGGATAGAACAGCACACTCCGGTAAGACGAGGGAGGGGGGGGGGGTCAGTGCATATTTGTACACAACAGCTGTTGCAAGAAATCTAAGGAAGCCTCTAGATTTTGCTCGCCTGAAGTAGAGTATATTGTGATAAATTGCAGGCCACACTACTTGCCTAGAGAGTTCTCAGCTATACTTTTCGTGGCTGTTTATTTACCACCAAAATGTGGTCAGATGAAGCAGATGCTAAACTACAGGACTGTTTTGCTATCACAGACTGGAACATGTTCCGGGATTCTTCCGATGACATTGAGGAATACATCACATCAGTCACTGGCTTTATCAATAAGAGCATTGAGGACGTCGTCCCCACAGTGATTGTACGTACATACCCAACCAGAAGCCATGGATTACAGGCAACATTCGCACTGTGATTGTGGACTACAGGATTGTGGACAACGGGAAAAGGAGGACAGAGCACACCCCCATTCTCATTGACGGGGCTGTAGTGGAGCAGGTTGAGAGCTTCAAGTTCCTTGGTGTCCACATCAACAACAAACTAGAAGGGTCCAAACTCACCAAGACAGTCATGAAGAGGGCATGACAAAGCCTATTCCCCCTCAGGAAATGAAAAAGATTTGGCATGGGTCCTGAGATCCTCAAAAGGTTCTACAGCTGCAACATTGCGAGTATCCTGACCGGTTGCATCACTGCCTGGTATGGCAATTGCTCGGCCTCCGACCGCAAGGCACTTCAGGGGGTAGTGCGTACGGCCCAGTACATCACTGGGACAAAGCTGCCTGCCCTCCAGGACCTCTACACCAGGTGGTGCCAGAGGAAGGCCTTAAAAATTGTCAAAGACCCCAGTCATAGAATGTTCTCTCTACTACCGCTTGGCAAGCGGTACTGGAGTGCCAAGTCTAGGACAAGAAGGCTTCTCAACAGTTTTTATCCCCAAGCCATAAGACTCCTGAACAGGTAACCAAATGGTTACCCGGACTATTTGCATTGTGTGCCTACCCCCCGCCACCCCAAACCCTCTTTACGCTGCTGCTTGTCTCTGTTTATCTTATATGCATAGTCACTTTAACTATACGTTCATGTACATACTACCTCAATTGGCCCGACCAACCAGTGCTCCCGCACATTGGCTAACCGGGTTATCTGCATTGTGTCCCACCACCCGCCAACCCCTCTTTTTACGCTACTGCTACTCTCTGTTCATCATATATGCATATTCACTTTAACTATACCTACATGTACAGTGCCTTGCGAAAGTATTCGGCCCCCTTGAACTTTGCAACCTTTTGCCACATTTCAGGCTTCAAACATAAAAAAACTGTATTTTTTTGTGAAGAATCAACAACAAGTGGGACACAATCATGAAGTGGAACGACATTTATTGGATATTTCAAACTTTTTTAACAAATCAAAAACTGAAAAAATGGGGTGTGCAAAATTATTCAGCCCCCTTAAGTTAATACTTTGTAGCGCCACCTTTTGCTGCGATTACAGCTGTAAGTCGCTTGGGGTATGTCTCTATCAGTTTTGTACATCGAGAGACTGAAATTGTTTCCCATTCCTCCTTGCAAAACAGCTCGAGCTCAGTGAGGTTGGATGGAGAGCATTTGTGAACAGCAGTTTTCAGTTCTTTCCACAGATTCTCGATTGGATTCAGGTCTGGACTTTGACTTGGCCATTCTAACACCTGGATATGTTTATTTTTGAACCATTCCATTGTAGATTTAGCTTTATGTTTTGGATCATTGTCTTGTTGGAAGACAAATCTCCGTCCCAGTCTCAGTTCTTTCGCAGACTCCATCAGGTTTTCTTCCAGAATGGTCCTGTATTTGGCTCCATCAATCTTCCCATCAATTTTAACCATCTTCCCTGTCCCTGCTGAAGAAAAGCAGGCCCAAACCATGATGCTGCCACCACCATGTTTGACAGTGGGGATGATGTGTTCAGGGTGATGAGCTGTGTTGTTTTTACGCCAAACATAACGTTTTGCATTGTTGCCAAAAAGTTCAATTTTGGTTTCATCTGACCAGAGCACCTTCTTCCACATGTTTGGTGTGTCTCCCAGGTGGCTTGTGGCAAACTTTAAACGACACTTTTTATGGATATCTTTAAGAAATGGCTTTCTTCTTGCCACTCTTCCATAAAGGCCAGATTTGTGCAATATACGACTGATTGTTGTCCTATGGACAGAGTCTCCCACCTCAGCTGTAGATCTCTGCAGTTCATCCAGAGTGATCATGGGCCTCTTGGCTGCATCTCTGATCAGTCTTCTCCTTGTATGAGCTGAAAGTTTAGAGGGACGGCCAGGTCTTGGTAGATTTGCAGTGGTCTGATACTCCTTCCATTTCAATATTATCGCTTGCACAGTGCTCCTTGGGATGTTTAAAGCTTGGGAAATCTTTTTGTATCCAAATCCGGCTTTAAACTTCTTCACAACAGTATCTCGGACCTGCCTGGTGTGTTTCTTCTTCTTCATGATGCTCTCTGTGATTGTATTTATCATCATTAGTCATTTAGGTCAACATTGGATCATTCAGAGATCCTCACTGAACTTCTGGAGAGAGTTTGCTGCACTGAAAGTAAAGGGGCTGAATAATTTTGCACGCCCAATTTTTCAGTTTTTGATTTGTTAAAAAAGTTTGAAATATCCAATAAATGTCATTCCACTTCATGATTGTGTACCACTTGTTGTTGATTCTTCACAAAACAGTACAGTTTTATATCTTTATGTTTGAAGCCTGAAATGTGGCAAAAGGTCGCAAAGTTCAAGGGGGCCGAATACTTTCGCAAGGCACTGTACATACTACCTCAATAAGCCTGACTAACCGATGTCTGTATATAGCCCTGCTACTCTTATTTTCAGATGTCTTTTTACTGTTGTTTTATTTCTTTACTTACCTACACAAACACACACACACACACACACACACACACAAACACACACACACACATATCGCTGCAGAAAGCTGTGGTAGCCATGCTGGTTGAATGTGCCTTGAATTCAAAATAAATCAGTCAGTGTCACCAGCAAAGCACCCCACACCATCACACCTCCTCCATGCTTCACGGTGGGAACCACACATGCAGAGATCATCCTTTCACCTACTCTGCGTCTCACAAAGACATGGCGATTGGAACCAGAAATCACTCATTTGTACTCATCAGACCAAAGAACAGATTTCCACCGGTCTAATGTCCATTGCTCGTCTTTCTTGGTCCAAGCAAGTCTCTTTTTCTTATTGGTGCCCTTTAGTAGTGGTTTCTTTGCAGCAATTGGACCATGAAGCCCTGATTTTCGCAGTCTCCTCTGAACAATTGATGTTGAGATGTGTCTGTTACTTTAACTCTGTGAAGCGTTTATTTGGGCTGCAATTTCTGAGGCTGGTAACTCTATTGAACTTATCCTCTGTAGCAGAAGTAACTCGCCTTTCCTGTGGCGGTCCTCATGAGAGCCAGTTTCATCATAGCGCTTGATGGTTTTTGCGACTGCACTTGAAGTAACTTTCAAAGTTCTTAATATTCCTGTCTTCTTTCTTCATGTCTTAAAGTACTGATGAGTTGTTCTTGCCATAATATGGACTTGTTTTTTTACCAAATAGGGCTATCATACCACCACTACATTGTCACAACACAACTGATTGGCGCAAATGCATCAAGGAGGAAATCAATTCCACAAATGAACATTTAACAAGGCTCACCTGTTAATTGAAATGCATTCCAGGTGACTTCCTCGTGAAGCTGGTTGAGAGAATGCCAAAAATGTGCCAAGCTGTCATCAAGGAAAAGGGTAGCTACTTTAAAGAATCTCAAATATAAAATATATTTTGAATTTTTAACACTTTTTTGGTTACTACATGGTTCCATATGTGTTATTTCATAGTTTTGATATATTCACTATTATTCTACAATGTATAAAATAGTACAAATAAAGAAAAACCCTTGAATGAGTAGGTGTGTCCAACCTTTGACTGGTACTGTATATTATTATTATTCAAAATATATATTTTTTCCTTTTATTATTTTCCCCTAACGCTACCACCCCTTCCCTAATTGTAGTAAATTAATTGACAACAACATTTAGGCTTCTACTTCCAGCTTATACATACTATATGCATTTTACTGTCACAGTATATTTTACATGAGTTATCGTTTGATTCAGCTACCCTAGTTGCCTAGTTAAATAAAGGTTAAAACATTCAACCTCCTATCTCCGAACACCATCCGGTTTTGATTTCTATTTGCCATATATTCTTCAACTGTGATGTGGTGTGGTGTTCTAATCAATTGCATTTACCACAGGTGGAGTCTAATCATGTTGTAGAAACATCTCAAGGATGATCAGTGTAAACAGTATGAACCTGAACTCAATTTCAAGTCTCATGCAAAGGGTCTGAATACTTATGTAAGTAAGGTATTTCAGTTTTTTATGTGTAATACATTTGCAAACATTTCTAAAAACCTGTTTTCGCTTTGTCATTACGGGGTATTGTGTGGAGTTTAATGAGTATTTTTATTTTATTTAATCCATTTTAGAATAAGTCTGTAACGTAACAAAATGTGTTTGAAAGTCAAGGGGTCTGAATACTTTCCGAATGCACTGTATGTGGCACTGTGTAACAAAACTGCACATTTTAAAGTGGCCTTTTGTTGTCCCCAGCACAAGGTGCAGTCAGCTTCTTGATATATGACACCTGTCAGGTGGATAGATTATCTTGGCAAAGGAGAAATGCTCACTAACAGGGATATATAAATGTGTCCACAAAATTGGAGAAAAATAAGCTTTTTGTGCGTATGGACAACTTCTGTGATTTTTTATTTCTGCTCATGAAACATGGAACCAACACTTTACATGTTGCTTTTATATATTTTTTTGTGTTGTTGTACAGCATTCTGACTGTACAGTCCATAAGGACGCACACACACACACACACACGCACAGGTAATACATTTGCAAACATTTCTACAAACCTGTTTTAGATTTTTCAATGTAGGGTATTTTGTGTAGATTGAGAAAAAAATGTATTTAATCAATTTTAGAATAAGGCTGTAATGTAACAAAAATGGGTCTGAATACTTTCCAAATGCACTGTATATATATACTGTATCATTCTGTTGGTTGCAATTTTGTATTATGATTTAAATAGAAAAACTCAAAGTATTGAATTCGGCATCGTTTCATGTATTAGTTCATAACCATGTGCCATGGAATCGGTACATTGAAAAACTCTTCCTAACGATTTTGCAAACTGAATGGCACAACTGGTGTATCGTTTTCTTTAACCGATTTTGGTCTTTAATGCAGGGCCGACAGACAAGTTCCTTTACTTTCTCCCCTTTCCACTTGCCTCTTCCATTTTTGTGGTAATTTTCATTTTCAAATTTTTTTTTTAAATTTATTTTACCTTTATTTAACCAGGTAGGCAAGTTGAGAACAAGTTCTCATTTACAATTGCGACCTGGCCAAGATAAAGCAAAGCAGTTCGACAGATACAACGACACAGAGTTACACATGGAGTAAAACAAACATACAGTCAATAATACAGTATAAACAAGTCTATATACAATGTGAGCAAATGAGGTGAGAAGGGAGGTAAAGGCAAAAAAAGGCCATGGTGGCAAAGTAAATACAATATAGCAAGTAAAACACTGGAATGGTAGTTTTGCAATGTAAGAATGTGCAAAGTAGAAATAAAAATAATGGGGTGCAAAGGAGCAAAATAAATTAATTTATTAAATACAGTTGGGAAAGAGGTAGTTGTTTGGGCTAAATTATAGGTGGGCTATGTACAGGTGCAGTAATTTGTGAGCTGCTCTGACAGTTGGTGCTTAAAGCTAGTGAGGGAGATAAGTGTTTCCAATATCCGAAAGTGAGAGGTTGCAATCTGAATAAAGGGAAATAGGCCAGATAGTGAAGTGTGATTCATCACTCCAGACCACGTGCTTCCACTGCTCCAGAGTCCAATGGCGGCGAGCTTTACACCTCCAGCCGATGCTTGGTATTGCGCATGGTGATCTTAGGCTTGTGTGTGACTGCTCGGCGATGGAAACCCATTTTATGATGCTCCCGACAAACAGTTATTGTGCTGACATTGCTTCTAGAGGCAGTTTGGAACTCGGTAGTGAGTGTTGCAACCGAGTGACAGTCCGTTCTGTGAGCTTGTGTGGTCCACTACTTCACGGCTGAGCCGCTGTTGCTCCTAGACGTTTCCACTTCACAATGACAGCACTTACAGTTGACCGGGGCAGCTCTAGTAGGGCAGAAATTTGACAAACTGACTTGTTGGAAAGGTGGCATCCTATAATGGTGCCACGTTGAAAGTCACTGAGCTCTGCAGTAAGGCTATTCTACTGCCATTGTTTGTCTATGGAGATTACATGGCTGTGTGCTCGATTTTATACACCTGTTAGCAACGGGTGTGGCTGAAATAGCCAAATCCACTCATTTGAATGGGTGTCCACATACGTTTGTGTGTGTATATGTGTGTACCTTTTCACTGTATTTCAAACTCGACATTGTATTCTTTAGGCAACTTAACCACGATAATCCTTAGGCTTACGTCACTGCAATAATGTGCAGAATAAACAAGGCTGTTATTATATCTGTGCACTACAGGGCGCCAGATATCCACGCTTCACCCCCTTGCGTTGGCCTCTTACGCTTCAAGAAAATAATTTCCCATGCACTGAACTGAATGCAAGCAATGCCTGTGCATGGATTTTACTTTTTTCTGCCTGCCCTGGCCAAGCAACAAACTGTTTGTTGTGTCTGTTTCTCTCAATTAAATTCAAAGGGCTTTATTGACAGGGGAAACAAATATATGTTTACATTGCCAAAGCAATTGAAATGAACAGTACACATTACTCACTAAAGTGTCAAAGGAATAGAGACATTCCAAATGCCATTATGGATATTGTCGTGTCTTTGTCTATGCCAGATTAAGTGATATTTAATTTTAAAAAATATATATTTTACCTTTATTTTACTAGGCAAGTCAGTTAAGAACAAATTCTTATTTTCAATGACGGCCTAGGAACAGTGGGTTAACTGCCTGTTCAGGGGCAGAACGACAGATTTGTACCTCGTCAGCTCGGGGATTCGAACTTGCAACCTTTCAGTTACTAGTCCAACGCTCTAACCACTAGGCTACCCTGCCGCCCCATATTATTCTTTAAAATAATTTCTCCGTAATTAATTATTACCTGATTGAGCTAATCATGTAAATGTAATTAACTAGAGAGTCGGGCACCACAAAATAATATTTATAGAGCTGTTATCTTCCGAATAAACTCTTAAAGACTCTTAAAGGTCAATAGCAGTCAATATCAATCGTCACCTTAATTCAGTCTCATCTGAAAGTTGTAAATTCTTGGTTATCTGCACGACACCTGGCTAACAATTTGAATCAGCAATACAAAATTGGGTTTAATTATTTATTTACTAAATACCTAACTAATCACACAGAATTACACGTACACATAATTGATTTAATTATGTGTATGTGTAATTCTGTGTGATTACACATGCACATAATTAAATCAAGTTATGATTTAATTATGTGTATGTGTAATTCTGTGTTACACATACACATAATTAACTTCTTGCGTCGAGCAATCCCGTATCCGGGAGCGTAATCATAGTCTCAAGCTCATTACCATAACGCAACGTTAACTATTCATGAAAATCGCAAATGAAATGAAGGAAATATATTCACTCACAAGCTTAGCCTTCTGTTAACAACACTGTCATCTCAGATGTTCAAAATATGCTTTTCAACCATAGTTACACAAGCATTTGTGTAAGAGTATTGATAGCTAGCATAGCATTAAGCCTTGATTACAAATTACGTCATACAGGAAAACGTCCCTGGCGGGCGGAACAAATTTGACAGCTTGTTAAACAAAGGAAAAGGGCTGGGTTTGAGTGAAAGAGCGAGAAGACTGAGGGACACAGGGAGAAGCTGTGCTATCGTAAATACAGTATCTGATGCATTCTAAATTACCGCCCATTTGGAAAAGGAAAATGCAATAAATATTTACTCTGAGCTGCGCTTCGGTAGGTTGGTGGTAGATGGAAGGCCGTGTGGCCCAACCGAGTACTTTGAAGAATGTCTCTGGTTGTCAATTGGATACGTTGTAGTAACATCGTCGTGGGGTAGACGGGATACTCTGTCTGTTCCTTCCTAACCTGCGTTTGCATCTGCTGTTGCTAACTCAACGGCTAGGAGGTATCACTTCTGTAGTGAATAAGAGTTCAAAGTTCATACCATTCGCAACCAAAGCTCACGCTGATGTTGGCTTCGTTCTGTAGTTATTATCTAAACCATTCTGACATAGGACCGTCATCCTCACATCTTTGGAACAGGAGGTTATAGCCCATGTCCCTTCACAGGGGCGGCCACTGATTGAGCAGAGCCCTGTCTTATGAAAACCCAAATCTCACATTTTTAGAAGCTAAAATCACATTTCATCCCATCGCGAAAAATGTCATATTCAAACATTTAAATTGAACAACAATTCCATGTGAATCTAATAACTCTGTGTAGACTTTCCACTGTAGAGTTTATGTCATCTTATCATTGATGAGAATGTCTCAGATGACAACCGAACTGACATCATATTCATTAAGTACCACCGCATATGTTCCATTGGTCAGATTACCAGAATCTAGTTAATTTCCCCCCACCTTCTGATGTTCCCAGAATCTCTATGTTAACCAAGGGTTTTGCAAATCTAACCTCAGTAGGGTAGAGAGAGGAAAAAGGGGGGGAAGAGGTATTTATCACTGTCATAAACCTACCCCCAGACCAACGTCATGACAATACGTACAATGTTATAATGATGTGCAAATAGTTAAAGTACAACAGGGAAAATGAACATACATATGAGTTGTATTTACAATGGTGTCTGTTCTTCAATGGTTGCCCTTTTCTTATGGAAACAGGTCACACATCTTGCAGCTGTGAAAGCACACTGTTGTATTTCATCAAATAGATATGGGAGTTTATCCAAATTGGATTTGTTTTCAAATTCTTTGGAGGTCTGTGTAATATGAGGGAACTATGTGCCTCTTATATGGTCATACATTTGGCAGGAGGTTAGGAAGTGCACCCAATTTTGTGGCTAGTGTGAACATATCCTGTCTTCTCTTGCGAGCCTACGGCGGCTGCTCTCAATAGCAAAGCTATGCTCACTGAGTCTGTACATAGTCAAAGCTTTCCTTTTAGGTCCATCACAGTGGTCAGGTATTCTGCCACTGTGTACTCACTGTTTAGGGCCAAATGGCATTATAGTTTGGTCTGTTTTTTGGTAATTTTTTTCCAATGTGTATGAATAATTTATCATTTTATTTTTGACATGATTTGGTTGGGTCTAATTGTGTTTCTGTTGCGGTCCTGGGGCTCTCAACTTGCTTAGGGGCATCTTCTCTGGGTTAATCTCCTCTGTAGCTGATCATTATGGAAGGTTTGGTTTAACAGCTCTTTTCTGGATTTTGAGAATTAGCAGGTATCGGCATAATTCTGCTCTGCATGCATTATTTGGTGTTTATTACATAGTTTTTGCAGAATTCTGCGTTCTGTCTCAATTTGGTGTTTGTCACCTTTTATAATTCTTGATTGATGAGTGGACCCCAGACCTCACAACCATATTGGGTAATGGGTTCTATAACTGATTTAATGTATTTTTAACCAGATCCTAATTGGGATGTCGAATTAAATGTTCCTTTTGATTGCGTAGAAGGCCATTCTTGCCTTGCCTCTCAGACCATAGACAGCTTTGTGGAAGTTACTTGTGGTGCTCATATCTAGGCCAATATAGTTTTTTTTGTGCCCTAGGGCAACAGTGTCCAGATGGAATTTGTATTTGTGATCCTGGATCTTTTTTGAAATCCCATTATTTTTTTATTACTGACATTGACTGTCAGGGCCCAGGTCTTACAAGATCTAGGTGCTGCTGTAGACCCTCCTTGGTGGGGGACAAAGCACCATATCATCAGTAAACATTTGACTTCAGATTCTCTCTATCTTGCTCGCTCTTTTGGTATGTGTACAGTATCTTTTTCCATCTTGTATAACATGCAGGATTGAGAGGCGTCTTAAGGATCAGGTGACATTGTGGCAAAGCATGAATAGGCCAATGGCAGGTCTCCAGGCCCCATTCTGATGTAGGCTGTGTTGGGTAACAACTCCAAGGCCTCTGTCTGGGATATAGTTTAGTTCTTGTTCGGGAGCTGTTGGGTCTTGGTGTTAAATATTTGGATTTTCCTTAATTTTCTTGTTTGTGTTGATGACATCCCTGCATATGTGGTGTCCCTAGATGGTGAGCAGCTTGATTGTAAATCTGGTAACTGGTTTATGATATAAGGTTTAGGCTGGGTGTTATTTGGGGATATTTTCTTTGGTCCTGTTCTAAGTCTAGTTCAAGTGTTCAAAGTGATTCTGGTGTGCTGTAGGGGTTGTGTTTGGACCTAGGAGATCCCACACTTTGAGGCTAGGGATAATGCGGTTTCAGACATTTTGTCTTGTTAGGCCTTTTGGCTAGGTTGTTACATTGTGTAGAGTTTTGTTGAGCCCACTTCATTGTATTGTGTTAGACTGGTTGAAGCTGTGGTGACAGTGTTATTTCAGTGTGTGTGGTTACTGTGGCATTGTTTCAGGCTCGGTGTGGTGTCGTTGTGGGGGTATTGTGTGGTATCCTTTGGAGCATTGTCTCAGGCCCGTGTGTATGTGGTGATGTTTATGTTGGAGGGACCAGATTGTCATGATGATGACACCCCTGACCCCTGGTCACCACTCCCACTTCCCACTGCCCTACACTGCTCTGCTAGACCTTTCTGTGTAGAGACTGATGTATAGGCTACCACTGTGTCTGTTTGTTAACATGTATAGAGCTGGTTTCCCAGAATCCATTGAACATGCTTACTTAGTCAAAGACTACATCAGGAATCAAGGTAAGACCCAGATGCAGACACATTGAATAAACAATGGTTTAATAGTCCAAGGGGCAAGAGACAGGTCAAGGCAGGCAGGGGTCAGTAATCCAGAGATGGGGCAAAGGTACCGGTCAGCAGGCAGGCTCAGGGTCAGGGGCAGGCAGAGTGGTCAGGCAGGCGATACAGAGACGGGACAGGCGAGGGTCAAAACCAGGAGGGCGAGGAAAAGGAGAGGCTGGGGAACAACAGGAGCTGACAGGACAAATGCCTTAATATGTGTGGTGTTTTTGTGTTTTTCCTCCTGCCTTTTGGGGGTGTTTGTTGTTTGGGAGGCACATGGACACCAACCAATGTACCAAAATGTCTCTTCTTTATGTCTATTTTTTGTTGTTGTATTTTATTAGGATCCCCATTAGCTGTTGCAAAAGCAGCAGTTACTCTTCCTGGGGTCCACACAAAACATGAAACACAATACGGAATGACTTAATACAGAACATCAATAGACAAGAACAGCTCAAGGAGCAAAACTTAGAGCAGAACTTGCCCCTCTGTTCTGGGCCTGCTGCAGCTTTTTAATTTGATTTAACTAGGCGAGTCAGTTAAGAACCAATTCTTATTTACTATTACAGCCTATTGGGGAACAGTGGGTTAACTGCCTTGTTCAGGGGCAGAACGACAGATTTGTACTTTGTCACCTCGGGGATTTGATCCAGCAACCTTTCGGTTAATGGCCCAACACTCTAACCGCTAGGCTACCTACCTCTCCTTCCAGCACTGGACCACACAACTGAACAATAATCAAGATTTGACAAAACTGTAGCCTGCAGAACTTGCTTTTTGGAGTGTGGTGTCAAAAAAGCAGAATATTGCTTTATTACAGCCAGACCTCTTCCCATTTTTACAACTTTTGAATCTATATATCTCCCTCACTAACTTTAAGCATCAGCTGTCAGAGCACTTACCGATCATTGCACCTGTATACAGGCCATCTGTAAACAGCCCACCCAACTACCTCATCCCCATATTGTTATTTATTTTTTTGCTCCTTTTTTGCTCCTTATATCTCTACTTGCACATTCATCTTCTGCACTATCACTCCAGTGTTTAATCGCTAAATTGTAATTATTTCACCACTATGGCCTATTTATTGCCTTAGCTCCCTAATCTTACTAAATTTGCACACACTGTATATAGATTTTTCTATTGTGTTATTGACTGTGCGTTTGTTTATCCTATGTGTAACTCTGTGTTGTTTGTGTCGCACTGCTTTGCTTTATCTTGGCCAGGTCGCAGTTGTAAATGAGATCTTGCTCTCAACTGGCATAAAGGTGAAAAAATAAATATAAATAAATAAATGTTTTGACCATGACAGTTTACAATCTAAGTAATTTAGTAATTTAGTCTCCTCAATTTGTTCAACAGCCACACCATTCATTTCCAGATTCAGCTGAGGAAGGAATGATTTGTACCAAAACAATGCTCTTAGTTTTAGAGATGTTCTGGACCAGTTTATTACTGGCCACCCATTCCAAAACAGACTGCAACTCTTAAAGGGTTTCAATGACTTCATTAGCTGTGGTTTCTGATGTGTGTATGGTTGAATCATCCACATACATGGACACACATGCTTTGTTTAATGTCAGTGGCAGGTCGTTGGTAAAAATAGAAAAGAGTAGAGTGCCTAGAGAGCTGCCCTGCGGTAGACCACACTTTACATGTTTCACATTAGAGAAGCTTCCATTAAATAAACCACTTTGAGTTATATTAGATAGCTCTGAATCCATCATATGGCAATCTGAGGTTGAAAAGCCATAACACCTAAGTTTTTTCAACAACAGGTTATGGTCAATTATATCAAAGGCTGCACTGAATTCTAACAGTACAACTCCCACAATCTAATTATTATCAATTTCTTTCAACCAATCATCAGTCATATGTGTCAGTTCAGTTCAAATTATGACACATAGGAGTGGCTATAGAGTCAGCTACCATCCTCAGGTTTGTCATTGATCGATAACAATAATTTTCCACCTCTCCCACACTAACTTTATAAAATTCTAACTTGCATGCTTTTTATGCATGAATACAATTGCTCACTGTTCAGTGTTGTCATTCCCTGGCTATGGTTGCCTACTTTGCCAATGAAATAATCATAAAAATAATTGGCAACATCAAATGGTTTTTAGATGAATAAGCCATCTGATTCGATCAAATATGGAGTTAATGGTAGCCTACGGGTTAGAGTGTTGGCCTAGTAACCGAAAGGTTGCAACTTCAAATCCCTGAGCTGACAAGGTACAAATCTGTCATTCTGCCCCTGAACAGGCAGTTAACCCACTGTTCCTAAGCAGTCATTAAAAATAAGAATTGGTTCTTAACTGACTTGCCTAGTTAAATAAAGATGAATTTAAACTACTCCAAAGTGTTTTTCTGTCATTCTTTATATCATTGATCTTGCCATAATACAGTTTCTTCTTTTTGTTGAGATTAGTCACATAATTTCTCAATTTGCAGTAAGTAAGCCAGTCAGATGTGCAGCCAAACTTATTAGCCACTCCTTTTGCCCCATCTCTTTCAACCATACAGTTTTTCAATTCCTCATCAATTCAGGGAGCCTTAACAGTTCTAACAGTCAGTTTCTTAACAGGTGCATGTTTATCAATAATTGGAAGAAGCAATTTCATAAATTCATAGTGCCGTGTCTGGATGCTACTCATTAATCACATTAGACCAACAAATATTTTTTACATCATCCACATAAGAGTCACAGAAAAATATTTTGTATGATCTCTTATACAATATTTTAGGCCCAGCTGTTGGAACTTTGGCTTTCCTGGATATAGCCACTATATTGTGATCACTGCATCCAATGGGTACAGACACAGCTTTAGAACAAAGTGCTACAGTGTTTGTAAAAATGTGATTGATACATGTGGATGGTCTTGTTCCTATAATGTTTTTGTAAACACCCTGGTAGGTTGATTAATAACCTGAACCAGATTACAGGCACTGGTTACAGGAAGAAGCTTCCTCTTGAGCAGACAGCTTGATGAAAACCAGTCAATATTCAGGTCCCCAAGAAAATAGACCTTTCTGTTTACATCACATACACTATCAAGCATTTCACACATATTATTTAGATACTGACTGTTAGCACTTGGTAGCAACACCCCAAAATAAAAGGCTTTAGATGTGCCAAGTGAACCTGCAACCATACCACTTGACATAAGATCTTCTCTAAGCATTACATGGATATGGTTCTGAATATGAAAAAACAAGGGCACTGAGGAGGAACCACACAGAGAGGGCTGTGATGTTTGAGAAGACCCTCAAACCCTTCATGATCGCTCTGAATGACGGAGATGGTGAGGAAGGTGTGTGTGTGTGTAATGTATTTGTAATGTGTGTGTGTGTAATGTGTGTACTGTGTGTGAAATGTATTTGTAACGTGTAATGTGTGTGTGTAGACTCTGTGGTGCAGGGTCCCTTGGCTGTGTGTGTAATGTACATGAAAAAAAGTGCAAAAAAATCTGAAAAAAGAAAATGCATGACTTTCCCATCTACCGTTGTTTTATGAGGTTTAAACATGTTTGTAATGTTATGTAAGCATTTCTGTCTCTCCTATAGATGTTACATCCTTGTATTGCTACTGATGTATCCTCAAATTGATTATCTAAGTGAGTCTCAGAAATGGCTAATATATGAATGGTATCTGAAGTTAGCAAGTTATTGATTTCATGAACCTTATTTCAAAGGCTACATATATTAATATGGGCTATTTTCAGCCCTTTCCTGGGTAGCTTATCGGAGATAGACATAATGCTGAAAAGAGCAAACAAAGCAAGATAAAAAAATATACATTCAGCGGTCCGTTAATCAATTGGTGTGTGTGTGTGTGTGCGCACGCGCTGCGGGGTTGAAGCTGCAATCCAATAGGCTTGGCTCTCTCATCCTTTCCAGGCATTTGGGAGGGAGGGTGGAGATTGAACCTGCGGTAGCGGTTCATAGCGGATGTAAGCAATGTCCCCATGCACTCTGGCAGCTTTCATGGCTGGGATCAGTTCTTTCCTCTTCCAGCGCACAGCTTCAGGATAGTCCTCGTTGAGGAAGATATACGTTCCTCTCAAGTTCTTGGCTCTTTGCAGAACAGCTACCTTGTCCTTGAACCTCAGGAACTTGACCACTATCGGCCTGGACGTATCATCTGGGCCGGGGGTGGGTTTTCCAGTCCTGTGGGCGCACTCCACCTCAATCTTCCTGTGGTCCATTTTCAATTTCTCAGAGATCATTTCCCTCACTTTGTCCTCAGACTCCATCCATTTCTCATGTGGAGATTCTGCAATTCTGTCCACAACCATGTTGTCCCTCGAGATAATCTGATTTCTCTGACATTGTTATCATGGATTCACAAACAGAACTGATGTCCTCTCTCAATGAATTACAGATTGCTGTCATCTTGCTGTTCTCCTGTTTCAACTCATCGAGCTGACCCCGGGAGAACTGTAAACTGTTCTTCAGGTCCTGGACCTCTCTGGTCTGGTCGTCCATTCTTTTACTGTTAAAATCCATGAGTATTTGGACAAAACACTTTAATCTATTTTCTTGTTGTTGTAACAACTGCTTGTAGGTCTCTTTTTGTTAGTTTAGATCCTTCATGTGTGATAGAGAGACACCATTGTCCTCAATGGTACTCCCGCCGGCTTTGGTCTTTGTCATTGTAGCTAGCAAGTTTGGTTACACTGTTACTCCTCGCAGTTCCAGACAGGGCAGGTCACGAGGAAGATTGAAAACAACAAACAGCAGGGATCTAGACAGTCACAAACCTGGGACAATCCGTGTACCCTGCCACAATGGCTAACAGCATCGCGGGCTGCGTTCAGGAAAACCCCGCTAGCTTGATATGCAGCTAGCTAGCAGCTAGGCTAGCTGCGACGCTAAATAGCTTCTCAGACCCGTCCTTGGTCGGCAGGATCACTGGAAAGACAACAGTCCCAGCAACTGATGGAAACTGCTTCGCGGGATCCAAACTAAGAAGCTAGCTAGCTACCAAGAACTTTCCAATACACTTTCAAACTACAAACCTTTCAAATAAACAAAATCGAGCTCTTCCTCATTCAACATTCACCAGGAAGTGACGCTTGGTGACGCCTGGTCTATGTGTCTGATGCTGTTAGCGTGTATTTACTGTATATGGGTATGTATAATATGTAGGTTATTTTGGTACGCATTGGCTCTTCAAATCCAATTTAATTTGTCACATGCTTCGTAGAGAGGTGTAGGCTAACAGTGAAATGCTTAATTATAGGCCCTTCCCAACAATGGAGAGAGAAAGAAAAATAGAAAAGTAAAACTCACAATGAATATACAATGAGTAAAGATAACTTGTCTATATATACACTGGGTATATACAGTATATTCAAGGGTTGTAGTATGTGCCCCTCTGGTTGTAGACTAGATCTTTGTCATGACATGTGCCCTAGTAGACAGAACCCACGTGTCTTTAGAGGAAATATGGGTGTTTCTCTTTTCTCAAGTTGGCAGTTATTAAAAAAGGATGAGCTCTGACCAATTGTTGTGTTGTGAGGGTTCTTGCCATATCACTTTGTCTTTTACCAAATAGGGATATCTTCTATATACCACCCCTACCTTGTCACGACACAACTGCTCAAACGCATTAAGAAGGAAAGAAATTCAACAAATTGTATCTCTTAACAAGACACACCTGTTAATTGAAATGCATTTCAGGTGAGTACCTCATGAAGCTGGTTGGGAGAATGCCAAGAGTGTGCAAAGCTATTATCAAGGCAAAGGATGGCTATATGAAGAATCTTAAGTTATAACATATATTATGATTTGCTTAACACGTTTTTGGTTAATACATGATTCCATATGTGTCATTTCATAGTTTTGATATATTCACTATTATTCTACAATGTAGAAAATAGTAAAACATAAAGAAAATCTTGAATGATTAGCAACAGATTAAACTACTTTTGGCCAAGGGATCCGTGGAATAATTTTAGTGTGTAATACAATGTAATATTATTAATCTATAGGCTCACAGGAATATTGGTATCCACAGTACTCACCAATTATTTTCAACTCCGAACTATGCCTCCTCCCCCAATATTTTTTATTTACATAAAGGCACTGTAAAGTAGCTTTAAACGGCAACATTTTCTCTCTGCCTCATGACGAGATGTGAAGAATTGCAGAATATTAGCTAAAAAGCTGAAACAACAAAAACTTCTTTGCCCACTGACAAAAAGTATACAATTGCAGGAAATTACCTTTAAAACTGCAATATTTTCTTTCTGATGTGAAGAGTAAAACTCCATGTAGACTATTTTTATATGTTCTGATTGTGAGGTGGTCCTCGATGAATTTGCTATCACAAAAGGGTTCCCTGGCCCCAAAATGTTTGCGATAACCTGTAGTAATCTACTGAGATGGTATTCAAGATGTCCATGCAGGAATGATTCAAGATATTTTGATGTTCAACCCAATTCAGGGATTGTCATGAATTTTGGGATGACAATTAGGCTATTTGTCTTATATTTGACTCTTAAAATAGGGAATCATTTTATTTTGTTCAATGGAGATAAATTAATTTTTGTAATATCATGGGTTAAAGGACTTTCTAGACAGGAAGCAATTTGTAGTGGGGGAAATAATTCAAGACTGTTACATATCATTATTATTTTTGATCATATATTGCTCCTGAGTGGTGCAGCCTTCTAAGGCCCTGCATCTCAGTGCGGCGCACTATCGACTGTGCCGCAAAAGCATGCTCGTGCGGCAATGTCGATTTCCGTGCTTATAAACCCAGGGTCGTTACACTACTCCCTCCTTTCAAAGAGCACATCCTCGCGCTAACTTGCGACTCTACGTCTTACAGGAACGCGCTCACCGGCCAAGCACACACACTGTTGTGGATGCAAGGTTCGATCACTTCTGACACCAATGTAATGAAACATTAGGGAGCAGGTTCGAGCTCGACCTTCGAGCATGCTCGTGCAGAGTCGATTTCCGCGCTTATAAACCCAGGGTCGTTACAATATAGAATGTATCGGCACCTACGTGTCGTGATAATATGGTATTGTGAGGTCCCTGGCAATCCCCTTAAAGCAATGGGGCAGAATGGGGTTCGCCAAAATAGAGCAGATCCATATTTTCTCTGTATCGGCTGAGCGGCTGTCAGGCCCAGAAGCACCGCCGATTACTCTGCCTGGATAGAATTCTGCCCCCCCAACTAAATTAATTGAAAATTAATTGGCAACTCCGCTGCCGCTTCATGTCTTAATTCACCACCTAAGTTGAGGCGTCCACATGATTCCCAGCCGAAACAGTTTGGTAGAGTTTGTGCATTTGTGCAGTTTGGACATTCCATGACGTTTTTGATCATTTGGACTTCGGTGAGTTTTTTTTAGCTATTCAGACACATAAATTTTTTTCTGGAGGCAAGCTGAGGTATGGAGCCGAAGTCTACGCCCCTTCGATGGTGATTGGTCAATGGTAAGGATTCTTCAATAAAGTCTTTGTTGTCATTCAACGAGAGACAACTCGTTTTCATGCACATTTTTTTCATGGAAAAATACTGCATCAAACATCTTAGTTAGATGTCAAATCACGCAACAAAAACATCAAAATTAATGCCATTTCTTGAGTTATCTATTTTAAGGAACTATATACTGGCTTTGTTGTCTCAAAATGGACAAACAGTACTATCGCTTTTCTTCTTGTTTTTTAAGCTAAAGTCTTTTTAAGGGAGTATGCGAGCACACTCGTTTGGTTCGGCTAAGGCGCTAGCTGAACTGAGGCTTGCTGACGCCTTAAGTGAAAACTCCAAACACATTAGCTAGATCGCTAACTCTAAACATAATACCCACTGCTGGTAGCCATGTATTAATCTAAAGGTAGCCTAGGCTCCATGTCTCTTGGTTGTAAAATCGGCCTATAGAGCTCAATATTAAGAGTTGAGAAATACAAAATTATACATACAGAAAGCTGAGAATGAATATCGTCTCTTCAACCGTGACAACAGACAACAGTGTCACCCTGACCATAGTTTGCTTTGTATGTTTCTATGTTTTATTTGGTCAGGGTGTGATCTGAGTGGGCATTCTATGTTGCGTGTCTAGTTTGTCTGTTTCTGTGTTTGGCCTGATATGGTTCTCAATCAGAGGCAGGTGTTAGTCATTGTCTCTGATTGGGAACCATATTTAGGTAGCCTGTTTGGTGTTGGGTTTTGTGGGTGATTGTCCCTGTCTCTGTGTTTGCACCAGATAGGGCTGTTTAGGTTTTTGCGGTTCTTGTTTTGTTAGTTTGTTCATGTGTAGTTGCTTTATTAAAGAACCATGAATAGTAACCACGTTGCATTTTGGTCCTCCTCTCCTTCACCCCAAGAAAACTGTGACATACAGCCTACATTCAGAATGCATTTCTTTCATCCGGCGTAGGGGGAGAGGGAGTGAGTGACTTGCTCATCACAGCAGCAGGCCCCATAGAAACAGAAGCAGCGTAGGGACTTTCATTACAGGAATCATTAGAATAATGCACATGGTCTCAGTCTGGAGCCCTGAGACTGGAAGAATAGAGAGATGAAAGAAAGAGAGTGGAACGAAAAGTGCCTCTCACAAAATCTGATTTGAGTAAGTCAGATTTCGTGAGAGGCACTGAAAGGAACAAAAGGTTAAAAAAAAAGGGAGGGAGGAAAAGGGAGTTTGAGGATGATTCGGCCAAGTGAGGCTGAGACCAATCGGGAAGAGAGGAGAAAAATAAAACCTTTTCCTGCTCTATTCTTTCCTTTGTGGCAGCGTGCCACACCTGGTCTGTGTTCCTCTGCTTTCTCTGTGGGTCTCTAGGCATCCAGTCATTATGAAACATGGCCTGTTTGTCAAGTTCTCAACTACACTCCAGAGAGGCCCTCACTACTCACACTAGCAACCCCATCATCTTTCACTACCTCCAAGGAAAAGTAAAAATACTTCCCCTAAGCACAGATCTAGGATCAGCTTACCATACTCCAATGATTGAAAACTGCCCATAGGTCAGCGATTTGGGGGAAAATTGGCCCTTCACCCTTAAAGATAGCTACCCACTTTATATGACCGTAAATGTTATGTTAGCTAGTAACTTCTCATTAGTAACAATTCTGGATTAGGGGAAAAATTGATACAGTAGAGAATCGCAATAAATTGTTTCTTTTTGCTAGGTAGTTAATGTTAGCTAGCGCTAGTCAGCTGTACATGCGCCAAAACTATGGCATTTGACCTTCTATAGCTTAGCCTCAATATTATTTTAAATAATAACACGTTTTCAGCACTTTTCTTTCCATGACTGATGGTGATATAGAATCGCAATATATATAAAATTGTGAAATGAAATCGCAACGCATATTGCAGGGGTACTCAACTATTATTTAAGAAGGTCCAGTGACACAAATCCTCAACACAGGGGCCCCTCAGGGGTGCGTGTTCAGCCCCCTCCTGTACTCCATGTTCACTCATGACTGCACGGCCAGGCATGACTCCAAAACCATCATTAAATTTGCCGATGACACAACTGGTAGGCCTGATCACCGACAACAACGAGACAGCCTACAGGGAGGAGGTCAGAGACCTGGCCGTGTGGTGCCAGGATAACAACCTCTCCCTCAACGTGATCAAGACAAAGGAGAGATCATTGATAAAAACCTGCCCCAGAGCACTCAGGACCTCAGACTGGGGCAGAGGTTCACCTTCCAACAGGACAACAAACCTAAGCAAAGGTGCTTCAACAAATTACTGAGTAAAGGGTCTAAATACTTATGTAAATGAAATGTTTCAGTACATCAGATGCAGGAACCTTTCCCCAGAAAGTGACAGGCTCACAATCACCAGCTTGCACCTTCAAAGCCACATTTTCTTGCAGTTCATCAACTCCATTCGCAGTGATGCAACATCTACCCATCTGAAGATCTGTTTTGCTTCTTCTGACAACATTGTCACATTTGTGACCAAGAAGGAGTTCTGGATGAGCAGCAGCAGTTCTCTTCAACATTGAAGTCCTCAAAGCGAGCCTTGAAGTTAACCATCAGCTTCTGAATGAAATCAACATGCGTTTGTGCCAGAAGATTGGGAAAGTGGACAAGTTCTCCCTGAAGATCATTCTTGAAAACTCAAGTTTCTTTTGGGAAGTCTGGACTGCTGTTATCACTGTGTTATCCCGTCCCTGCAGCTTAACATTCAGTTGATTAAGGTGTGATGTAATGTCTGTCAAAAATACCACTCTTTCCATCTTCTCATCTTCCAAAAACTCAGAAAACTGAGTTGCCTTGTCACTCTTTTGCTCTGATAAGAAAGCTTTGATTTCCTCCTGAATGGAGAAAAAAGTGTTCCAAAAACCTGTCTTTGCTGAGCCATCTGACATTGTTGTGCAGTAATAAGTCATCAAAACTGGCATTGGCCTCTGCCAGAATGCCTGTTGTAGGAATGATGCTGCTCTCTCAAAAGTTTCAGTTTCATCATCATTGTCATGACAGAATACACACAGGACAAATGGTTGGATAATGCAGTGATATGATGTCAGGTCAGGGTGGTCCTCTTTCAAATGTGCAACCAGTCCCCTCCCTCTTCCGATCATGGCTGGAGCTCCATCTGTGGTGATGATCACTGACTTCAGATCTATCCCTCTTTTTGTCAGCATCCCTTTGATGACCTCATGGATATCCTCTCCCCGTGTGTGTGCTTCTGAATGTGTTAAGCCCAACATCTCCTCACAGAATTCCTTCTTTGTTTCATTATAAAATCCGACAAACACCAGAAGCTAGGCATTATCAGTATTACCTGTTGATTCATCCGCAGCTAATGAAATGCCTGGTGCATTCTGAATGGCCTCATCAAGTTGTGAAGTTAAATCTTCTGCTAATATTTCAGTTCTCCTCGTTGCTGTGGAATCTGATAGTGAGTTCTTTTCCCTGATCTCATCTTTTTGTTTACCTTCAAGCAGGGTGTCAGCAACTTCTTTTACCATCTCAGCGTCAGAATTTGTTTTGTGTGTGTGTTTTCCCAAAACCCAAGCTAAGCTCAGTGAACACTCAATTGCACGTTGTTGGGCTGTCAGGGAATTGACACAGACTTTGGTGGACCTCTCATATTGGGATTTGAGATGGTTAATCTTGTTTGCTCTCACCTCTGTGTTCAGAGAATACGTCTGATCAAATGAACTATTCCTGGTATCATAACGGCGCTTACTTTTCACAAGAGCTACGGACTCGCAGCATATCACTCACATAGGTTTTGTAATAGTTGTGGGGAGAATGAATAAATACTGCTCCGTCCACCCGTCTTTGAATATATGGTTTTCAGAGTCAATTTTTTTTTTAACTAGCCATATTAACAAAGATACTGGTAAGTAAGCTCATATGTGTGATCTTAACAATCTTTGTTTCTTTCTGCCTGCTTTTCCCAAGGTTCCACAGAGGATATTTGGATTGATGTGATTGGGTAAGACACGGCCTCTTGTATTTGCATATAACCACGCGTTTGGATTAGACGGGGCACTGGTAGAGGTGAGCAACAAAATGCGACGTCTGGATTGATGCTTCTCTGGGTCCGGACCGCGGTCCACCAGTTGAGTTTGGCTGACATTGTATCGGCACCTAAGTATTAGGGCTGGGAATTGCCAGGGATCTCACGATACGATATCACGATACTTAGGTGCCAATACGATATGTATTGCGATTCTCACGATTCTACATGTATTGCGATTCGATACTGTGATATTATTACGATTCAATGTACCAAACCATATGTCTGCTGCAGAGGGACAAGATCAGTCATGTAAATTAAAGTGCTGAAAACAAATTGGATCCCTATTTTAAATAAACAAGCCATGGAGTTTTGGTGCAGGTACAGCCATCTAGCGCAAAAATAATTTTGTGATATTGGCGATACAATATATTGTCAAATAATATCCCAGAATGTAACTATTGATTTTCCTTTCAATCTTTATTTAACTAGGCAAGTCAGCTAAGAACAAATTATTATTTACAATGACAGCCTACCAGGGAGCAGTGGGTTAACTGCCTTGTTCAGGGGCAGAATGACAGATCCCTGGTAGACTTTTACCTTGTGCGCTCGGGGATTCGATCCAGCGACCTTTCTGTTACCGGCCCAATGCTCTAACCACTAGGCTACCTGCCACCCTATCACTACGAAGGATCATAATAATATTGTAACTTGAAGTCCCTGGCAATTCCCAGCCCAAGTAAAAATAGTGATTTGAACTTGGCAGCTGGGCTAAAGCCGTTGTCATTTCAATAAGCCTATGTGTGTTTGTGGTTGCTGTCTGTACAATAGTTAGTGTGTATCTTTATTTGGCAATTAGAAAGTGGTATATAGCACAATAAATGTAGCCCATGATCTGTAATTCTGTATACAATTGTCCAAGGCCCCTATCTATCTGTAGAATGTAAGGTATACCTAAGCAGTTGTCTATTTTGAGTTTCTGATTGGTTGCAAGATGTAGGCATGTAGTCCGTAGTGTGTGCGTGTATGTGTGAGACTGTGAATGCATTCTGTTTTTATTTTTGGGGGTAATTTCCCCTGGGCACAATGCCACTCAGTCTTGAGATTTGCATGTGACAGTTTAATGAGGGGGCAAGGGGTCATACACACATACACACACCTAAATTAGGGCATGACAATCTGTGCTTATGTTGGCAATGAGAGCTAAACATGCTGTCATCACCCTCTCTTCCTTCCTCACTAATATTTCTCCTTTCATCAGAAACTCAGTGAATGCAAACACACACGACAGAACAAGTGTTTGGGTATTTTTGGTTTTGCCTGTAGCGAACTAGTTATGCTCATGAAAGACTTTCAAGAAACACCTAAATATTTTGAGCACTTTTTTTCCTATTTTATAGCACTTTGTTACATCGGCTGATGTAAAAAGGGCTTTATAAATAAATGTTATTGATTGATTTGAGTGCTCTTTCTGTAATGATTTTCTATGACATAAAATCAAATCAAATCAAATGTATTTGTCACATACACATGGTTAGCAGATGTTAATGCGAGTGTAGCGAAATGCTTGTGCTTCTAGTTCCGACAATGCAGTAATAACCAACGAGTAATCTAACCAAACAATTCCAAAACTACTACCTTATACACACAAGTGTAAAAGGATAAAGAATATGTACATAAAGATATATGAATGAGTGATGGTACAGAACGGCATAGGCAAGATGCAGTAGATGGTATCGAGTACAGTATATACATATGAGATGGGTAATGTAGGGTATGTAAACAAAGTGGCATAGTTTAAAGTGGCTAGCGATACATGTACAGTGGGGCAAAAAGTATTTAGTCAGCCACCAATTGTGCAAGTTCTCCCACTTAAAAATATGATAGGCCTGTAATTTTCATCATAGGTACATTTCAACTATGACAGACAAAATTTGAAAAAAATCCAGAAAATCACATTGTAGGATTTTTAATGAATTTATTTGCAAATTATGGTGGAAAATAAGTATTTGGTCACCTACAAACAAGCAAGATTTCTGGCTCTCACAGACCTGTAACTTCTTCTTCTCCTCTGTCCTCCACTCGTTACCTGTATTAATGGCATCTGTTTGAACTTGTTATCAGTATAAAAGACACCTGTCCACAACCTCAAACAGTCACACTCCAAACTCCACTATGGCCAAGACCAAAGAGTTGTCAAAGGACACCAGAAACAAAATTGTAGACATGCACCAGGCTGGGAAGACTGAATCTGCAATGGGTAAGTAGCTTCTTTTGAAGAAATCAACTGTGGGAGCAATTATTAGGAAATGGAAGACATACAAGACCACTGATAATCTCCCTCGATCTGGGGCTCCACGCAAGATCTCACCCCGTGGGGTCAAAATTATCACAAGAACAGTGAGCAAAAATCCCAGAACCACACGGGGGGACCTAGTGAATGACCTGCAGAGAGCTGGGACCAAAGTAACAAAGCCTACCATCAGTAACACACTACGCCGCCAGGGACTCAAATCCTGCAGTGCCAAACGTGTCCCCCTGCTTAAGCCAGTACATGTCTTGGCCCGTCTGAAGTTTGCTAGAGAGCATTTGGATGATCCAGAAGGAGATTGGGAGAATGTCATAGAAGCTGTTTTTTAGTCTCTCGATCCCTGCTTTGATGCACCTGTACTGACCTCGCCTTCTGGATGATAGCGGGGTGAACAGGCAGTGGCTCGGGTGGTTGTTGTCCTTGATGATCTTTATGGCCTTCCTGTGACATCGGGTGGTGTATGTGTCCTGGAGGGCAGGTAGTTTGCCCCCGGTGATGCATTGTGCAGACCTCACTACCCTCTGGAGAACCTTACGGTTGTGGGCGGCGATACAGCCCGACAGCATGCTCTCGATTGTGCTTCTGTAGAAAAAAAATCATTAATCAATTGGAGAAAAAGGAGGGAAGGAGAGGGGTTTTGGCTTGCGAGGAAGCGGGGGGTGGGATTGGTGAGGTGAGATAGGCGGAGGAGATTGAATATGGGATTCTGGAAAACATCCAGAACCATGCGTGCTGAGCTCCTAATTTAGTCAACAGCAGTATTTAAGGGCCCCTGTACTCAACTGGGGGCATGTGGTTTTCCCGTTTTTAAAAAGTTAGCCAACTTAAATAACACTGCAAGTCAATACCCACTGGGCAAAAACTGGTTGAATTAACGTTGTTTCCACATAATTTCAAGAACATTTTAACGTGGTAAGGTAACTGAACTAAATGGCTATAACCCGTAGCACTCACTTCTGTCATCATGAAGTGCTTTGAGAGACTAGTCAAGGACCGTATCACCTCTACCTTACCTGCCACTCTAGACCCACTCTAATTTGCATACCGCCCCAATGGTTCCACAGACGATGCAATCGCCATCACACTGCCTTATCCCATCTGGATAAGAGGAATACCTATGTAAGAATGCTATTCCTTGACTACAGCTCAGCATTCAACACCAAGGTACCCTCCAAGCTCATTATTAAGCTTGAGGCACTGGGTCTCAACCCCGCCCTGTGCAATTGAGTCCTGGACTTCCTGACGGGCCGCCCCTAGGTGGTGAAGGTAGGAAACAACATCTCCACTTCGCTGATTTTCAACACTGGGACCCTAACCCTAACCCTATCCTATACTCCCTGTTCACCCATGACTGCGTGTCCATGCATGCCTCTAACTCAATCATCAAGTTTGCAGACGACACAACAGTAGTAGGCTTGATCACCAACAACGATGAGACAGCCTATAGGGAGGAGTTGAGGGCACTCTGAGTGTGGTGTAAGGAAAACAACCTATCACTCAACGTCAACAAAACAAAGGAGATGATCGTGGACTTCAGGAGATAGCAGAGGGAGCACGCCCCCATCCACATTGATGGGACAGCAGTGGAGAAGGTGGAAAGTTTTAAGTTCCTCTGCGTAGACATCAAGGACAAACTGAAATAGTCCACCCACACAGACAGTGTGATGAAGTAGGCACAACAGTGCCTCTTCCACCTCAGGAGGCTGAAGAAATTAGGCTTGTCACCTAAAACCCTAACAAACTTTTACAGATGCACAATTGAGAGCATCCTGTCGAGCTGTATCTCCCCCTGGTACGGCAACTTCACTGTTGTATGGTCTACACAACGCATCACCAAGAGCAAACTACCTGCCCTCCAGGAACCTACAGCACCCGTTGTCACAGGAAGGCCAATAAGATCATCAAGGACAACAACCACCCGAGCCACTGCCTGTTCACCCCGCTATCATCCAGAAGATGATTTTAAAAATCCAGAAGGCGATCAAATAAAAAGTCAGGCATCCTTTACGGCCTCGTTATGTAGACATACACCTACATCAATCACGTGCTGACAATATTTGTGGAGTCCACAGCTTTACACTCACTGATGTGAATACAGTTCCTAAATTGCCAGTATTCAGCATTTTTAAAGAGCACCGTTTTTAGTCCGTTATGATTCCACAGTGAAACCCAGAGGCGAAAGACTGAAAAACAGCTTCTATCTCAAGGCCATCATCACTAACATAGAGAGGCTGCTGCCAACATACAGACTCAAACCTCTGGCCACTTATTAAATAATCAGACTTAATACAGGTATCACTAGTCACTTTAAATAACGTCACTTTAATAATGTTTACATATCCTACATTACTCATCTCATATGTACATACTGTATTCTACACCATCTACTGCATCTTGTCTATGCCGCACACCGTCGCTCATCAATATATTTATATGTACATATTCTTATTCATCCCTCTACATTTGTGTCTGCTACCCATAAGTATGTGACCAATGAAATTTGATTTGGTCTGATGAGTTAAAATTGGTGATTTTTGGTTCCAACCACCGTGTCTTTGTGAGACGCAGAGTAGGTAAACGGATGGTCTCCACATGTGTGGTTCCCACTGTGAAGCATGGAGGAGGAGGTGTGATGGTGTGGGGTGCTTTGCTGGTGACACTGTCTGTGATTTATTTAGAATTCAAGGCACACTTAACCAGCATAGCTACCACAGCATTCTGCAGCGATACGCCATCCCATCTGGTTTGCACTTAGTGGGACGATAATTTGTTTTTCAACAGGACAATGACCCAAAACACACCTCCAGGCTGTGTAAGGGCTATTTGACCAAGGAGTGTGATGGAGTGCTGCATCAGATGACCTGGCCTCCACAATCATCTGACCTCAACCCAATTGAGATGGTTTGGGATGAGTTGGACCGCAGAGTGAAGGAAAAGCAGCCAACAAGTGCTCAGCCAATGTGGGAAATCCTTCAAGAGGTGAAGCTGGTTGAGAGAATGCCAATAGTGTACAAAGCTGTCATCAAGGCAAAAGGTGGCAACTTTGAAGAATCTCAAATATAAAATATATTTTGATTTGTTTAACGCTTTTTTGGTTACTGCATTATTCCATGTGCGTTATTTCATAGTTTTGACGTTTTTACTATTATTCTACAATGTAGAAAAGAGTAAACATAAAGAAAAACCCTTGCCAATCCAAAGTTTGGACACACCTACTCACTTATTTATTTATTTAAAAAAATTGCAGACCCCCTGCAGTACCTCTGGACCCCCGGTTGAATGAATACCCCTGCTCTAGACATTCTGTTCTCTCATTCTGGAAGATTTCAAGTTCAACTTTAGACTTTAGGCATAAATAAACTTCAGACATAAATACAGACTACTGCATTAGGTTAGGACTTGTGAGGTGTCTGTTTCTCAAACTAGACACTATAATGTACTTGTCCTCTTGCTCAGTTGTGCACTGGGGCATCCCACTCCTCTTTCCATTCTGGTTAGAGCCAGTTTACACTGTTCTGTGAAGGGAGTGGTACACAGCGTTGTACCAGAGCTTCAGTTTCTTGGCAATTTCTCGCATGGAATAGCCTTCATTTCTCAGAACAAGAGTAGACTGATGAGTTTCAGAAGAAACTTCTTTGTTTCTGGACATTTTGAGCCTGTAATTGAACCCACAAATGCTGATGCTCCAGATACTCAACTTGACTGAAGAAGCCAGGTTATTTCTTCTTTAATCAACACAACAGTTTTCAGCTGTGCTAACATAATTGCAGAAGGTTTGCTAATGATCAATTAGGCTTTTAAAATGATAAACTTGGATTAGCTAACACAACGTGCCATTAGAACACAGGGGTGATGGCTGCTGATAATGGGCCTCTGTACGCCTATGTCGATATTCCATAAAAAATCTGCCGTTTCCAGATTCAATAGTCATGTACAACATTAACAACGTCTACACTGTATTTTTGATCAATTTGATGTTATTTTAATGGACCAAATTGCTTTTCTTTCAAAAACAAGGACATTTCTAAGTGACCCCAAACTTTTGAATGGTAGTATATCTAAAACAAACTGACACATACCAGAACACTCAGACTTAGGTAAGCGCATGTATGACCACATACTGTGTGTGAGGATGCGTGCTCATGGTGTAAGTGTTGGAGTGATGGTTGTGTGTGTGGGGCCTGCTGTGGTTTCTGTGTGTGTGTGTGTGTGTGTGTGTGTGTTCATTAGGCATGAGCTGGTTTAAACTAGTTCCTCCGTGGGATGTAGCGCGGTGGCTCGGCTACACAGAGCACTTCGTAATAACAGAGGCTTGTCTTCTGAGCATGGACAGGGATAGTAAGACTAGCACAGAATTATTCACAACAGAGGGGTACCTACCAAGCAGCCATGGTTATTGTGCAGTGTTTGATAGAGTTTTAGGCTCAATGTTCTCATGTGTTAAGCAAACATGTGTTTCCCAGGGTAACTCATAACTAGATGGAGAAATAGTGATGGAAAGACAGAGCGAGTGAAAACAAGATGTAAAAAGAGACAGAGCGAAACGGTAGGGTGTGGGAAAGAGATGAAAGCTGTAAAGGTATAGAACGACAGATACGAGAGAAGGGGACATCTGTAATGTGAGAGAAGCAGAGAAAGTGTGTGTTGGTTGGTGCCAGAGGAAGTGGTATGTTACCCTGACAGGATGGATATGGAGGTAGAGTGGGTAAGAGGTCGTCTCAGCCAGGAGCCTGGGGGGGAAGTCCCTTCTCTCAGCAGCCAGCTGTGTGAGTATACTGTATACACAGTGTTTGCACACAGAATATGTACTGTATGCTATAGGTTCAAGGACATCCAGTGTTCCACTGCTACTGTATGTACAGTGACATACTACTTACTGTATTAAGGCCTATACCTTACAATATTGTTTCTCTCTCTCTGTCATTCTCACACTCTCTTTCCCTCTTTCTCTCCCTCTCACGTACGCAAGCATGCGTGCGCATGCACGCACACTGCCTCTTACTCTGTAGCTGTGACAAAGGTCTGGCTGTTATTGTTGTCAGCTGGCAGTGGGCTTTCCTGTCTAAACAGCTGCAAACACTGAGGTGACAGAGCTGTGGAGAGCTGTGGAGCGAGGGGGAGAGAGAGAGCGAGAGAAAGGGAGGCTGGGTGCGGTGACCACTATGCCTGGGAGGTAGAGAGGGTGAAGATGAGATCCCTTCAGGGCTGAGGTTAGGGCAAGAAACTGGGGGCATGGGAGATGGGCAAGGGCCAATGATTTCTTGCCCTGACAAAGGATACAGACACAGAGGGAGACACAGACATGGCACACGGAGGCACCCCAGCTCATGTGAAACCAAGTACCCCTAATCCTCCAGCCACCCACTGAGGTTATCAGAGGCGAGCTGAGGCGCTGTCCTCACACCCCCTTCCATCGCTCTTCTCTGTGCTCCCCACGCTTCTCTGTGGTCTACCCTATCCCAACTAATTTACATTACATACATTCACATTACATCATTTAAAGTGAAGCCTAGGCCCTATAAACATACCTTTTCCCTCTAAATAAAATCACAGAACGGGTTTGTCCTACTGTGCAAGGACCACCTTCTCTTCTAGATTCCTTCCAGGAATTTGAATCACACTCTATGGACACTAGGCAGTAGTAGGCTATGTAAACAAGATGCTGCATGAACCTTGCATAGACTATGGCCTGGCTGATTGAGTCAGGCTTGGGCCCCTATAGGTCACACTCACGTAACTTAACGAAGCATTGATGGCTGCTGGAAGTTATGTGACATGAGTGTTTCTCAGTCAGTAAGGCCCCCTGGGGACAGTGTGTAACCCATGGTCACCAGCAGTGACGACCACAGGGGTTATTTCTGATCTCTGACGCTCCTGTGTGACATTCTGACCTCTCAACTGATATGTCTTGTGGTTTATGTTTTCAGTTTCCTCATAACACACTTTGACAGAGGGGGGCACACACACACACACACAGGACACATAGTGTGAGGGATCTTTCCAACAACATGTAGAAAGGAAGGGGAAGCTCCAGAAACAAAACATCTGTTATCCCTCTTTTTAGTTGGCAGTCTGAGAAGAACTGGTGACTTCGCCAAAGAAGACATTGTGTGTGTGTATGTGTTTTCACTGTAGTTACTGCTCTCTAATGTTAGCGGCTTGGTCTGTGTTTTTCACTGGAGAATTTTTAGGATGATACAGTTGAAGTCGGAAGTTTACATACACTTAGGTTGGAGTAATTAAAACTTGTTTTTCAACCACTCCACACATTTCTTGTTAACAAACTATAGTTTTGGCAAGTCGGTTAGGACATAAAACATAGAAGCAGTGTATCACTACTTTGTGCATGACACAAGTCATTTTTCCAACAATTGCTTACAGACAGATTGTTTCACTTATAATTCACTGTATCGCAATTCCATTGGGTCCATTGGGTTTACATACACTAAGTTGACTGTGCCTTTCAACAGCTTGGAAAATTCCCCAAAATTATGTCATGGCTTTAGAAGCTTCTGAAGGCAAATTAAAATAATTTGAGTCAATTGGAGGTGTACCTGTGAATGTATTTCAAGGCCTACCTACAAACTCAGTACCTTTTTGCTTGACATCATGGGAAACCGGTACAAAAGTATCTATATCCACAGTGAAACGATTCCTATATCGACATAACCTGAAAGGCCCCTCAGCAAGGAAGAAGCCACTGCTCCAAAACCACCATAAAAAAAAGGCTGACTACAGTTTGCAACTGCACATGGGGACCAAGATTGTACTTTTTGGAGAAATGTCCTCTGGTCTGATGAAACAAAAATAGAACTGTTTGGCCATAATGAAATGTCCTCTGGTCTGATGAAACAAAAATAGAACTGTTTGGCCATCATTATGTGGAGTTTTGCAAGCTGAAGACACCATCCCAACTGTGAAGCATGGGGGTGGCAGAATCATGTTGTGGGGGTGGCAGAATCATGTTGTGGGGGTGCTTTGCTGCAGAAGGGACTGGTGCACTTCAAAAAATAGATGGCATCATGCGAAAATGACAATTATGTGGATATATTGAAGCAACATCTCAAGACATCAGTCAGGAAGATAAAGCTTGGTCACAAAATGGGTCTTCCAAATGGACCACAAGCATACATCCAAAGTTGTGGCAAAATGGCTTAAGGACGACAAAGTCAAGGTATTGGAGCGGCCATCACAAAGCCCTGACCTCAATCCTATAGAAACTTTGTGGGCAGAATGGAAAAAGCGTGTGCGAGCAAGGAGGCCTACAAACCTGACTCAGTTACACCAGCTCTGTCAGGAGGAACTTATTGTGGGAAGCTTGTGGAAGGCTGCCCAAAATGTTTGACCCAAGTTAAACAATTTAAAGGCAATGCTACCAAACACTAATTGAGTGTATGTTAACTTCTGACCCACTAGGAAAGTGATGAAAGAAATAAAAGCTGAAATAAATCATTCTCTCTATTATTTTTCTCACATTTCACATTCTTAAAATAAAGTGGAGATCCTAACTGACCTAAGACAGGGAATTTTTTATTGCGATTAAATGTCAGGAATTGTGAAAAACTGAGTTGAAATGTATTTGGCTAAGGTGTATGTAAACTTCTGACTTCAACTGTATATCATCATCCGTGTGTGTGTGTGTGTGTGTGTGTGTGTGTGTGTGTGTGTGTGTGTGTGTGTGTGTGTGTGTGTGTGTGTGTGTGTGTGTGTGTGTGTGTGTGTGTGTGTGTGTGTGTGAGGGCATTTAAAGAATATACCCGGGGGGAAATAATTATTAAAACAATGAGGGGCTGACCCTAATTTATATCATACGCAAGTAAGTACATACTTACCAATACAAGTGCCGTGGTTACTGCCTTGTAGTTTTTCAAATCCCGAAATGTCCCTTTAATAGTTCAATGCAGCAGTATTTATCTTGATATCAAATCATTTCTATAGATAACAATTAAGTACCTTAATGTATTAGCTTCTTATAGCAAAGAGCAATTTCTGGTCTGAGTTGGGAGGGGAAATCTGAAAACCAGCTGTTTTGGCATAGAGGTTTGGAACTCTCTTTCTTATAGGTCTATTACAGTTTTCTACAATCCCTTTGGCACTAACTTCAGAACCGTGTGGTCATTTTTCAAAACTCTAGACACAAAACTCAAAACGGGCCATCACTTGTAACACAGGCTGTCCAATGTTCAAAACATTGTATTGTGCATTCATATCTTTAAAGAAACCTTGCACTTGCAGAATCATTGATTCGTATAACAAATTTATCATGAAATACCATAGGAACATTAATTTAGATCACCCACACACAATATACCGATAGTTTCACTACGTAGTTGTTCGTTCAATCATTAGATATTGTAGTACAAAATATGTGATACATGTTTCATTATGGTACTACACGTAAATACATCACACAGTGGAATCCTTGAACAAAATCTGAAATGTATTGATGAAATACAATAAAATCACTCATAGGTTTCTTTGAATCAAAGCAAAAATAATTAGCTACAAAAAAGAAAAAAACTACAGTACAACATCAACTGCGGTGTTCCTCACCTGGCTTACTGTAAAAAGCAAAACAAAGGATTGATTACTGTACTTCTATATTTCCATCAACCCTGTCTTGTGGATTTGGCCACAGGTTCTCATCCACATCACAATGGATGTTTTCATTAGCCAAACATCTTGGGAAGAATCTTCGGCAGGGCGAATCCAGGCCTGACACTGGTCTGCAGGGATGTCATTGCATGCGTTATCTATGGCCTGGAGAATGGTGGCTTGTTTGTGAGGGCACCTATCATATACCTTCCACCTCCATGTGGAGAAAAATTATTCATTTGGGATTTAGGAAAGGAGAGTATGGGGGTAAGTACAGGGTGGTAAATTGTGGATGGGCCTGAAACCATGCTTGCACCATTTGAGCATGGTGGAACCTGACATTATCCCACACAATGACATAGGTCATGCCATCAGCCCTGCAGACCTGGTTTAGCCCATCAAGGAAACTTACATTCGAACAGCGAATCATGTGGCTGCCTGCAACTCAATATATAGAGTAGAGAGCTTTAGTTGTTGTTCGACCTAACAATGGAACGGGCAAGATGCATAATCTTAGCAACTTTGACCGTGGTATGATTGTTGATGCCACACATGGTGATTCCAGCATCTCAGAAACAGCTGCCTTCCTGGGATTTTTATGCACTACAGTCTCTAGAGTTTACAGAGTTTACAGAGAGGAAGTTCTGTGGGCAAAAACACCTTGTTAATGAGAGAGGTCAGAGGAGAATGTCCAGACTTATTCAAGCTAACAGAAAGGCCACAAATGCTGGTCCTACCCAGTACTAGATAGGTGAACCTAATAAAGTGGCCGGTGAGTGTACAGTAAAGTCAAATCTGAAAACATGGTCTGGAAAAGTGGTACATGGGACCATAGAAACAGTGTCTAATAAAGAATGATGATGAAATATTACATCCATAGATAATGTAGTCCAATTGGTTCATGTTCCACGGTAATTGGTGTCAATGGATCTCGTTATCCTAAAACTTTCATGATCTTAACATGGAATATTGTTTCCAAAAAACGATGTATTAAGAGTAATGCAACAGTTACTTATCATTTTGAGCAGTTGGATCAATTGATAGTTAGATCATTGTAATGAAATAAATAGGCAGTCATCTCAGATGTAATGTGTGAATTTCATTTTGAAATGGTAATACTTTGATGTTAAATTGTGTCATTTTGAACAGGTGATTTTAGTTAACAAATGAGCTTAGCTTTATGTGTATTGTATCCAAGCAATTGGAAAAAGTGTTTGAGTTTTGAAAAATGTGCATTTTGATCATTGGTTGTGAGTTTTATGTCTAAAGTTTTGAAAAATTACATCAAGGTTCCGAAATTCGTGCCAAAGTGATTGTAAAAAACTGTAATACATTTTTACCGCCTGGTTATGTCACCAGGCAGGTCAAAACTCCATCCCAACACAACAGGCTGAAATTTCAGACAGCCTTTTCAAACAGCTATTTCGCTAAAAGGACATTATCATTTAGACAATTTCACAGTATTATTCCAAGCTCAGTGTGGGAATTTAGATATATAACACAGGAAATCGCGTTTTTGACTACTTTAGGCATTAAATGAGAGGGCGAAACAAGGCAATTGCATGGGAGAACGACAGAATAAGTGAATCAGGGACATTCTGCATAAATCATTAAAGCATTTAAAAAATAAAGTTGGGAGGATAGAGGAAAACAAAGAAGGGGGACAGAGAGTTGGCAGACGTGGTTGTGTTGGCAGGTAGCCTACGCAGCTGCTTCATACAAGGCCCTTACATCGCACGCAGCATGAAAGGGACAGTACACACACAGTACACACAGTACACAGTACACACACAAACACTCACTCTACGCTGGTGAGTTGAGCCTCCATTGTGTTTGGGTTGTCTAGTCCTTCACCCTGTGTGTGTGTGTGTGTGTGTGTGTGTGTGTGTGTGTGTGTGTGTGTGTGTGTGTGTGTGTGTGTGTGTGTGTGTGTGTGTGTGTGTGTGTGTGTGTGTGTGTGTGTGTGTCCTTATGGACTGTTCTGTCCGGATGCTGTGCAACTACACTGAACAAAAATTGTAAAGTGTTGGTTTCATGAACTGAAATAAAAAATCCCCAAAGTTATGCACAAGAAGCTTTAGTTTTTCTCTTATTTCTCCTTTGCCAGGATAATCTATCCACCTGAAGCTGATTAAACAGCATGATCATTACACAGGTGCGCCGTGTGCTGGGGACAATAAATGGCCACTTTAAAAAGTATTCAGAGTATTCTTGACTTATTCTAAAATGGATAAATGAAAATCCTCATTAATCTCCACACCTTACCCCATAATGACAAAGCGAAAACAGGTTTTTAGAAATGTTTGCAAATGTATTAAAAATTTAAAAAACTGAAATAACTAAGTATTCAGACCCTTTGCTGTGAGACTCGAAATTGAGCTCAGGTGCGCCCTGTTTCCATTGATCATCCTTCAGATGTTTCTAAAACTTGATTGGAGTCCATCTGTGGTAAATTCAATTGATTGGACATGATTTGGAGAGGCACACAGCTGTCTATATAAAGGTCCCACAGTTGAAAGTGCATGTCAGAGCAAAGAAAAAGCCATGAGGTCGAAGCAATTATCCGCAGACCTACGAGACAGGATTGAATCGAGGCACAGATCTGGGGTACCCACACAGTGGCCTCCATCATTCTTAAATGGAAGAAGTTTGGAACTCTTCCTAGAGCTGGCCGCCTGGCCAAACAGGGTAGAAGGGCCTCGGTCAGGGAGGGGACCAAGAAGCCGATGGTCACTGAACTCCAGAGTTTGTCTGTGGAGATGGGCGAACCTCCAGGAGGACAACAATCTCTGCAGCACTCCACCAATCAGGCCTTTATGGTAGAGTGGCCAGACGGAAGCCACTCCTCAGTAAAAGGCACACGATAGCCCGCTTGGAGTTTGCCAAAAGGCACCTAAATGACTGTCAGACCACGAGACACAAGATTCTCTGGTCACATCTGGAAGAAACCTGCCATCATCCCTAAGGTGAAACATTATTGGTGGCAGAATCATGGTGTGAGGATGTTTTTCAGCGGCAGGGACTGCAAGACTAGTCAGGATTGAGGGAAAGATGAACAGAGTAATGTACAGAGAGATCCTTGATGAAAACCTCCAGAGTGCTTAGGACCTCGGATTGTGGCAAAGTTTCACCTTACAACAGGAATTGACCCTAAGCACACAGCCAAGACAACACGGGAGTGGCTTTCGGGAAAGTTTTAATGACCTTGAGTGGCCCAGCCAGATGCCGATCAACATCTCTGGAGAGAACTGAAAATAGCTGTGCAGCAACGCTCCCCATCCAACCTGACAGTGCTTGAGAGGATCTGGGAGAAGAATGCGAGAAAGTCCCCAAATACAGGGGACCTCAAATATTCAAGGCTGTAATCGCTGTCAAAGGCGCTTCAACAAAGTACTGAGTAAAGGGTCTGAATACTTACGTATTTCAGTTTTGTACTTTTTCTAAATTTGCAAAAATGTATAAACCTGTTTTTGCTCTGTCAATATGGGGTATTGTGTGTAGATTGATGAGGAGGGGGGAACAATTGAATACATTTTACAACATCTGAAGTCAAGGGGTCTGAATACTTTCTGAATGCGTTGTGTGTCTCATGTTGAGGGAGTGTGCAATTGGCATGTTGACTGCAGGAACGTCCACCAGAGCTTTTTCAAAGCTGTTGTCAGAGAATTTAATGTTTTTTTTCTCTACCATAAGCTGCCTCCAACGTCGTTTTAGTAAATTGTGCAGTACGTTCAACCAGCCTCACAACCATCCGGGTACTTCACCTGTGGGATCATCTGAGGGGGGATGCTGATGAATATTTTTATCTGTAATAAAGCCCTTTTGTGGGGAAAACTCATTCTGATTGGCTAGGCCTGGCTTCCCAGTGGGTGGGCTTACACCCTCCTAGGCCGGACTATACCCTCCTAGTCCTAACAGGACTATATGTTCCAGCCTCTTCCTCTAATAGTGGTGTTCACACACACACACACACCATGTAAATTCTCTCAACCGCACACACACACACTCCTCAGGGAATACTCTGTTCTGCTGACCCAACATTGTCAGGACCGCACAGAAGAACGTTGGGAGCTATCATCGTCATGGTGACAGGTCCATTTATCAGGCCCATGAGAAAACGATGCCTTGCCTTCCTTGGCCCCTCCACCCTTTCCCCTACTCTTACTTGCAAAAGAGTCCATTGTCAACATATACAGTGCCTTATTATTTGATATAATTATGATATAATTATTATATAATTATTATTTATTCATATACAGTGCCTTAATTATTCACACCCCTTTACCTTTTCCATATTTTGATGTGTTACAAATTGGGATTAAAGTAGTATTTATGTCAACAAAAAAACACATAACATAAAACACTAATATCTTGATTAGATAAATGTTCAACTCCCTCAGTCAATACATGTTAGAAGGAACTTTGGCAGAGATTTCAGCTGTAAGTCTTTCTGGGTAAATCTCTAAATGCTTTCCACACCAGGATTGTGCAACATTTGCTCATTATTCTTTTCAAAATCAAATCAATTGTTGGTCATTGCTAGACAATCATTTTCAGTTCTTGACATATGTTTTCAAGCAGATTTAATTCTAAACTGTAACACGGCCACTCAAGGAACATTCGGTCTTCTTTGTAAGCAACTCCAGTGTAGATTTGACCTTGTGTTTCAAGTTATTGTCCTGCCGAAAGGTGAAGTAATCTTCCAGTTTTCCTCTATGATTTTGCCTATGATTAGTTCCATTCTGTTTCTTTTTTATTCTGAAATACTCCCCAGTCTTTACCGATTAACAAGCATACCCATAACATGATGCAGCCACCACTATGCTTGAAAATACGGATAGTGGTATTCCGTAATAGGTTGCATTGGATTTGCCTGAAATATAACACCTTGTATTCAGGACAAAAAGTGAATTGCTTTACCACGTTTTTTTTTGCATTACTACTTTAGTGCCTTGTTTTGGAATTGTTTTATTCTGTACAGGCTTTCTTCTTTTCACTCTGCCAGTTAGGTTAGTATTGTGGAGTAACTACAATGCTGTTGATCCTTCCTCAGTCCTCTCCTATCACAGTCATTAATTATGTTACTGTTTTAAAGTCACAATGACCTCAAATCCATGAGCAGTTTCCATATTCAGTTTAATCTGAATATCTGGACTTGTCCAGTGACTGCTGAGAAAGATCAGCTGACAACAGGGGAAAGTCCTTGTGGCGGCACGGAGAGACGGCTGACAGGAGGGAATAGACCCCACTGGGACAGTCATGGGGTAGCTTCCCATTTCTGTAGTTTCCCATGCGTCGCAGTATGTTGGAAACACCCGCTTTAGCTACAGAAAGTCAACATACGAGAATACCCCTAGAGTCTGCGAGAGCGGGGGCGGAAGATGACTCATCGGCTGACAACATGGTAACGACTGGACCGGAAACGACTACGAGTAATGAGAGCACAGCACAAGAGAACACCACAGCAACTGTCACAAGTTCTGCTGCAACAGCGGGCCACAAACAGATGCAGGTATGTGTCTGTGGTTGGAGGAAAGTTACATCACACCATGGGTTGAGGATCCACCAGGGGAAGAAGGGGTGTTTGGGTAAAGAGAGACAGAGGCCTCGCATTGATTACTTTCTGCGAAAGCGATCAAATCAGTCGAATGAAGCACAGCAACTGGACGCAAACCATAGTTTGCAGTGCATCAGTACCACTGTCATGGAGGACGTACACTCAAGCACCGAAGTAACAACTGAGGTGGAACCAACAACAGTAGTGGAACTCACCGAGCCTCCCAGACCTGCAGTCGAGAGGAGACTACCAGGGCACAGACCATATGTGAAGTGGCCCGGCGCCAGTGACAAGAAGTTGTGGGAAACAGTGAATACTGACCTTACCTTGACCCTCGAGACACTTCGAGGCACAGTGGAGAAGAAGTTGGAGAGGATGGGGGACATTATCTATGAGTACGGGACAGAAAGATTTGGAGTGGAAGAGGCAAAAGGCGGGAGAAAGGTTCCAACCCCACCAGTTTCCAGGAGGCAACAAGAAATCAAGCGCCTCGTTCAAGAAAGGCGACAGCTTAAGAAACAGTGGAAGAAGGCCTCGGAAGTGGAGAAGGAGGGCATAGAGGCACTTCAGGCTGATATCAAAACCTGGTTGGCATCCCTCCGTAGAGCAGAGAACCTACGGAAACGCAGAAGGAAGAAAGAACAAACTAGAACTCGATTCTATAAAGATCCCTTCAAGTTCCTTAAAAGTCTCTTCACGAAGGAAAAAAGTGGAGCTCTAAAAACAACAAAGAAAGACCTAGAGGAGCACCTGAGAACAACAAACTTTGACTCAAAGCGACATGAACATCTGGCCATCCCATCAGATATCCCACCCATTGAACCCCCGGAACATCATATTGAGACCAGCCCTCCGACATGGAAAGAGGTGGAAAACACAGTTCGACGGGCAAGAACAGCATCAGCCCCGGGGCCAAATGGAGTCCCGTACAAAGTGTATAAGAACGCACCAGACGTCCTGAGGTTCCTCTGGAGGCTTATGAGAACAGCTTGGAAAAATAAGATAATACCCAAAGTGTGGCGTAGGGCAGGCGGGGTCCTGATCCCTAAGGAGAAGGATGCAGTGAACATCAGCCAATTCCGCCCAATCTCCTTACTGAATGTCGAGGGTAAAATCTTCTTTAGGGTCATTGCCCAGAGGATGGCCGAGTACCTGCAAAGTAATGCGTACGTCGATACATCTGTACAGAAGGCAGGAATATCAGGGTTCTCTGGCTGCTTGGAACATTCCAGCATGATCTGGCACCAGATCCAAATGGCCAAGGTGGAGAAAAGGGACCTCCATGTAGTCTTTCTCGACCTCGCCAATGCATTTGGCTCTGTGCCCCATGAACTCCTGTGGTCTGCCTTCAGATTTTTCCACATACCGGACACCATCACAACCCTGGTGAAGTCGTACTTCCAGGATCTGCAGTTCTGCTTCACCACCTCAGAGTTCACCACCTCATGGCAGTGCCTGAATGTAGGTATAATGGCAGGATGTACCATTTCTCCGTTGGCATTCATAATGGCAATGGAGGTTATCATCAGATCCTCAAAATGGGTTGCTGGTGGACAGCGAGTCGACTCTGGTTTCCGCCTCCCTCCACTCAGAGCCTACATGGACGACATTACAACATTGACTACCACTGTCCCATGCACCAGGAGACTGCTCAGAAAACTCGAGGAGAACATCAGCTGGGCCCGTATGAAGATTAAACCATCCAAGTCACGCAGCATCTCGATTGTGAAGGGAGTACTCTCTGACCTGAAATTCTTCATCGGAGATGACCAAATCCCAACAGTGTCTGAGCAGCCGGTAAAAAGCCTTGGAAGGTGGTATGATGCAAGCCTGAAGGACAAAGACCAGGTGCAACAGCTGCGTAAAGACATCAGTAGTAGCCTACAGTCCATCGACAACACCCAGCTACCTGGAAAGTTAAAGGCCTGGTGTCTGCAGTTTGGTCTCCTACCCCGGCTGTTGTGGCCCTTAGCAGTGTATGAGGTTCCAATCTCAACAGTGGAGAAGATGGAAAGAGGAGTCACAGGCTACTTAAAGAAGTGGCTCGGAGTTCCACGATGCCTTACCACCATCGGCCTCTATGGAGATGGTATCCTCAAGCTGCCCCTCACCAGTCTAACAGAGGAATTCAAGTGTTCAAAAACCAGGCTCCAGATGACACTGAATGAATCTCGAGACCCAGTGGTGAGCAACAACGCGCCGACCTTGGCAACTGGGCGCAAATGGAGGCCAGGAAAAGCAGTCCAGGAGGCAACAGCAGCCCTCAGACATGCTGACATTGTGGGTCATGTTCAGCAAGGGAGAGGAGGCCTTGGGCTAACTAGCCGTGCTGCTTGGAGTAAGGCCACTGCACCAGAGCGGCGGAAGATGGTAGTGCAGGAAGTACGCCATCAGGAGGAGGCTGCAAGGTGGGCCAAGGCAGTCTCTCTTTCCAAACAGGGACAGTGGACTCGATGGGACAGTGTGGAGAAGAGGAAGATCAGCTGGAAGGATCTGTGGGCCATGGAAGCGAGGCGGTTGAGCTTTTCCATCAGAGCAACATATGACGTCCTTCCAACTCCAGTTAATCTTCACCAATGGTATGGTGAAGATCCGGACTGTGCCCTCTGTTCCATGCCAGCCAACCTCAGGCACATTCTCACGGGGTGTAAAACAAGCCTCACCCAAGGACGCTACACTTGGCGTCACAACCAAGTCCTTAAAAACCTTGCGTCCGCCCTGGAGGACAAGCGAGCTGCCACCAACTCCCTACCACCCCCAGCAGCATCACACCCCTTACGGACAAACTTTGTCCGCGAAGGGGCTAAACCACCGAAGCGCGGCTCGACACCATTAGAGCGAGACCAGCTGCGCTTGGCCCGCGACTGGAAAATGCTAGCTGACATTGGCCGGCAACTTGTGTTTCCTCCGGAGATTGCAACCACCACCCTAAGACCTGACATGGTGCTCTGGTCCCATTCGCTCAAGAAGGTCTTCATCATTGAGCTCACAGTACCCTGGGAGGACTCAGTAGATGAGGCTTATGAGCGAAAACATCTGCGCTATGCCGATCTAGCTGCCGAAGCACGGCATCATGGCTGGAACACAGAAGTCCGACCAGGGGAGGTGGGCTGCAGAGGTTTTGTGGCAACATCTACAACCAGACTGCTTAGAGACCTTGGAATTAAGGGCCAGAGCCAGCGTTCGGCAATCAAAGCTGTATCGGAGGCGGCAGAAGGCAGCAGTCAGTGGCTCTGGATGAAGAGGAAAGACCCCAGCTGGGCCCCGAAGTGAGAGGGCCAGGAGGTATGCGGTCAACAATGCTTGACTCAGGGAGGAGGACGCCCCTGCCATGCATAGTCCCATGGGATGTTGGCTATCATCAACAAGGCCACTCCTATGACTAATTGGGAATGGGACGCAAGCGTAGGATTGATCACCCTGTCGCTGGCCGCCTTTGGGGAGGGTGTATAGTGTGAAAGGCCGAAACACCCTAGGAACCAAAGGTACACTACTGATGATGCGCTCCCCAAATTTCACCAGGCTCACTGTTCATTAACTCTTGGAAGTGCTTGCACAAAGGATAGTAACATCTCATCCTGTGTTCTTGGAATCTTCCTCTCCGGCTTCTGAGTTAGGAAGGACGCCTATATCTTTGTCGTGACTGGGTGTATTGATACACCTACCAAAGTGTAATTATTAACTTTAACTTTATTATTAACACCATGATCAAAGGAATATTCAATGTCTGCTTTTTTATTTTTACCCATCTATCAATAGGTGCCCTACTTTGCCAGTCATTGGAAAACCTCCCTGGTCTCAGTTTGAATTTGTGTTTGGAATTCATTGCTCGACCGACGGACCTTACAGATAATTTTATGTGTGGGGTACAGAGGTGAGGAAATCATTCAAAAATCATGTTAAACACTATTATTACACACAGAGTGAGTTCATGCAACTTAAGCACAACTTAAGCACATTTTTTCTTCTGAACTTATTTAGGCTTGCCATAACAAAGAGGTTGAATACTTATTGACTCAAGACATTTCAGCTTTTCATTTTTAATGTATATATAAACAAACAAATCCCAGTTTGACATTCAAATCAAATGTTGTCACATGCGCCGAATACAAGCCCTTAATTACAAGCCCATAAAGAACAATGCAGTTCAATAAATAGTTAAGAGAATATTGACTAAATAATCTGAGGTATAAAATAAAGTAACACAATAAAATAACAATAAGGAGGCTATATACAGGGTGTACCGGTACCGAGTCAATGTGCAGGGGTACAGCTTAGTCGAGGTAATTTGTACATGTAGGTAGAGGTAAAATGACTATGCATAGATAATAAACAGCTAGTAGCAGCAGTGTAAAAACAAAGATAGGAGGGGGGAGGTCATAAATGTAAATAGTCTGGGTGGCCATTTGATTAATTGTTCAGCAGTCTTATGGCTTGGGGGTAGAAGCTGTTAAGGAGCCTTTTGGACCTGGACTTGGCGCTCTGGTACCGCTTTCCATGTGGTAGCAGAGAGAACAGTCTTTGACTTGGGTGACTTGAATCTTTGACAATTTTTCGGGCCTTCCTCTGACACCGCCTAGTGTATAGGTCCTGGATAGCAGGATGGGCCATACGCACTTCCCTCTGTAGTGCCTTACGGTCGGATGCCGAGCAGTTGCCATACCAGGCAGTGGTGGAACTGGTCAGGATGCTGTGGATGGTGCAGCTGTAGATCTTTTTGAGGATCTGGGGACCCATGCCAAATCTTTTCTCCTGAGGGGGAAAATGTGCTATCGTGCCCTCTTCACGACTGTCTTGGTGTGTTTAGACCATGATAGTTTGTTGGTGATGTGGACACCAAGGAACTTGAGAAACTCTCGACCAGCTCCACTACAGCCCCGTTGATGTAAATAGGGGCGTGTTTCCTGTTGTCCACGATCATCTCCTTTGTCTTGCTCATGTTGAGGGAGAGGTTGTTGTTGTCCCGGCACCACACTGCCAAACTTAATGATGGTGTTGGAGTCATGCTTGGCCACGCAGTCGTGGGTGAACAGGGAGTACAGGAGGGCACAAAGCACGCACCCCTGAGGGGCCCCCGTGTTGAGGATCAGCATGTGTGTTGCCTACCCTTACCACCTGGGAGTGGCCCGTCAGGAATTCCAGGATCCTGTTGCAGAGGCAGGTGTTTTGTCCCAGGGTCTTTAGCTTTGTGCGCACTATGGTGTTGAACACTGAGCTGTAGTCAATGAACAGCATTTGCACATAGGTGTTCCTTTTGTCAGGTGTGAAAGGGCAGTGTGGAGTGTGATTGAGACTGCGTGATCTGTTGGGGCGGTATGCAAATTGGAGTGGGTCTAGGGCACTTCATAGCTACCGACATGAGTGGTACGGGTCTGTAGTCATTTTGTCAGGTTACCTTCGCTTTCTTGGACACTGGAACACCTACTCATTCAAGGGTTTTTCATTATTTTTACTATTTTCTACTTTGTAAAATAATAGTGAAGACATCAAAACTATGAAATATCACACATGGAGTCATGTAGTAACCAAAAAAATGTTCAACAAATTAAAATATATTTTAAATGTGAGATTCTTCAAATAGCCACCCTTTGCCTTGATGACAGCTTTGCACACTCTTGGCATTCTCTCAAATAGCTTCATGAGGTAGTCTCCTAGAATGCATTTCAATTAACAGGTGTGCCTTGTTAAAAGGTCATTTGTGGAATTTCTTTCCTTAATGCCGTTGAGCCAATCAGTTGAGCTGTGACAAGGCAAGGATGGTATACAGAAGATAACCCTATTTAGTAAAATACCAAGTCCATATTATGGCAAGAACAGCTCAAATAAGCAAAGTTAAATGACAGTCCATCATAACTTTAAGACATGCTTGCTTCCACATACGGACTTATACATACACACACACACCTGATCTCGCTCTCTTCTCTCACTCTCTCTTTCTCTCTTTTCTCCTCTCTTCTCTCCCTCTATTGTCAAGAATCATTTTATAAATTAATGTGTTTATTGTTTGTCTATCTTTTTTATGTATTTGTCTACAAGTTTATATCTGTTTACAACAAGCAATGGGAAGATATCAAAATAAGGGCAATGGGGAATAATAACATATTGTACAGAATACATTTGTACTGTAGTGAAGCCGTCTCTAGAGTAATGCTTTTCATGATCATGTGAAACGTCAATTGCTATGGAAATGCTGGGATGTGTTTTTCAATTATGTTAAAGGATTGGCAGAGTTATTATTTATTTGGACATCACACATTATAGTCTTACTCTTATACAGACATCATACACACTCTCATTATATCATATCCAATATCATACACATCAACCTACTCAGATTTGTTACACACATAATTTGTCTCAATTTTCTAACATCTGTGGCATTTGCTCACAGGCAAACAGGCAAGGGAATAAAAAGCATATTGCTAGAACCTATTTCTTGAATTCCAAATATCAGACATTTGAAAGCTCTAGTTTTGACCTTCATAATACCTATGATGGCAGTAACTTTACAAGCACTAATTATGGTCAATTTAGCCTGAGAATAGTATCTAGTTATGGTAAGTTTACAGGAAACTCACTCTACATCCTTAGATGAAGTTGCGTGGAACAAGGAATGGGGTGGTTAAATAATTTTCTGTCATGGACAAAGGAACTCAAAGGGTGTGATGATATTAATTAACAAAAATGTTGATCTGAATGTGCAAATAATCAGGAATGACTCTCAAGGAAGGTGGATCCTTTTGAATATGAAAGTGGACGAAAAAGAGATTTGGCTCATTAATCTATATGGTCCAAATCAGGATGATCCACACTTCTTTGAAAACATGTATACCAATTTATGGAACTTACAGGCAACAAATGATCTAATCATTATGGTAGGAGACTATTTCACAGTGTTAAGTACCTCAATGGACCGTAAAGGTAATCACTCTACAAACTATCATCACCGTGCCCTTAAGGAAATCACAAATATTATGGACACATTAGAAATAGTGGAAATTTGGAAACTAAAAAACCCTGACCTAGTGAGATATACATGGAGGCGACTTAATCACTCTAGTCATCTTGACTACTTTCTTGTCTCTTTCTCTCTTGCATCAAAGGTTAAAAAAAGTTTTAATAGTAGACAGAATGCGATTGGATCATCATCTAATTGGCATTCACTTAACTAAGACAAAGGAATTTATAACTGAATTTTTCCAGTATAATATAGGTTCAGCAAATCCCCTTATTGTTTGAGATACCTTTAAATGTACCTTCAGGGGTCATTAAATTTAATATTCATCAATATATAAAAAAAAAGCAGTTTCTGGCTAAAGAATCAAGACTAACAAGGGAAATCCATGAACTAATAGTACAGGTAGATAGCAATAAAAACGATACTACAGAGATACAAAATAAGTTAGAGGAAAAACAAAAAGAACTTGAGGAACTTATTCAAGAACGATCTAATGTAATCTATTACAAAAATTTAGCAAACTGGAGGGAATATGGAGAAAAATGCACAAAATTCTGCCTGAATCTCCAATACAGGAACGCTAACAAAAATAATTTGCAGAAACTCGTTACTGAAGACGGAGTCATCTATGATTCTCTGAATTATATGTTAAAAGAGGAAGCAAATTATTTTAGGCAGATGTTGTCTTTTCCGTCTCATCCTCTCCCACTGAATTAAGATTACGGTAAGGAGTTCTTTCCAAATAATATACAAAATGGAAAATTAACAAATGTGCCAAATTGCAGAGGAATAACTTTTTGAGGCTATTAAATCCTTTCAGTCTGGAAAAACCCCAGGGCTTGATGGCAGAGGTTTATCAAGTATTTTTTGATATACTAAAAGCTCCATTGTTAGGTTGTTTTAACTACTCCTATAGAAATGGTAGTCTGTCAGGTATTCAGCAGGAAGGTCTGATTTCTCTATTATTAAAACAAGACCCAGATGGCAAATATAAAGACCCGTTCTTCAATGTTGTGATGCAAAAATACTAGCAAAATGCATAGCACTCAGAATTAAAAAGCGTTTTACCAGGTATTGTTCATCCTGATCAGACAGGTTTTTTACATGGACGCTACATTGGAGATAATATACGACAACTACTAGAAATAATAGAACATATAAGAAGCCAGGAATGGTATTTATAGTGGAATTTCAAAAAGGCATTTGATAAAGTGGGGAGGCAGGGTAGCCTAGTGGTTCTTAACTGACTTGCCTAAAGGTAAGACTGTATTTAGTTTCTAAATGCCTGGATTTTTTCAATTTCGGTAATTATCTTATGAAATCGATAAAATTAATGTATAGCAACCCCAGGTGTAAAATAATAAATAACGGCTACTTCTCAGAGAGTTTCTAATTGTCAAGAGGAGGTAAACAAGGGTGTCCGCTGTCACCATATCTATTCGTTATGACCATCGAAATGCTAGCTACTAAAATCAGATCCAATAACAACATTAGAAATCCAAGGCTTTAAAACAAAGGTGTCCGTGTATGCCGATGACTCAAGTGTTATGTTAAGTCCGCAAGCTAGATCCCTGCAATGTCTCATTAAAGATCTAGATAACTTTTCTGTACTCTCTGGACTAAAACCTAATTATGATAAGTGTACAATATTATGTATTGAATCCTTCAAAAATACAACTTTTACATTACCTTGAAGGTTACCTATAAAATGGGCTGATGGTGAAGTTGACATACTCGGTATTCATATCACAAAAGATATAAATAAGCTCTCCGCAATGAATTTCAATAGAAAACTTGTAAAAATACACAAGATCCTGCAACCCTGATTAACTCCTCCTTTACTCACTTACTTGGCGCTGCCTACTCCTGATGATTCGTTTTTCAAATCATACGATCAAAAAATATTTTGCTTTATCTGGGACGCTAAACCAGGAAAAATCAAATGAGCCTATCTATATAATGAATATGAATTGGGTGGGTTGATATTAGTAAATATAAAAGCACTATACCTCTCGCTAAAAGCTTCACTCGTTCAAAAGTATTATTTGAACCCTAAATGGTTCTCAAGTATATTATTAAGAAAAGCTCAAAGTATCTGTCTTTTTCAAACAACCATTGCAGAGCTGGCTACAATTTCAATTTCATCCACCTGAAAAGATAGAACAAATATTATGGCTGAACTCAAATGTGCTGGTTGATAAAATACCTGTATTTGATGGAAAGATGTTTGAAACGGGTATTGTGTTCTTAAATTATATTGTAAATTGGAATGGTAGAGTTATGTCCTTCATGGAGTTATCAGAATTGTATGGGAAGGTCTGCTCAATCCAAGAGTACAACCAATTGATTACAGCATTGAGTTGATATATAAAACAGCGCAAGATTCAAGACTTGGTGCTTTTCAGCTAGAATTATTATATAGAATTCTTGCCACCAACAAAATGTTGAATATTTGGGGCATAAAATCATCGAAGCTCTGTAGATTTTGTTGTGAGGATACATTTATTGTGGTATTACCCTCAGGTAGCCTGTTTCTGGTCTCAGGTTCAGGAATGGCTGAAAATGCATAGCATTGATCTAAAATTGACCCTAGAAATAGTACTGTTAGGAGGTCTGGAGAGACCGGGTCAGTCAATTACTAATATACTAATACTCTTAGTAAAAGTATTTATCTTCAACACGCAATCTGTAGATTCTATTCGATTAGATAGATTGAAATTGTTCGTTAAACATCATAGCTTAGTTGAAAGGTATGTGTTGAGTAGAAACACAAAGTGGGTGGCCAGCAGAGATAGATGGGATGGGCTGAGGGAAGCTGAGAGTTGGTATGTGGAATTGGAGACAAGTGTGTGTGGAATTGCTGTGTGAGAGAGAGAATGATGGTCAAAAGATAAAGGGGGAAAAAGTCCAAATAAAACATAATAAAAGTACATTTGAATGACACTAAGTGGCAGTGTTTTTAAAACTAATGCCGGTTTGCCTGAGGCTGATGCCTTGCAGGTGTTTGTATACATGCATATACACACACTCTCATTCAAATAAACGCATACAAGAACACACACATACAGTGGGTCAAAAAAGTATTTAGTCAGCCACCAATTGTGCAAGTTCTCCCACTTAAAAAGATGAGAGAGGCCTGTAATTTTCCTCATAGGTACACTTCAACTATGACAGGCAAAATGAGAAAAAAATGAGAATGAGAAAATAAGTATTTGGTCACCTACAAACAAGCAAGATTTCTGGCTCTCTGTAACTTCTTCTTTAAGAGGCTCCTCTGTCCTCCACTCGTTACCTGTATTAATGGCACCTGTTTGAACTTGTTATCAGTATAAAAGACACCTCAACCTCAAACAGTCACACTCCAAACTCCACTATGGCCAAGACCAAAGAGCTGTCAAAGGACACCAGAAACAAAATCGCAGACCTGCACCAGGCTGGGAAGACTGAATCTGCAATAGGTAAGCAGCTTGGTTTGAAAAAATCAACTGTGGGAGCAATTATTATGAAATGGAAGACACACAAGACCACTGATAATCTCCCTTGATCTGGGGCTCCACGCAAGATCTCACCCCGTGGGGTCAAAATCATCACAAGAACGGTGAGCAAAAATCCCAGAACCACACGGGGGGACCTAGTGAATGACCTGCAGAGAGCTGGGACCAAAGTAACAAAGCCTACCATCAGTAACACACTACGCCGCCAGGGACTCAAATCCTGCAGTGCCAGACGTGTCCCCCTGCTTAAGCCAGTACATGTCCAGGCCCGTCTGAAGTTTGCTAGAGAGAATTTGGATGATCCAGAAGAAGATTGGGAGAATGTCATATGGTCAGATGAAACCAAAATATAACTTTTTGGTAAAAACTCAACTCGTCATGTTTGGAGGACAAAGAATGCTGAGTTGCATCCAAAGAACACCATACCTATTGTGAAGCATGGGGGTGGAACATCATGCTTTGGGGCTGTTTTTCTGCAAAGGGACCAGGATGACTGATCTGTGTAAAGGAAAGAATGAATGGGGCCATGTATTGTGAGATTTTGAGTGAAAACCTCCTTCCATCAGCAAGGGCATTGAAAATGAAACGTGGCTGGGTCTTTCAGCATGACAATGTTCCCAAACACACCACCAGGGCAACGAAGGAGTGGCTTCGTAAGAAGCATTTCAAGGTCCTGGAGTGGCCTAACCTATAAAAAGACATGAAGGTCAGTCAATATGGAAAATGTCAAGAACTTTTGAAAAGTGCAGTCCCAAAAACCATCAAGTGCTATGAAACTGGCTCTTATGGGGACCGCCACAGGAATGGAAGACCCAGAGTTACCTCTGATGCAGAGGATACGTTCAATGGAGTTACCAGCCTCAGAAATTGCAGCCCAAATCAATGCTCCACAGAGTTCAAGTAACAGACATATCTCAACATCAACTGTTTAGAGGCGACTTTGTGAATCAGGCCTTCATGGTCGAATTGCTGCAAAGAAACCACTACCAAAGGACACCAATAGGAAGAAGAGACTTGCTTGGGAAAAGAAACATGTGCAATGGACATTAGACCGGTGGAAATTGTGTCCTTTTGGTCTGTAGTCCAAATTGGAGATATTTGGTTCCAACCTCTGTGTCTCTGTGAGACGTGGTGTGGGTGAACTGATGATCTCTGCATGTGTGGTTCCCATGTGCTGCATCAGATTACCTGGCCTCCACAATCCCCAGACATCAAACAAATTGAGATGGTTTGGGATGAGTCAGACCGCAGATTGAAGGACAAGCAGCCAACAAGTGCTCAGCATATGTGGGAAGTCCTTCAAGACTGTTGGAAAAGCATTCCAGGTGAAGCCTGTTGATAGAATGCCAAGAGTGTGCATAGCTGTCATCAAGGCAAAGGGTGGCTACTTTGAAGAAACTCAAATATAAAATAAATGTTGATTAAATGTTATTTATTTTAAATGTTTTTGGTTACTACATGGTTCCATATGTGTTATTTCATAGTTTTGATGTCTTCACTATTATTCTACAATGTAGAAAATAGTACTTATAAAGAGAAGATCTTGAATTAGTTGGTGTTCTAAAAGCAGCAACATTATGAAAAAAATAAGTTACAAACATTCGAAACAACACACAAAATAGCACATGTAAATAGCCTGTAAAACGGCAGCCATGATCAAATAATGGGGTATTGTGTGAGGGCCATTGACACAAAATCTAAATGGAATAAATGTTAAATTCAGTGCCACGTTCTGACCCTAGTTCTTGTGTTATTTGTTTGTTTTAGTTGGTCAGGACGTGAGTTGGGTGGGCATTCTATGTTTGTTTTTCTAGGTTGTTTTTCTGTGTTCTGCCTAGTATGGTTCTCAATCAGAGGCAGGTGTTGTTAGTTGTCTCTGATTGAGAATCATACTTAAGTAGCCTGTTGTTTTGTGGGTGATTGTTTCCATGTCTGTGTTTGTTCGCCACACGGTACTGTTTCGGTTTTGTTCAGGTTTTGTATTCATTGAGTGTTCAGTTTATGTTTTTTAAATAAACAACCATGGACACTTACCACGCCGCATCTTGGTCCGATCCTTGCTACACCTCTTCGTCTGAAGAGGAGGAAAACCTTTACATTCAGGCTGTAATTCAAGGGGTGTGAATATTTTCTGAAAGCACTGTATTGTCCCTCTTCTTTTCTCAGAACCCCAAGAGACACAATTAACCAGGTCATCGAAGGGAGACCCATTCAACTGAACTGAAGTTAACCCCCTTACTTTTGTGGAAATATTCTAACAGAAGAAGTATAAAAAGCATATGCATGACCATGGCAGCAATTGAAAGATAACACTTTGTTGATTATGGGGACATGATCAGACCAAAGGTGAGGTCACAACAGTTCACCTGACACAAGACTGAATCTAAACATTACAATATTGATTGTATGTGCATTTTACATTTACTGTACTTTTCACAGATTTGTAAATAACGAAATCTGAAAATACGCATATAGAATCGTGTAGTAACCAAAAAAGTGTTAAAGAAATCAAAATATATTTTATATTTGAGATTCTTCAAAGTAGCCACCCTTTGCCATGATGACAGCTTTGCACACTCTTGGCATATTCTCAACCAGCTTCATGAGGTAGTCACCTGGAATGCATTTCAATGAACAGGAATTCCTTGTTAAAAGTTCATTTGTGGAAGAGACTTGCTTGGGCCAAGAAACACAAGCAATCGACATTAGACCGGTGGAAATTTGTCCTTTTGGTAAATTTTGATATTTTTGGTTCCAGCTGCCGTGTCTTTGTGAGACGCAGAGTATGTGAATGGATGATCTCTGCATGTTTGGTTCCCACTGTGAAGCATTGAGGAAGAGGTGTGATACTGTTGTGGTGCGTTGCTGGTGACACTGTCTGTTATTTATTTAGAATTCAAGGCACACTTAACCAGCATGGCTACCACAGCATTCTGCAGCAATATGCCATCCCACCTGGTTTGTGCTTAGTGATGTGTTATTTCATAGTGTTGATGTTTCCACTATTATTCTATAATTTAGAAAATTGTACAAATAAAGAAAAACCCTTGAATGGGTAGGTGTGTCCAAACTTTTGACTGGTACTGTACATAAAGGACCATCCTTAGAACATAACTAATTATATGGCTCCACACAACTTTCTAATACAGCTTCCATCTGCTGGCCTTTATTTTCCCCTACGTGTGGACCACAAACATGTGCTTGGCTGCCAAACTTAAACATTAACAAGACACTGATACTGTAAACAGACATGCATACACACATACATACACAGAATGGCACACACAGATGTAGACACAGTGACTGGACAGTCATCCTAGTCTCTACTGTAGATAGTTTATGTGTGTTTAAATAGCTCATTCCATGTCAGTCACCACCCTGGCCTGCTCAGAGCAGACGGAGGCCTGCACTATCTCTGTTAAGAAAGAGAAACGGAGGAGGGAACAAAAATAAATGTGCAAAGAGCGGGATGGAGAAAGAGAATAACAAGAGTATGGGAGACAAGCACCATGTGAGAGACTGATGGAGAGAAATAAGTGAGAAAGAGAGAACGGGAAAGGTGGGATATGTGGTCTTTGTGCTGGGTTCACCAACACTCTCCTAAACAAACATTTTCTCTGACAAACTCTCACAATTTTCTGTTTGTCCCCAAACACCCTCCTATTCAGCCCACAAACCGGCTCCTAAACTCAAACACAACTTGCACAACACCACCTCAGAGCAAACATTCTCCTGCACAACCCACAAAAGAATTAACACCCTTAAAACAGGCTCCTCGCTGAAAATACCATTCCTAGTCTTTGGAAAACAGTGTTCATGTTTGCTGAAATGTGTGGAAAAAATATTTTCTTGTTTTCTACACTTGTTTCTATATTGAGCCAACTGTACAATTACTAAGTTGTAGGAGTGTTAGTGTGTGGGTAGAGCTTGATGTCAGACAGTTGTGTTAAGTTAAAGATAGCACAAAAGAAAGACCCAGAATAACCTTGAACTTGAACTAAAATCCATGTCTTCCGTATGGGGGCCAAACTTTCATGTGAGTCTGGGGATTGAGGTCTACTCTGACTGGTGCTGTTTTGGGGTGGGGTTTGGATAGCAGGGTTGAAGTTTTTTTTATCCAGACAGTGTTGTGTTCCCTGCTGCAGGCACTTTGTGGGACAGCTGTGGAGGGCTCTTTTTTTATGTATTATTTTTCTGGGGAATTGGCAGGGGTTTGAGCCTGGGCATCTGGTGCTTTGAGGAGGCCTGCTATTTATCAAACTGAAGCAAAGTCAGCAGGGAGGAAAAAAACATAACCCCCTTTGCTCCCTTTCTTCCCCCTCTAGCTCTCTCTCACTCCCTCGCTCTGTGAGTCTGAGGACATGTTATTTAAATCACTGTGTGAAGGGAGTTGTACGGTGCCCTAAAGGAGAAAGTGAGGAAGTGGGAAGAGGGAGTGAAAGAGCAAAAAGAGGGATGGTAAAATAAACAGCCCAGTTACAGTGCCTTCAGAAAGTTTTCATATACTTTTTTTTACTTATTCCACATTTGTTGTTACAGTCTAAACTCAAAATTGATTAAATATGATTTTTTTTCTCACCAGTCTACACAATAACCCATAATGGCCAATTGAAAACATGTTTTACGAAATGTTAACAAATCTATTGAAAATTAAATACAGAAATATATCATTTACATAGGTATTCACACCCCTGAGTCAATACTTTGTAGAAGCTCCGTTGGCAGTGATTACAGCTGTGAGTCTTTCTCGGTAAATCTCTATGAGCTTTCCATACCCGGATTGTGCAACATTAGCCAAAATTGTAAAAATTCTTCAAGCTCTGTAAAAATAGTTGTTGATCATTGCTAGAGGTCAATTTCAGGTTATGCCATAGATTTTCAAGTAGATTTAAGTCAAAACTGTAACTTGGACAGTCAGGAACATTCACTGTCTTCTTGATATAAGCCACTCCAGTGTAGATGTGGCCTTGTGTTTTAGGTTATTATCCTTCTGAAAGTTGAATTAATCTCCCAGTGTCAGGTGGAAAGAAGACTGAACCAGGTTTTCCTCTAGGATTTTGCCTGTTCTTAGCTCCATTCCGTTAATTTTTTATCACGAAAAACTCCTCAGTCCTTAACGATTACAAGCATACTCATAACATGATGCAGCCACCACTATGCTTGACAATATGGAGAGTGGTATTCCGCAATGTGTGGTATTGGGTTTGCTCAAAACAAAACACTTTTTTGTGTTCAGGATAAAAACGTAATTGCTTTGCCACAATTTTTTTCAGTATTACTTTACTTTACTTTTACACGTTTTTAAAAATATTTTTTATTCTGTACAGGCTTTCTGATTTTATTCTGATTTTCACTGTCAATTAGGTTAGTATTGTGGAGTAGTTAGAATGTTGTTGATCCATCCTCAGTTTTCTCCTATCACAGCGGTTTCCTTCCTTCCTTCCTCCTTCCTTTCCTTCCTTAGGAAGGACGCCTGTGTCTTTGTAGTGACTGGGCATATTGATACACGATCCAAATTGTAATTAATAACATCACCATTCTCAAAAGGAATGTTCGATGTCTGCTTTTTTAAATTTACCATCTACCAATAGGTGCCCTTCTTTGCAAGGCATTGAAAAAAGAAACTCGTCATTGTGGTTGAACCTGTGTTTGAAATTCTGCTCAACTGAGGGACCTTCAAAATAATTGTGTGTGTGAGATACAGAGATGGGGGAGTCATTCAAAAATAATGTTAAACACTATTATTGAATACACAGTCCATGCAACTTAGGTGACTTGTTAAGCACTTATTTTTACTCCTGAATGGATTTAGGCTTGCCATAACAAAGGGGTTCAATACTTATTGACTCAAGACATTTCAGCTTTTCATTTTTATTAATTTGTAAATATATATATATATATTCCACTTTGACATTATGGGGTATTGTGTGTAGGCCAGTGACAAAACCATTTACATTTAATACATTTTGTAAAAGTTGTAAAAAGTCAAGGTGTGTGAATAATTTCTGAAGGAATTGTAAGTCTTTCTGGTCTGTCAAATATTTTGTTGCACAACCAGAGAAGCTGGCAACTGTTGTTATTATCCACGTTAAGAACAAGGCTACTTATTGTATTGTAGATCAATTTGCTTTTCAGGGAATCCGTTTTTCTTAGAAAGACTGGAAAATGTGGAAAAAAAGAGGGTCTGCTGACAAGCTAGCTCACTCAAGTTCAATGGATATTTCCCACCATGCATTGGCGTTAAATTGAACACTGTCAATGGTTTCCTTTGACAGGTGGTAGGAGGAGTTATATAAGGGATACACATATTTGAGTCAACCCATAGGTTCCCAATGACTGGGATGTCTAACGTGTTGACAGTTATGGCAAGGCTCCAGAATACAATTTTCCCCCGATGGCACTGGTGACACTAACTTTTCCAGTTGGTGGCACCAGCTCGCAGCGTCACACAATATAATTACGTTTGAGTCATCATCTTATCATCTCATTATAAAGTTATTCACAATGCTTTATTAAGAAGTGTAATAGAATGTGTATATATTTTGAAATACAACCTAATCCAGTGATTGTCATGAATTTTGGTTTGACAATTGGGTCATTTTTGTTATATTTTACTGTCAAAATAGTGCTCCAGAATTTTCAGATTTATGGGGTGTTCAATAAGAGATGGATTTGCCTTCATCTTTATGTGCGCTAATATTATATATAGGCCTAATTCAATTGGTGCTAATCCTCACCAGCTGAGGAAGTGGAAACTCAACACATTAGCTAGATTGCTAACTCTAAATATAACACCTACTGCTAGTAGCCATGTATTAATCTAACAGTAAATGTAATGTCCTAAAAAAAACTTTGCAATGAGTCATAGTGCACTCGCGATGGCCGATATGCAATTTCAGATATCTTGATTGTAAAACACTGTACTTTGAGCTCAATAATGATCGTTGGCAATTAAAATGATCTCTACAGAAAGCTGCCCTCTCTCTTTAATATGGACAACTATTCGTTTTTTTGCTGCAATAGCATTTTGAAATGTTATACAATCATGAGGGGCACACGAGGGGGAGAAAGCGTTTGAGAGGCTCGCTCATTACAACAGATGGCCCCACCGAAACAGGCAGGCACAGTGGCAGCGGCAGACAGTTTTTATTTATTACAGGAACCATGAGGATAATGCACTTTTCTATTTGTGCTTTTATCTGCCCCAACAATAGGACGTTTTGATTGAGGTGAACAGGTAGAACGTGGCAATACAATTTTTTACTTGCACAGCCTAGACAAAGGGTCACAAAATGTGACTAAATGGTATGTCTGGTGCCCTGCCTCAGTTGAGTTGGACTGCGCTTCAACCACATTCCACTAGTTGTCTCATTTGACAAAAACAATCATCAGAGAGTTGAGGGTAAGGAAGAAATGTGTCAAAGAAGAAGAGAAAGAGACTGAAAGAAGAGGGGATGAAGGGAAGGTGGAAATGTGAATAGGGTGACAAAAATGGAATGACAGAAAAGAAAGAAAACAACTTGAGGTTAGTCTTTCCAGCTAATGGTAGAACAATGTTTCAGGTTAAACCTCCCTCCCTGGCCCTGCCCAAACTCTCTTGCTCTCTCTGCCCCTCTGTTCCATACCTCCACTGTGATGTAACTCCCTGCGCCGAACATGTTTTCCTACCTGACTGATGCCTACAGTGCGCCTCGCTTGTCCAGCGCTGCCGGAGTCTCCCTCCTCTCCAGCGCTGCCGGAGTCTCCCTCCTCTCCAGCGCTGCCGGAGTCTCCCGCCTCTCCCGCGCTGCCAGAGTCTCCCGCCTCTCCGGCGCGGCCGGAGTCTCCCGCCTGTTCGGCGCTACGAGAGCTACTCAGTCCAGCGCTGCCAGAACCTTCCTCTCCAGCATTGCCGGAGCTTCCCGTCTGCCCAGCGCCATCTGAGCTTCCCGTCTGCCCAGCGCCGCCTGAGCCACCCGTCTGCCCAGCGCCGTCTGAGCCACCCGTCTGCCCAGCGCCGCCTGAGCCACCCGTCTGCCCAGCGCCGCCTGAGCCACCCGTCTGCCCAGCGCCGCCTGAGCCACCCGTCTGCCCAGCGCCGCCTGAGCCACCCGTCTGCCCAGCACCGCCTGAGCCACCCGTCTGCCCAGCGCCGCCAGTCTGCCCAGCGCCGCCAGTGCCGCCAGTCTGCCAGTCAGCCAGGGGCCGCTAGTGCCGCCAGTCAGCCAGGGGCCGCCAGTGCCGCCAGTCAGCCAGGGGCCGCCAGTCAGCCAGGGGCCGCCAGTGCCGCCAGTCAGCCAGGGGCCGCTAGAGCCCCTCAGCCCAGAGCCGCCAGTGCCCCTCAGCCCAGAGCCGCCAGAGCCCCTGCCCCTCTGTCCAGAGCTTCCGCCCCTCTGTCCAGAGCTTCTGCCCCTCTGTCCAGAGCTTCCGCTCCTCTGTCCTGAGCTTCTGCCCCTCTGTCCCGAGCTTCCGCCCCTCTGTCCCGAGCTTCCGCCCCTCTGTCCCGAGCTTCCGCCCCTCTGTCCAGAGCTTCCGCCCCTCTGTCCAGAGCTTCCGCCCCTCTGTCCAGAGCTTCCGGCCCTCTGTCCCGAGCTGCCGCCCCTCTGTCCATTGAGAAGAGTTGCCATGGTGAGGAGGCTACGGAAGCGGACAAGGTGGGGGACTAAGACTACGGTGAAGTGGGGGCCACGTCCAGCACCAGAGCCGCCACCGCGGACAGATGCCCACCCAGACCCTCCCCTATAGGTTCAGGTTTTGCGGCCGGAGTCCGCACCTTGGGGGGGTGGGTACTCTATGATTGGGCATTCTATGTTACATGTCTAGTATGTCTAGTTCTATGTTTGGCCTGATATGGTTCTCAATCAGAGGCAGGTGTTCGTCATTGTCTCTGATTGGGAACCATAGTTAGGTAGCCTGTTTGGTGTTGGGTTTTGGTGGGTGATTGTCCTTGTTCCTGTCTCTGTGTTACTTTGCACCAGTATTAGGCTGCTTCGGTTTTCGTATTACGTTTATTGTTTTTTATTCGTGTTTACTTTGTTTGATTAAACATGGATCGCAATAGCCACGCCGCATTTTGGTCTGACTCTCTTTCACATAAAGAAAACCGTTACAAGCACTAAGCCCAGCACAGACCTGTGCTGGCAGTGCCAGAGGAACAACTATCAGGTCTTCAGATCTGCCAATCTGCCAGAAGATGTTAAGTCAGCCAAGCTGAATGAAAAGTGCAGCAGTGTGGCATCTGTACAAGGAATCAATGACAACACTTGGTATGTAAAGTTTAAACACGTTTTGATTATTTAATTGACCTCCAACATGATTGGCACTACTTTTATTGATCTCAGTGCCAGAGGAACAACTATCAGGTCTTCAGGTCTGCCAATCTGCCAGAAGCTGTTAAGTCAGCCAAGCTGAAGAAGCAAGAGCAGCAAGAGCAGCATCTCCTGCTTGTTCAGAGTGAGCGGTCTGTCTACCAGAAGACGGTTGCTGACTGCAAGACCACCTGTCAAGACCTGCAGTTACCTCTGGGGGCCCTACTGAACCAGCAAGCAAAGACATCAGGATGCATTACAGCTTTGATTTTGCTCAACAAGTTCGCAACATTTCCTCCTTTATACTGATTAAGGACGTAGATGGATAGATAGATGTACACTCCTAAAATATATATATAGTTGAATTTGGAAGTTTACATACACCTTAGCCAAATACAATTAAACTCAGTTTTTCACAATTCCAGACATTAAATCTTAGTAAAAATTCCCTCTCTTAGGTCAGTTAGGATCACCACTTTATTTTAAGAACGTGAAATGTCAGAATATTGCCAGAGAGAATTATTTATTTCAGCTTTTATTTATTTCAACACATTCCCAATGGGTCAGAAGTTTAAATACACTCCATTAGTATTTGGTAGCATTGCCTTTAAATTATTTAACTTGGGTCAAAGATTTCGGGGAGCCTTCCACAAGCTTCCCACAATAAGTTGGGTGAATTTTGGCCCATTCCTCCTGACAGAGCTGGTGTAACTGAGTCAGGTTTGTACGCCTCCTTGCTCGCACACGCTTTTTCAGATCTGCCCACAAATTCTCTATGGGATTGAGGTCAGGGCATTGTAATGGCCACTCCAATACCTTGACTTTGTTATCCTTAATCCATTTTGCCACAACTTTTAAAATATGCTTGGTGGCATTGTCCACTGGGAAGATCCATTTGAGGCCAAGTTTTAACTTCCTGACTGATGTCTTGAGATGTTGCTTCAATATATCCACGTAATTTTACTTCCTTATGACGCCATCTATTTTGTGAAGTGCACCAGTCCCTCCTGCAGCAAAGCACCCCCACAAAATGATTCTGCCACTCCCGTGCTTCACGGTTGGAATGGTGTTCTTCGGCTTGCAAGCATCACCCTTTTTCCTCCAAACATGATGATGGTCATTATGGCCAAACAGTTCTATTTTGTTTCATCAGACCAGAGGACATTTCTTCAACGATCTTTGTCCCCATGTGCAGTTGCAAACCGTAGTCAGTCTTTTTTATGGCGGTTTTGGAACAGTGGCTTCTTCCTTGCTGAGCAGCATTTCAGGTTATGTCAATATAGGACTCGTTTTACTATGGATATAGACACTTTTGTACCCGTTTCCTCCAGCATCTTCACAAGGTCCTTTGCTGTTGTTCTGGGATTGATTTGCACTTTTTTGCTCCAAAGTACATTCATCTCTAGGAGACAGTCTCCTTACTGAGCGGTATGATGGCTGTGTGGTCCCATAGTGTTTATACTTGCGTACTATTGTTTGTACAGATGAACGTGGTACCTTCAGGTGTTTGGAAATTGCTCCAAATGATGAACCAGACTTGTGGAGGTCTACAATTTTTTTCCGAGGTCTTGGCTGATTTCTTTAGATTTTCCCATAATGTCAAGCAAAGAGGCACTGAGTTTGAAGGTAGGCCTTGAAATACATCCATAAATACACCTCCAATTGACTCAAATGATGTTAATTAGCCTATTAGAAGCTTCTAAAGCCATGACATAATTTTCTGGAATTTTCCAAGAAAAAGGCTCAGTCAACTTAGTTTATGTAAACTTCTGACCCACTGGAATTGTGATACAGTGAATTATAAGTGAAATAATCTGTAAACAATTGTGATACAGTGAATTATAAGTGAAATAATCTGTAAACAATTGTTGGAAAAATTACTTGTGTCATGCACAAAGTAGATGTCCTAACCGACTTGCGAAAACTATAGTTTGTTCACAAGAAATTTGTGGAGTGGTTGAAAAACAAGTTTTAATAACTCCAACCTAAGTGTATGCAAACTTACGACTACAACTGTATATATAAGGCAAATACCTTTCAATGAGCAGTGTAAAGACAGACTGACAGGGGTGAGACAATTCATTGTAATTTATCTTAATGTTCTTTTGTTGTTTGCAAGTGCACTAGCCTGCAGCCAGGTCCCATCTACTTCTTTACTCCTCGGAAGTGTGGCTGTTTGGTGTCTGCTGTGAAGGAATACCACAACAACAGGCATGTTGTCCAGCAAAGTGAAGGACACCACTCTGACAGGGGTCAACATCCCACAGCTGGTTGGACTGGAGGATGGTACGGTGCTGGTGGAAAGCTATGGCTGGCAACAACACCTGACTCTCTACTTCAGGCCGCTGCTACAGATCAAACAGTACCAGCACTTCACATGAATATCATTGTCATTGCATTGTATGAGGTTATTCTTCTTCTTATCTAAACTTGTGAGGTGAATTGATTTTGTGCAATGTCTTCTCAATTTATTTAGTTATTTCCTGTTTTACAGCTTTGATGCTCTGGAGCCTGGTGTTGTCGGCAAGGAGCGTTCGGACTCAGTCAGGACCAGGTTTCAGCAGCTGTGCAACGCTGACATCCTTCCTCCCATAGATGGTCTGCCTGTACAAGCACCACCTGGACTGGACACAGCTAGACAAACATATCTTTTTGAGAAGATAAGGGAGTTTTGTTACAACGAGACTATGGACGTCACATGGGTTCCAAGATGGCGTAGCAGTAAGTCGTCCTGTCCTGTCGTGTCCCTGTATATATCGTTTCTTTTTCGTTTTTTACATATTTTTCTCCGCATATCTCTTTAAAAACATTTTGCTAAACCTAAGCTTCAAAATACTCTCCTGCAACCCGCCTCACCCAATGTAGCTATTTTTCCTAAAGTATTTATATTTACTTCGGAACCCCTCAACTGAAGCTAGCCAGCTAACCACCAGCTATGCTAGCGGTCTTCAGCTAACCGGTCATCAGCTAACCTGTAGTTCGGAAAGCTCTCGCCAGTTCGAACAACGCGACTCTAACCAGAGCATAACGGACCTATTTATTTTTCATCCCCGGATTCATCCCCGGATTCCCACCGCAAACGGAACATCTTTCAGCTGGATTTTTCAGCTGGAACTTCACAACTAGCTTTCTAGCTAAACCGCAACCCCGGATGATTACTCCTGGCTAGCGTTCCCACCCACTTAGCTTGAAGCTAAGCACCGTGCAACCACCGTAGCATACTCCTGAGCTACAATACCCGGGCCCACGACCGGTCTATCGATGTCACCGCATGAAGAGGAATAAACAGACTCACCCCATCGCGACGTCCCCCAAAGGCTAACTCTCTAGCCCTCGCTATCTCCCTGCTTGCTAATTCGGCCTGCTAGCTTGTCCAGCTCCGGTCCGCTAACTGCTACCTTGTCTAGCCCGGGCCTACAATCTGTTAGCTTGTTAGCACAGGCCTGCTAACCGCCTGAATCGCCGCGTCCCAAACGCTCACCGGACCCATATTTACTTTCTATCTCTTTTGACTTTTAATTTGTTTATACCTTCCGGAAACCTGCCTCACCCAATGTGATACGGAATCGCTATTATTTTTTTTATTTTTAGAACACACCCAAGAACCTCCAGAAGCTAACCAGCTAACTAGCTACAAGCTATTTAGTCATTGTTAGTTTTTTTTTTACCTGGATAACACTCGCCAGTCCAGCTTCCCTGCCCCATCCACCGCTGCGCCCTGGACACTGATCTCTTGGCTACATAGCTGATGCACGCTGGACTGTCCATTAATCACGGTACTCCATTCTGCTTGTTTGTTTTATCTGTTGGCCCTGTTGCCTAGTCTACGCCATTTTACCTGCTGTTGTTGTGCTAGCTGATTAGCTGTTGTCTCACCTACTGTTTTAGCTAGCTTTCCCAATTCAACACCTGTGATTACTGTATGCCTCGCTGTATGTCTCTCTCAAATGTCAATATGCCTTGTATACTGTTGTTCAGGTTAGTTATCATTGTTTTAGTTCACAATGGAGCCCCTAGTTCCACTCTTCATACCCCTGATAACTCCTTTGTCCCACCTCCCACACATGCGGTGACCTCACCCATTACTACCAGCATGTCCAGAGATACAACCTCTCTCATCATCACCCAGTGCCTGGGCTTACCTCCGCTGTACCCGCACCCCACCATACCCCTGTCTGCGCATTATGCCCTGAATATATTCTACCATGCCCAGAAACCTGCTCCTCTTATTCTCTGTCCCCAACGCTCTAGGCGACCAGTTTTGATAGCCTTTAGCCGCACCCTCATACTACTCCTTCTCTGTTCCGCGGGTGATGTGGAGGTAAACCCAGGCCCTGCATGTCCCCAGGCACCCTCATTTGTTGACTTCTGTGATCGAAAAAGCCTTGGTTTCATGCATGTCAACATCAGAAGCCTCCTCCCTAAGTTTGTTTTACTCACTGCTTTAGCACACTCTGCTAACCCTGATGTCCTTGCTGTGTCTGAATCCTGGCTCAGGAAGGCCACCAAAAATTCAGAGATTTCCATACCCAACTATAACATCTTCCGTCAAGATAGAACTGCCAAAGGGGGAGGAGTTGCAGTTTACTGCAGAGATAGCCTGCAAAGTAATGTCATACTTTCCAGGTCCATACCCAAACAGTTCGAACTACTAATTTTGAAAATTACTCTCTCCAGAAATAAGTCTCTCACGGTTGCCGCCTGCTACCGACCCCCCTCAGCTCCCAGCTGTGCCCTGGACACCATTTGTGAATTGATCGCCCCCCATCTAGCTTCAGAGTTTGTTCTGTTAGGTGACCTAAACTGGGATATGCTTAATACCCCGCCAGTCCTACAATCTAAGCTAGATGCCCTCAATCTCACACAAATCATCAAGGAACCCACCAGGTACAACCCTAACTCTGTAAACAAGGGCACCCTCATAGACGTCATCCTGACCAACTGGCCCTCCAAATACACCTCCGCTGTCTTCAACCAGGATCTCAGCGATCACTGCCTCATTGCCTGTATCCGCTACAGAGCCGCAGTCAAACGACCACCCCTCATCACTGTCAAACGCTCCCTAAAACACTTCTGTGAGCAGGCCTTTCTAATCGACCTGGCCCGGGTATCCTGGAAGGACATTGACCTCATCCCGTCAGTTGAGGATGCCTGGTCATTCTTTAAAAGTAACTTCCTCACCATTTTAGATAAGCATGCTCCGTTCAAAAAATGCAGAACTAAGAACAGATACAGCCCTTGGTTCACCCCAGACCTGACTGCCCTCGACCAGCACAAAAACATCCTGTGGCGGACTGCAATAGCATCGAATAGTTCCCGTGATATGCAACTGTTCAGGGAAGTCCGGAACCAATACACGCAGTCAGTCAGGAAAGCTAAGGCCAGCTTCTTCAGGCAGAAGTTTGCATCCTGTAGCTCCAACTCCAAAAAGTTCTGGGACACTGTGAAGTCCATGGAGAATAAGAGCACCTCCTCCCAGCTGCCCACTGCACTGAGGCTAGGTAACACGGTCACCACTGATAAATCCATGATTATCGAAAACTTCAATAAGCATTTCTCAACGGCTGGCCATGCCTTCCGCCTGGCTACTTCAACCTCGGCCAACAGCTCCGCCCCCCCCCGCAGCTCCTCGCCCAAGCCTCTCCAGGTTCTCCTTTACCCAAATCCAGATAGCAGATGTTCTGAAAGAGCTGCAAAACCTGGACCCGTACAAATCAGCTGGGCTTGACAATCTGGACCCTCTATTTCTGAAACTATCTGCCACCATTGTCACAACCCCTATTACCAGCCTTTTCAACCTCTCTTTCATATCGTCTGAGATCCCCAAGGATTGGAAAGCTGCCGCAGTCATCCCCCTCTTCAAAGGGGGAGACACCCTGGACCCAAACTGTTACAGACCTATATCCATCCTGCCCTGCCTATCTAAGGTCTTCGAAAGCCAAGTCAACAAACAGGTCACTGACCATCTCGAATCCCACCGTACCTTCTCCGCTGTGCAATCTGGTTTCCGAGCCGGTCATGGGTGCACCTCAGCCACACTCAAGGTACTAAACGATATCATAACCGCCATCGATAAAAGACAGTACTGTGCAGCTGTCTTCATCGACCTTGCCAAGGCTTTCGACTCTGTCAATCACCATATTCTTATCGGCAGACTCAGGAGCCTCGGTTTTTCGGATGACTGCCTTGCCTGGTTCACCAATTACTTTGCAGACAGAGTTCAGTGTGTCAAATCGGAGGGCATGCTGTCCGGTCCTCTGGCAGTCTCTATGGGGGTGCCACAGGGTTCAATTCTCGGGCCGACTCTTTTCTCTGTGTATATCAATGATGTTGCTCTTGCTGCGGGCGATTCCCTGATCCACCTCTACGCAGACGACACCATTCTATATACTTTCGGCCCGTCTTTGGACACTGTGCTATCTAATCTCCAAACAAGCTTCAATGCCATACAACACTCCTTCCGTGGCCTCCAACTGCTCTTAAACGCTAGTAAAACCAAATGCATGCTTTTCAACCGGTCGCTGCCTGCACCCGCATGCCCGACTAGCATCACCACCCTGGATGGTTCCGACCTAGAATATGTGGACGTCTATAAGTACCTAGGTGTCTGGCTAGACTGCAAACTCTCCTTCCAGACTCATATCAAACATCTCCAATCGAAAATCAAATCAAGAGTCGGCTTTCTATTCCGCAACAAAGCCTCCTTCACTCACGCCGCCAAGCTTACCCTAGTAAAACTGACTATCCTACCGATCCTCGACTTCGGCGATGTCATCTACAAAATGGCTTCCAACACTCTACTCAGCAAACTGGATGCAGTCTATCACAGTGCCATCCGTTTTGTCACTAAAGCACCTTATACCACACACCACTGCGACTTGTATGCTCTAGTCGGCTGGCCCTCGCTACATATTCGTCGCCAGACCCACTGGCTCCAGGTCATCTACAAGTCCATGCTAGGTAAAGCTCCGCCTTATCTCAGCTCACTGGTCACGATGGCAACACCCATCCGTAGCACGCGCTCCAGCAGGTGTATCTCACTGATCATCCCTAAAGCCAACACCTCATTTGGCCGCCTTTCGTTCCAGTACTCTGCTGCCTGTGGCTGGAACGAATTGCAAAAATTGCTGAAGTTGGAGACTCTTATCTCCCTTACCAACTTCAAACATCAGCTATCTGAGCAGCTAACCGATCGCTGCAGCTGTACATAGTCTATTGGTAAATAGCCCACCCTTTTTCACCTACCTAATCCCCATACTGTTTTTATTTATTTACTTTTCTGCTCTTTTGCACACCAATATCTCTACCTGTACATGACCATCTGATCATTCATCACTCCAGTGTTAATCTGCAAAATTGTAATTATTTGCCTACCTCCTCATGCCTTTTGCACACATTGTATATAGACTCCCCCTTTGTTTTCTACTGTGTTATTGACTTGTTAATTGTTTACTCCATGTGTAACTCTTTGTTGTCTGCTCACACTGCTATGCTTTATCTTGGCCAGGTCGCAGTTGCAAATGAGAACTTGTTCTCAACTAGCCTACCTGGTTAAATAAAGGTGAAATAAAATTAAAATAAATAAAAATGCCCTGCAACAAAGTCAAGGGCAGGACAGAAACAGGCTCTCTGAATATAGATTCCCTTGTTCATGCATGGTTCGGACAGACCAGTCATGTTTTACTTTTACTTCACTACATTCTGAATAAAAATATGTATTTTTTACTCCATACATTTTCCCTGACACCGAAAGTACTTGTTACATTTTGACAGGAAAATTGTTCAATTCACACACTAATCAATAGAACATCTCTGGCCATCCCTACTGCATCTGATCTGGCAGACTCACAAAACACAAGTCCTTTGTTTGTAAATTACGTAATAAAGACATAAACGTAAAATTGTGCCATCTGGTTTATTAATCTAAGGATTTTGAAATTATTTTTTATTTTAATTTTGAAACTTAAGTAAATTTTATTAATTCCATTTACTTTTGATACTTAAGTATTTTTAACACAAAATACTTTTAGACTTTTTCTCAAGTAGTATTTTACCGGGTGACTTTCACTTGAGTCATTTTCTTTTAAGCTATCTTTACTTTTACTCAAGTCTGACAATTTTGTACTTTTTACACCATTGGATTTGGCTGGGGATTATAGCATTTCTTTCACATGACCCATCAATTTAGACAAATGTGTCTGGGTAAGCATCATCTCATATTTATTAAATATTTTTATATAGACTACTACTTTTACCACTTTTTTAGTCTTAATCTTTTCTACACTACTGACTATTTAGCACATGACCTCACATGTGAATCCTTAAAGAGGTGGGTGGGTGGGGCTGGCTTAAGAGGGTGTGAACATTGCTGAATGGGTGTAGACAAAGGAGAGCTCCCCAGTAGGTACCAAAACATTGAAAGGCCATTTGCTCAAAAGTGAGGTTACAAGTTTGTCATCTTTCAAATACATTGTTCCTCAAAAATATACCATTTTGTAGCTGAGTCTCTGCTTTTATCCAATGTAAAAAACACAATTTCAAATTTTGCTACATAAGACCGACCGGCTCAAAGCGATCTTATGTGGCAAGTAGGCTATGTTCTCCAATATAGTTTTACAGTGCGTGCTTGGGCCGACCAATCAACAGGATATAAAACCTTCCTGTTTTCTGTTCTTTATTTTAGAGCTGACCTTTCCACTACTTCTCGCAGATTTGCTCAGTTAGTGTTTTCCCTCATACACTGTCTTGTTATTCTTGGTACTGTCTCACTATTCTCCCTACTGTCTATCTTTCACTTATGCCAAATAATGGTGTCCTGTTTAATCCGCTGCATTATTTATTTTATTTTACCTTTATTTAACTAGGCAAGTCAGTTGAGAACAAATTCTTATTTTCAATGACGGCCTAGGAACAGTGGGTTAACTGCCTTATTCAGGGGCAGAACGACAGATTTGTACCTTGTTAGCTCAGAGATTCGATCTTGCAACCTTTTGGTTACTTGTCCAATGCTCTAACCACTAGGCTATGCTACGACACTACGCTGCACCATGTTGCTCTATAGTTCAGAGATGATTTTATTGCATATTTTTCTGCTATCCGTTTTAAACTGATGTCTGTTGGAAATCAAAGTCAAACCAAATTGGGGTAGAGTTGCAGTGCACTGTCACACCCTGACCATAGTTTGCTTTGTATGTTTCTATGTTTTGTTTGGTCAGGGTGTGATCTGAGTGGGCATTCTATGTTGTGTGTCTAGTTTGTCTGTTTCTGTGTTTGGCCTGATATGGTTCTCAATCAGAGGCAGGTGTTAGTCATTGTCTCTTATTGGGAACCATATTTAGGTAGCCTGTTTGGTGTTTGGTTTTGTGGTTGATTGTTCCTGTCTCTGTGTTTTGCACCAGATACGGCTGTTTTTGGTTTTCCACGTTTATTGTTTTGTAGTGTTCGTGTTTATCTTTTTTTATTAAACATGAATCAATATAACCACGCTGCGTTTTGGTCCGCCTCTCCTTCACCACAAGAAAACCGTTACAGAATCACCCACAACAGGACCAAGCGGCGTGGTGACAGGCAGCAGGAGCAGCGCGAGGAGTACTGGACATGGGAGGATGAGTTGGATGGTAAAGGACCCTGGGCACAGCCTGGAGAATATCGCCGCCCCAAAGAAGAGCTGGAGGCGAAGAAGGCGGAGAGGCGCTGGTATGAGGAGGCAGCACGGCGGCGTGGATGGAAGCCCGAGAGTCAGCCCCAAAAATGTATTGGGGGGGGCTCACAGGAAGTGTGGCGAAGCCAGGTAGGAGACCTGCGCCAACTTCCTGTGCTTACTGGGGGGCTGGAGAGACCGGGCAGGCAATGTGTTATGCTGTGAAGCGCACGGTGTCCCCAGTGCGGTGCCCGGTGCGGTACATTCCAGCTCCGCGTATCGGCCGGGCTAGAGTGTGCATCGAGCCAAGTGCCATGAAGCCGGCTCTACGCATCTGGTCTCCAGTGCATCTCCTTGGGCCGGCTTACATGGCACCAGCCTTGCGCATGGTGTCCCTGGTTCGCCTGCATAGCCCACTGCGGGCTATTCCACCTCGCCGCACTGGCAGGGTGACCGGGAGCATGCAACCAGGTAGGGTTGGGCAGGCTCGGTGCTCAAGAGCTCCAGTGCGCCTGCACGGTCCGGTCTATCCAGTACCACCTCCACGCACCAGCCCTCCGGTGGCAGCCCCCCGCAACAGGCTGTCTCTCCGTCTCATCCTTACAGGTGCTCCCGCCCGTCCAGCGATGCCGGAGCCTTCCTCCTCTCCGGCGCTGCTGGAGTCTCCCGCCTGTCCGGCGCTGCCGGAGCCTCCCTCCTCTCCAATGCTTCCAGAGCTCCCACCCCTCAGTCCAGAGGCGCTATAGCCCCTCATTCCAGCGCCATCAGAGTCGCCAGTCTGCCCAGCGCCATCTGAGCTGCCCATCTGCCCAGCGCCATCTGAGCTGCCAGTCTGCCCAGTGCCGCCTGAGCCGCCAGTCTGCCCAGCGCCGCCTGAGCCGCCCGTCTGCCCAGCGCCGCCTGAGCCGCCCGTCTGCCCAGCGCCGCCTGAGCCGCCCGTCTGCCCAGCGCCGCCAGTGCCGCCCGTCTGCCCAGCGCCGCCAGTGCCGCCCGTCTGCCCAGCGCCGCCAGTGCCGCCCGTCTGCCCAGCGCCGCCAGTGCCGCCCGTCTGCCCAGCGCCGCCAGTCTGCCCAGCGCCGCCAGTGCCGCCAGTCTGCCCAGCGCCGCCAGTCTGCCCAGCGCCGCCAGTGCCGCCAGTCTGCCCAGCGCCGCCAGTCTGCCCAGCGCCGCCAGTGCCGCCCGTCTGCCCAGCGCCGCCGTCTGCCCAGCGCTGCCAGTGCCGCCAGTCTGCCCAGCGCCGCCAGTGCCACCAGTCTGCCCAGCGCCGCCAGTCTGCCCAGCGCCGCCAGTGCCTCCAGTCTGCCCAGCGCCGCCAGTGCCGCCAGTCTGCCCAGCGCCGCCAGTCTGCCCAGCGCCGCCAGTCTGCCCAGCGCCGCCAGTCTGCAAGGGGCCACCAGTCTGCAAGGGGCCGCCAGTCTGCAAGGGGCCGCCAGTGCCGGCAGTCTGCAAGGGGCCGCCAGTGCCGGCAGTCTGCAAGGGGCCGCCAGGGGCCGCCAGTCAGCCAGGCGCCGCCAGTCAGCCAAGGGCCGCCAGTGCCGCCAGTCAGCCAGGGGCCGCCAGTGCCGCTAGTCAGCCAGGGGCCGCCAGAGCCCCTCAGCCCCAGAGCCCCTCGGCGCCAGAGGCCCCTCAGCCCCTCGGCGCCAGAGGCCCCTCAGCCCCTTCGGCGCCAGAGGCCCCTCAGCCCCTCGGCGCCAGAGGCCCCTCGGTGCCAGAGGCCCCTCAGCCCAGAGGCGCCAGAGGCCCCGAGGCGCCAGAGGCCCCGAGGCGCCAGAGGCCCCTCAGCCCAGAGGCGCCAGAGGCCCCGAGGCGCCAGAGGCCCCGAGGCCCAGAGACGCCCGAGGCCCCTCGGCCCAGAGGCGCCAGAGGCCCCTCGGCCCAGAGTCCACACCTTGCGGGGGGGGGGTACTGTCACACCCTGACCATAGTTTGCTTTGTATGTTTCTATGTTTTGTTTGGTCAGGGTGTGATCTGAGTGGGCATTCTATGTTGTGTGTCTAGTTTGTCTGTTTCTGTGTTTGGCCTGATATGGTTCTCAATCATAGGCAGGTGTTAGTCATTGTCTCTGATTGGGAACCATATTTAGGTAGCCTGTTTGGTGTTTGGTTTTGTGGGTGATTGTTCCTGTCTCTGTGTTTTGCACCAGATAGGGCTGTTTTTGGTTTTCCACGGTTATTGTTTTGTAGTGTTCGTGTTTATCTTTTTTTATTAAACATGAATCAATATAACAACGCTGCGTTTTGGTCCGCCTCTCCTTCACCACAAGAAAACCGTTACATGCACAAGGAACCCCCCCCCCCCCCCGTGGAAGGGAAGATGACCATCTGCTGTTCCAGTTGCCCAGTGACTGGACAACAGCATTACAGCCTTCATTTATGGAAATGTTCCACTGGCCATTGTCTATCTGACCGTGTGTGAGAGAGAGACTGCTTGTGATTGTGTCTGTGTGTCTCATTGTGTGTGCGTCTGTCTGTGCACACTGTCTGTCTATATCGAGGAGGGCCCTGTCTGTATTATGTTAGTGTTTCCTGTGGGACTCTCATAGAGAACACTGCTGGCTTTACACTGAGCCATGGAGCCTGTAGACCTGGTCTTCAGAAAAGGTTAGCAAAGGGTCAACGCTTTTTTCACTTCGCTCTAGTGCCGCAAATTAATACCTTCTCTCTCTACACACACAGGGACACACATGGATGGACGGACACACACACAGAGACACACACACACCAATACTAACAACGAATCATTGGATTTTCAAATAAAATATTCCCTGAGTCAGTGTTCAGAGGCAGTAGCTATCTTGCGACACGTTTCAATGGTCATTGTTAAGTGTAGTCGACGGGCCAACCCGAATATTCTCAAGGTTATAGATACTGGCAGGCATCCACACCGCTGAGGGCTCTAGACATTACTGGTGTCTGTGTGCCATATGGTGTCTCTAGAGGTGGGGGGCAGACAGACACCTCAGCAGGTGAGTACAGACAGACGGACAGATGCCCCTGTAGGTGATCTAGACTGTTGGGCTGTGGAGGATAGAGCATATTACCCTCTAGCCCACACAGTTATATTCAACTCAAATGTCTGCATAAAGACAGGCTGCAGTAGGGCATATTCTCACTTCGAGAATACAGTACGCTGTTGGCAACAACAGAAAAAAACTAATATATGTGATAATGAGATGCAAGTAAGGCGCTATGGAAGAAAAAAAACACCCACTCACCAAATACAAATAGATCTATCACAGTAACCCCCAGGTATTGTATTCACACTTCTCTGCTTATCTGCTGTGTCTACATGGTTACATTGCACCATTTTGTTTTTCTGTTAAAATAGTTTTTTTCTTCCCCCCCCCCTGTTCTGTGACTTGTTGTTGAAGTGTTGTTGGAACCTGCTTCTCCTCTTTTCTCTCTCGCACTCTCTGTCGGCTAGAAGGTGATAAGTGGGTGGATTGATGTGATACAGTAGTGCTTGTGCTCAGTTGCTCATTGCGTTGACAACAGCCTTGTCAGTCTGATGGCTCTCTCTTTTGCAAGCTCCAAAACCTCAATGACTACATTCTGTTAGCTCTATGACTTGGTACAGGAGAGGGGTGATCTGAGGGAAATTGGATTTCATGGATGTGAACTTTGTATAACTTAAGTGTAGTGATTCAATGAATGTACATTTGCCTATATGGTATATGCGGCATCAGAATTATTTAACTTGAATTCTACGTTTTAGTCAAGGATAGGTAATCGCGAGCCTCATAGACTGAACCTTATGGACTGCATGTCTGACTGGCATCACTAGTGAAAGATCACTGCCATTGTTCTGAGTTCGTATTGAGTGACACAAATTGTTTGCATGGCTAATATTTTGTACTTCTGCTTGGCCATCTGTGCGTGTGTGTGTGTGTGTGTGTGTTTCCCTTCTCTTTTATTGCCTGTTGCTGATCTCTGTCAAGTGACTACATGGCCTTTTATTTCTGGTGTCTGGTTTCAATACCGCAACATAATAACATGTTTGGGACAGAGAGTGGAGGAGAGCATAAGAGTAGTGGAAGAGGGGGAGGGAGGTAAGGAAGTCTGGGATGTTTGGGGGGGGTTGAAACTTGAGATATATCTGCTTGAGCTGGGCTCTGCAGACATCAACAGGAACTGATGTGTCCCAAACAGAGTGCTAATTACAAGGGGCCAAGAGGGGTCTCAGACCCCCTGAATGAGACATGAGTCCCTCTAGATGCAACATGAGTCCCCCAAAGTCCAACTTTGGGGGGGGGTCTCTTAATAGTGGTTATTTAATCATTCTCCTATTTGTTAAAAATGTAATTTGTACTATGGTAAATATTAAAATAAAAGCTTTTTCCAAATAAAACTAACACCCCTAACTCTGTGTCATGGTTTAAACCATTTGTTTTCCATGTGGCTACACTTGTTATCCTGGGACAGTCCCATATCTCAGGCCCTTTTCCAGTGTCCCAACTTTTCTTTCTACAAAAAAGGTCAGCAATACGCGTCAATTAATTTCGGCAACAAGAGTATACCCAATGGCAATCGCTGTATGTCATGTAACAGATGTCTCTTTCCGTTCATCAAATAGCGTGGATGCTGGAATAATTTTGAAGTGGACGATCACATAAAGTGATTTGTTTGACAATAAGAGCAAAACATATTGACTGGTTTGGTTCATGCCAAAGTAAAAGTTAATAAAGAAAACAGTTAAATTGCTTGGCTTTACTATTATGCCCATAAAAAAAAAATTATGCACACATAAGAGGTCCTGTGGAAAAAAAATAGAGGCCCTCTGATGTCACTGCGTAATCTGCACTCTGGTCCTAACTACGATTGGTTGTGTGCATGCACATGTGGTGTGTGTGTATGTGTCTCAGGTGTGTGGGTGCAGATAAGTAGTGTTCAGTCATTGATTTTCAATTACTAAACAGGAAGGGGCTAGTTATTGATTCTCTGGGACGATGATGCCACTCCAGATGTACGGTACACAGTGTTTGCGTAACCATGAGGTTCTCTCTCCCTCTTTAACCTCCTCTTCTACCTCTCTTCTTCTTAGTCCCCTCCCTTCTGTCTCACGTCAATGTGGCGGAAAAACCCTTTTGTTCCTCCTGCTCTTCCATTCCTCTTCCTCCTCACTCTCCTCCTCTCTCCCTCCATCCTTGGCATGTTAGTCTAGTGAGCCATATGGAAGATTTTCCCTTGGTTGGTTGGTTTGTTCTCCTCTCCTGCTTTAATGGTCCTGTTATTGATTAACCACATGGCAAACATCTCATCCGCAGCCATCAGAGGACTGCTCAACTAGCCACTCACACACAGACACACACACACACACACACACACCAAGATGGGCATAGTCAGACCTGGGCCGTGAAATCCAGAGAGGGTGAGACATTTCACCAACCAGTCTGTTATTCTATAAATATAATGTCCTAAGAGTCCAGGTATAACTGTTGTTCTTGTGAATTGAGCTAGACCTAGAAGACTCATAGACTCTGTCATCTTTGAGACAACATGCCAGTTGTACTAAACCTTACAACATGTTTGAAGATGTCTGTTTTTGAATTTATGGAAGTAAATGCGCAGGAGACTGCATGTGTGTACATGCGCTGTTTGTTTGTGTGTGTTCTGTTACTTTTACAGACTTATTTGATATTCCGCTGGATGAAGTGAGTCAGAACGTTCAGTGTACACTCTTTATAAATAGCACTGCTTAGTAAAGTCAACCACAACAGGACATTAAAAGACTGATAGAGGGAGGGAGATGAAGCTAGTCATAGTGAGAGATAGAGAGCCAAAAGAGGGGAGGGAGTGAAGGATGAGGAGAGGAAAGAAGGCCTGAAAGATGGTATATAGATGGAGGTCCTCAGCTGTTACAGCCAGTACGACCAAATGGGCATTTCATAAACAATTAAATATTGACGGGGCTGTTCGGGTCGCAGTGTGGCATTCAAACGAGGCTCTGCCGGTGGTTTTGTTCGGCCGGACGGTACCTATTTATGAGGTAATGGGACCTGGGGAAAATGGTAGGGTCACAAGGATTAGGGCATATTGCATCCTCTCTGCTTTATAGTGGAGCTGGATCATCATGACAGCCATGAAACAATGCTCGAATGCACCGTAGAAAGATACAGTTATTGAGCAACAGTTATTGAGCAACAGAGAATACAATTCAAATCAAATTACATTTTATTGGTCACATACATGGTTAGCAGATGTTATTGTGAGTGTAGCGAAATGCTTCTAGTTCTGACAGTGCAGTAATATCTAACAAGTAATCTAACAATTCCACAACAACTACCTAATACACACAAATCTAAGTAAAGGAATGGAATATGAATATATACACATATGAATATATGGATGAGTGATGACCTAGCGGCATAGGCATGATGTGATGCTGAGGAACTTAAAACTTTTCACCTTCTCCACCCCACTATCTACATCCCGTCGATGTGGATGGGGGGGTGCTCCCTCTGCTGTTTCCTGAAGTCCACGATCATCTCCTTTGTTTTACTGACGTTGAGTGAGAGGTTGTTTTCCTGACACCACACTTCCAGAGCCCTCACCTCCTCCCTGTAGGCTGTTTCGTCATTGTTGGTAATCATGCCCACTACTATTGTCGTCTGCAAACTTGATGGTTGAGTTAGAGGCGTGCATGGCCACGCAGTCATGGGTGAACAGGGAGTACAGAAGGGTGCTGAGTACGCACACGTGTGGGGCCCTAGTGTTGAGGATCAGTGAAGTGGAGATGTTGTTTCCTACCTTCACCACCTGGGGGCGGCCCGTCAGGAAGTCCAGGACCCAATTGCACAGGACGGGGTTGAGACCCAGGGCCTTAAGCTTAATGATAAGCTTGGAGGGTACTATGGTGTTGAATGCTGAGCTGTAGTCAATGAACAGCATTCTTACATTGGTATTCCTCTTGTCCAAATGGGATAGGGCAGTGTGAGTGTGATGGCGATTACAACTTCAGTGGACCTATTGGGGCCGTATGCAAATTAGAGTGGGTCTATAGTGGCAGGTAAGGTGGAGCCAACAGCTCTGCCCCCCCCCCCCCCCCCCCCCCCCCGCAGCCCAAGCCTCTCCAGGTTCTCCTTTACCCAAATCCAGATAGCAGATGTTCTGAAAGAGCTGCAAAACCTGGACCCGTACAAATCTGGACCCTCTATTTCTGAAACTATCCGCCGCCATTGTCTCAACCCCTATTACCAGCCTGTTCAACCTCTCTTTCATATCGTCTGAGATCCCCAAGGATTGGAAAGCTGCCGCAGTCATCCCCCTCTTCAAAGGGGGAGACACCCTGGACCCAAACTGTTACAGACCTATATCCATCCTGCCCTGCCTATCTAAGGTCTTCGAAAGCCAAGTCAACAAACAGGTCACTGACCATCTCGAATCCCACCGTACCTTCTCCGCTGTGCAATCTGGTTTCCGAGCCGGTCACGGGTGCACCTCAGCCACGCTCATGGTACTAAACGATATCATAACCGCCATCGATAAAAGACAGTACTGTGCAGCCGTCTTCATCAACCTTGCCAAGGCTTTCGACTCTGTCAATCACCATATTCTTATCGGCAGACTCAGTAGCCTCGGTTTTTCGGATGACTGCCTTGCCTGGTTCACCAATTACTTTGCAGACAGAGTTCAGTGTGTCAAATCGGAGGGCATGCTGTCCGGTCCTCTGGCAGTCTCTATGGGGGTGCCACAGGGTTCAATCCTCGGGCCGACTCTTTTCTCTGTATATATCAATGATGTTGCTCTTGCTGCGGGCGATTCCCTGATCCACCTCTACGCAGACGACACCATTCTATATACTTACGGCCCGTCCTTGGACACTGTGCTATCTAACCTCCAAACGAGCTTCAATGCCATACAACACTCCTTCCGTGGCCTCCAACTGCTCTTAAACGCTAGTAAAACCAAATGCATGCTTTTCAACCGTTCGCTGCCTGCACCCGCACGCCTGACCAGCATCACCACCCTGGATGGTTCCGACCTTGAATATGTGGACATCTATAAGTACCTAGGTGTCTGGCTAGACTGTAAACTCTCCTTCCAGACTCATATCAAACATCTCCAATCAAAAATCAAATCAAGAGTCGGCTTTCTATTCCGCAACAAAGCCTCCTTCACTCACGCCGCCAAACGTACCCTAGTAAAACTGACTATTCTACCGATCCTCGACCTCGGCGATGTCATCTACAAAATTGCTTCCAACACTCTACTCAGCAAACTGGATGCAGTTTATCACAGTGCCATCCGTTTTGTCACTAAAGCACCTTATACCACCCACCACTGCGACTTGTATGCTCTAGTCGGCTGGCCCTCGCTACATATTCGTCGCCAGACCCACTGGCTCCAGGTCATCTACAAGTCCATGCTAGGTAAAGCTCCGCCTTATCTCAGTTCACTGGTCACGATGGCAACACCCATCCGTAGCACGCGCTCCAGCAGGTGTATCTCACTGATCATCCCTAAAGCCAACACCTCATTTGGCCGCCTTTCAGTTCTCTGCTGCCTGTGACTGGAACTAATTGCAAAAATCGCTGAAGTTGGAGACTTTTATCTCCCTCACCAACTTCAAACATCTGCTATCTGAGCAGTTAACCGATCGCTGCAGCTGTACATAGTCTATCGGTAAATAGCCCACCCATTTTTACCTACCTCATCCCCATACTGTTTTTATTTATTTACTTTTCTGCTCTGTTCTCAACTAGCCTAGCTGGTGAAATAAAGGTGAAATAAAAAAATAAGAAATTAAAATATGATCCTTGACAAGTCTCTCAAAGTACTTCATGATGACAGAAGTGAGTGCTACGGGCGATAGTCATTCAGTTCAGTTATCTTTGCCTTCTTGGGTACAGGAACAATGGTGGCCATCTTGAAGCATGTGGGGACAACAGACTGGGATAGGGAGAGATTGAATATGTCCGTAAACACACCAGCCAGCTGGTCTGCGCATGCTCTGAGGACGCAGCAAGGGATGCTGTCTGGGCCGGCAACCTTGCGAGGGTTAACACGTTTGAATGTTTTACTCACGTCGGCCACAGAGTAGTAGAAGGGGGCCCACAGTCCTAGGTAGCGGGTCACGTTGGTGGCACTGTATTATCCTTGTTATATCTCGGACGTTTGCCATTGTCTGCAATACGTTGCATCAGACTGTCTTCGGTTCTGTCTGTCTGTTTGTTCACTGCCCAGTGTGTCAGTCATTCAGAATCAATGGTCAGGATTTGACCTGGACGTACCTCTCATACCTGCACTCTTTTACACTTCCAAAAATGTGCTACAATAAAACCTGTCCAACAATCCAGCCTTGAGTTTTATCACCCCATGTCTGCTACTCTCCTAGTCCCGGTCTCTCATACAGAGTTCATTGACATTAATTTTTTTTTCTTTCCTTTAACCGTATGAGCAATCAGGTGAGACTGATAACACCCTAACTTTGTAATGTACCGGCTGGCTGAGCCGAGGTTCAGGTTCATGAGGTTTTATATTAGTTATGAGGTTTTATGACCTATGATTTAGTGACAACATGGTGAGCTGTTTTTACTTTGGTGTGGCATTCCTTGTTGTTTGTGGAGATGGAGAAGGTTAGGGGAGTGAATTATTGTCTCAGGTGAACGGTTGGATCTGTTATGAATGTTTATTATGGGTTATATTAAACTGATTAGGGATGTGTTGGACGGGGTCCTGGGAGTGAGCTGACTCATTTGTGCCCAATCAAGTCTGGTTCTCACCAACCAAAAAAAAACTGCTGGGACTTTCTGCCAAGGGAGCAGGGGTTTGGATAGTTAGGAGCTGCATGTTGCATCAAGGTTAGAGTTTTGAGATTGTTAACTGATCCCAGATCTTTGTTTATGATTTTTCTTTACAACGTGCACACTCTCCCTTTTTTAAACATCTTTACTCCCTGAACTTTACCCTTTGAACGCTTCCTTGCACCCCTTTGTAGCGAAACAGTGGTATCTTCCACAGAACCCTATGATACACCAAACTCCAGGAGATTATGGGGAATTAGAGCGGGGTTGGAGTTATGTTGGCATAAATCACACACAGGAGTGTTTTGGAGGGGTAACATTGTTGGAAGGGGGGGCTCTATTCATTAATTTATTGCCAGTCTGTTATATATGCTAAAGATAGCTGGGCCTGAGCAGGGTTTGTATTTTCTGTTATTCTACGTGATATTATTGTTTGGGGCCTGTATTGTAACAGCTGCGATCCCTCACTGTTAAAATAACATCCCTGGGAACACGGCCTTCCTAACGTGCACATAGGGTTGGCAGTGGAATACTGCTGGACTCTATACTGTGTATGTGTATAGTGGCTTGCGAAAGTATTCACCCCCTTGGCATTTTTCCTATTTCCTATTTTATTACCTTTACAACCTGAGTGAAGGAAAAGCAACCAATGAGTTCTCAGCATATGTGGGAACTCCTTCAAGACTTTTGGAAAAGCATTCCAGGTGACTACCTCATGAAGCTGGTTGAGAGAATGCCAAGAATGTGAAAAGCTGTCATCAAGGCAAAGGTTGGCTACTTTGAAGAATCTAAAATAGAAAATATATTTTGATTTGTTTAACACTTTTTTGGTTACTACATGATTATTTCATGGTTTTGATGTCTTCACTATTATTATAATAATAATTATTACTATTATATGTAGAAAATGGCAAAAATACAGAAAAATCCTTGAATGAGTAGGTGTGTCCACACGAGGATTGCACATTTTGGGGAATATTCAAAGGTGGAAACTTTCCGTGGGAATTAGGGTAGTATATGGGTATTAATGGAAATATATGCAAATTAATATTAATACAATTTAATTGTGCAGTGGCTTGCAAAAGTATTCACCCCCCTTGGCATGTTTCCTATTTTGTTGCCTTACAACGTGGAATTAAAATGGATTCTTGGGGTGTTTGTATCATTTGATTTACACAACATGCCTATCACTTTGAAAATACTTTTTTATTGTGAAACAAACAAGAAATAAGACAAAAAACTCAAACCTTGAGCGTGCGTAACTATTCAAACGTGTTTGTTATTTAAAAAAAAAAATCTGGCCACTCTTACATAAAGCCCAGCTCTGTGGAATGTACGGCTTAAAGTGGTCCTATGGACAGATACTCCAATCTCCGCTGTGGAGCTTTGCAGCTTCTTCAGGGTTGTCTTTGGTCTCTTTGTTGCCTCTCTGATTAATGCCCTCCTTGCCTGGTCCGATTGTTTTGGTGGGCGGCCCTCTCTTGGCAGGTTTGTTGTGGTTCCATATTCTTTCAATTTTTTATTAATCGATTTAATGGTGCTCCGTGGGATGTTCAAAGTTTCGGATATGTTTTTATAACCCAACCCCTTTATAACCCAACCATTGCTTAGCGGTGCCCCTTGCTTAGTGGTGTTGCAGACTCTGGGGCCTTTCAGAACAGAAGTATAGATAGTGAGATGATGTGACAGATCATGTGACACTTAGATTGCACACATGCAGACTTTATTTAACAAATTATGTGACTTTTGAAGGTAATTGGTTGCACCAGATCTTATTAAGGGGCTTCATAGCAAAGGGGGTGAGTACATATGCACACAGAACTTTTCCGTTATTTAAATTTTTAAATTTATTTAAATTTAAATGTAAATTAAATTTAAGTTCTTCTTTTTTTTCATTTCACTTCACCAATTTGGACTATTTTGTGTATGTCCATTACATGAAATCCAAATAAAAATCAATTTAAATTACAGGTTGTAATGCAACAAAATAGGAAAAACAATTCAAAGCCGATAAATAAACATTTTGCTGGAAAAAATGACGATGCGAAGGAAATCATTTTTTTCTTTGATGAAATACCAGTCAACGTAAATACCTTCATGCTTTTCGGTCTCTACATGAATCTACATAGTTTAGTGGAATTAACTTGGCCTGTGTGTATTTTCATTAGTCATCATGTAGGCATATCTTATTTAGACTATCTATCCAACACAGCTGTCACACGCACACAGCATACAGAGCTTATTTTGAGTGGGATTTCTCCTGCAGCTCCCAGCTGGTCTAAATGCAATTGCATGTTAAAATCGTGTTGGTGCACAATTGAAAAGAGCTACTATTTTTATTTCTCAACCGGTAATTGAAGCACACCTCCCATTCACCATTCAAGTGCAGGCAACAGGCTATCAGCGTGTCACCCACCACTTTACAATGTGAACTGGAGGAAGTGTGCATTTTGAAAACATACTTTATTTTTTTAACATGAATGTTTTACCTTGCTTCAAAGTAGCCTATAGCCAAAATCCGCCCATGGACGTGGAGTCAATTCTTTCATAAAGACTTCATTGGGGGGCGCGTGCGTTTCATGTTTGGGGACGCTTACGATTTATCCTATGATTTCTACCGGTCTGGGTGCAAGTTATGATTTCCCCCTGCGCATTTTAGTGGAACCATTTTATTTCAATAACGTTTTTGTTTCTCAAAATCATTGTCACGTGGTTAAATCATAAAAATGGGAATTCAAATGATCTTCTGAAAGATAAAAGTCAAGTAATGTGAGATCTCCAGCCTCTGCCATATGGACACATTGATACACCATGATCCATTGGCGGCTAAAGTAATAAACGTATGGAACTCATAGCCTGTCGGCCAAAGCAGCAGTAGGCATATGTCTTCCATTGCTCTTTCACACTGAGGATTGATGATTATCGAGGGGGAGGATGTTGTAAAGATTTTTCAAATAGCTTACTGTGAGGGACTACAGTTTCAATATACAGTACAATCATTCGCAATGGATGTAAAACAAAAAAAATATTGTACTATTCCACACACCAGGCCAGGTACTTATATGTGTGCTCAGGAACAAGAGCTCCCTCAACATTATCAGGACAGAGAAACTAGACACGTACTCTTTGCTCACATTGAGCACTCCAAACAAAAGACAATGAAAAATGTGTTTCTTGTTTCTTACAGGTTAGCAGGTTGTGAACTCTGCAAACAATGTTTCTACTCTGAGAATGACTGGGTGACTGTAATTAATACACGCATTAACAGACATTCATGTAACCAAATGACAGGGATGAACGGTACATTTACTACTGCAGACATATGTAATGGGGAATTGATTCAAAAATTAAATAATCAAAGGGCAAACAATTCACAAGAGTTGGTAGGAGACAGCTGAGCCGTTCTGGAGAGAGATTCATTTTCTTGTCTCAATATTTTAAATTGTGCTCAATACACGTTATCTTCACACATATTTTAGATGGTTTTTACTGACAGCCGCCACTCAATAACCAGCTAGGCTTATTTCCATGCACCCTGCCCAAATTATGGGCTTCCCAAATAGGCATAGACCTACAAGCTTGTGATTTGTAAAAATCCATGGCTAACTTTTTAAAGAATCTAATGATCCTTGATTCCTCTGTGGCTAAGTCATGCTTTCTGGTGAAGTATTTTGAATGATTTTATTTATTTCTGTACAGACAGGAGTAATTATATAATTTTGGCAAATGTATTTCCATTTACTTCCCAATTGGATCAAATCAAATCAAATCAAATTTATTTATATAGCCCTTCGTACATCAGCTGATATCTCAAAGTGCTGTACAAAAACCCAGCCTAAAACCCCAATCAGCAAGCAATGCAGGTGTAGAAGCACGGTGGCTAGGAAAAACTCCCTAGAAAGGCCAAAACCTAGGAAGAAACCTAGAGAGGAACCAGGCTATGTGGGGTGGCCAGTCCTCTTCTGGCTGTGCCGGGTGGAGATTATAACAGAACATGGCCAAGATGTTCAAATGTTCATAAATGACCAGCATGGTCGTATAATAATAAGGCAGAACAGTTGAAACTGGAGCAGCAGCACGGTCAGATGGACTGGGGACAGCACAAGGAGTCATCATGTCAGGTAGTCCTGGGGCATGGTCCTAGGGCTCAGGTCCTCCGAGAGAGAGAAAGAAAGAGAGAAGAAGAGAATTAGAGAACGCACACTTAGATTCACACAGGACACCGAATAGGACAGGAGAAGTACTCCAGATATAACAAACTGACCCTAGCCCCCCGACATAAACTACTGCAGCATAAATACTGGAGGCTGAGACAGGAGGGGACAGGAGACACTGTGGACCCATCCGAGGACACCCCCGGACAGGGCCAAACAGGATCCACTATGCCGTTTCTCTCCTGTTCTATTGGTTTTCATATCAACTTTATTTCGTTGTCCAGCAAATGTTTGTCCTTTTATTGGCTGCTTCATTACATGAGTTTCATGTTCTGTTAAGATGCATTACCATAATCTACATGTGATTTCTGTCATTCTGAGCACCGTGGGTGGACGCCCTAATGGGTTATGCACCCAATGCATATCGGTCCGGTAAATTTTTTAAATGGCCGGTAAATGTAGTTGTCCGGTGCCACATTTTCCTAATGGAAACCCTGGTGGGTGAGTGGATGGGTGTGTGTGTGTTTGGATGTGCGTGTGTATGTGTGGGAGATGCAGAAAGTGCAAGCCTGTATGTGTGCATCTGTGAGAGCTAGAGACTGTGTGTGTGTGTGTGGTGTGTGTGTGTGCGTGTTGTGTGTGGTGTGTGTGGTGTGTGTGTGTGTGTGTGTGTGTGTGTGTGTGTGTGTGTGTGTGTGTGTGTGTGTGTGTGTGTGTGTGTGTGTGTGTGTGTGTGTGTGAGTGTGCCTGCGTGTGTTGGAGACATATTCAACACATTGTCCAGAGTTGAAACATAGTACTCCCAACTCCTCCCTCCTCTCTACCCTCTCTGCAGCCTTTTACTTTTTTGTGCCCTTTGCTCCCTTGAGTTCCGCTCCATTTCATGGAATCCAGGGGACACGGTTTCCTCCTGGTGTCTGTGCGTGTTTGTCCCAGGCCAGGGCCCTTTGGTCTCAACCGTGCCTCTCCACTCAGGAAAGCTGGTGCTCTTATAGCATGCCAGAATACACACACATCAGAGAGGAGAGATAGAAAGGGAGTGGGGAGATTTACGAGACGGGAGTGGGAGTAGAGGGAGGAATTGGAGTAGAGTGTAACGGTTTTCGTCCTCCTCTTTTGAGGAGGAGTAGGAAAGATTGGACCAATACGCAGGGTGGTAAGTGTTCATCATATTTTTTATCAAAACTGAACACTACACAAACTGAAAACGAAACAGTTCTGTGTGGAAGACACAGAAAACAATCACCCACAACCAAAATGGTGAAAACAGGCTACCTAAGTATGATTCTCAATCAGAGGCAACGATCGACAGCTGCCTCTGATTGAGAACCATACCAGGCCAAACACAGAAATACAACATAGAAAAAATAACATAGACTACCCACCCCCTGACCAACCTAACACAAAGACATAAAAAGGGAACTAAGTTCAGAACGTGACATAAAGGATTCGGTGTTTCCTCTTGGATTCTTTTTAGCAGCAGTGGCAAATGTAAAGGGGGGAAATGATGTTGACACCATCTGAAATATAACTGATGCGTGCCACTGCATTGTAGGGAGATGATGAGGAGCAAAGGATTGCTGTACGCTCGTGGCTCTCAATTGCGTCACTGCTCGCTCTGTTTGCTACAAATATACAGTGCCTTGCGAATGTATTCGGCCCCCTTGAACTTTGCGACCTTTTGCCACATTTCAGGCTTCAAACATAAAGATATAAAACTGTATTTTTTTGTGAAGAATCAACAACAAGTGGGACACAATCATGAAGTGGAACGACATTTATTGGATATTTAAAACTTTTTTAACAAATCAAAAACTGAAAGATTGGGCATGCAAAATTATTCAGCCCCTTTACTTTCAGTGCAGCAAACTCTCTCCAGAAGTTCAGGGAGGATCTCTGAATGATCCAATGTTGACCTAAATGACTAATGATGATAAATACAATCCACCTGTGTGTAATCAAGTCTCAGTATAAATGCACCTGCACTGTGATAGTCTCAGAGGTCCATTAAAAGCTCAGAGAGCATCATGAAGAACAAGGAACACACCAGGCAGGTCTGAGATACTGTTGTGAAGAAGTTTAAAGCCGGATTTGGATACAAACAGATTTCCCAAGCTTTAAACATCCCAAGGAGCACTGTGCAAGCGATAATATTGAAATGGAAGGAGTATCAGACCACTGCAAATCTACCAAGACCTGGCCGTCCCTCTAAACTTTCAGCTCATACAAGGAGAAGACTGATCAGAGATGCAGCCAAGAGGCCCATGATCACTCTGGATGAACTGTAGAGATCTACAGCTGAGGTGGGAGACTCTGTCCATAGGACAACAATCAGTCGTATATTGCACAAATCTGGCCTTTATGGAAGAGTGGCAAGAAGAAAGCCATTTCTTAAAGATATCCATAAAAAGAGTTGTTTAAAGTTTGCCACAAGCCACCTGGGAGACACACCAAACATGTGGAAGAAGGTGCTCTGGTCAGATGAAACCAAAATGGAACTTTTTGGCAACAATGCAAAACGTTATGTTTGCCGTAAAAGCAACACTTCTCATCACCCTGAACACACCATCCCCACTGTCAAACATGGTGGTGGCAGCATCATGGTTTGGGCCTGCTTTTCTTCAGCAGGGACAGGGAAGATGGTTAAAATTGATGGGAAGATGGATGGAGCCAAATACAGGACCATTCTGGAAGAAAACCTGATGGAGTCTGCAAAAGACCTGAGACTGGGACAGAGATTTGTCTTCCAACAAGACAATGATCCAAAACATAAAGCAAAATCTACAATGGAATGGTTCAAAAATAAACATATCCAGGTGTTAGAATGGCCAAGTCAAAGTCCAGACCTGAATCCAATCGAGAATCTGTGGAAAGAACTGCAAACTGCTGTTCACAAATGCTCTCCATCCAACCTCACTGAGCTCGAGCTGTTTTGCAAGGAGGAATGGGAAAAATGTCAGTCTCTCGATGTGCAAAACTGATAGAGACATACCCCAAGTGACTTACAGCTGTAATCGCAGCAAAAGGTGGCGCTACAAAGTATTAACTTAAGGGGGCTGAATAATTTTGCACGCCCAATTTTTCAGTTTTTGATTTTGTTAAAAAAGTTTGAAATATCCAATAAATGTCATTCCACTTCATGATTGTGTCCCACTTGTTGTTAATTCTTCACAAAAAAATACAGTTTTATATCTTTATGTTTGAAGCCTGAAATGTGGCAAAAGGTCGCAAAGTTCAAGGGGGCCGAATACTTTCGCAAGGCACTGTACATGAAACATGTCACTGACTTTAAAGGAATAGTGTGAGATTTTGTCAATTAAGCCATTTTTCTACTACACAGAGTCAGATCAACTCATGGAGACAATTTGTATGTCTTTGCATGCAGTTTGAATTAAGTTAAAGGTAACTAGCGTTAGCGCAATGACTGGTCTTCTAGTCATTGTGCTTAAGCTAGTTAGCAACTTCCTTCAAACTGCATGCATAGAAATAAAAATGGTATCCATGAGTTGATCTGACTATGGGTATGTAGAAAATGTATTTATTGCCAAGAACTTGCACTATCCATTTAAATACTTGTCTCAGCAGAAATATATCAAAAATATAATAAACAAAATACATTTTGGGAAGTGGTGGAAATGATTTAGCAGAGGTGGGCCACCACTAGGGCTGTTACGGTGACCATATTACTTCCACACTCGTGGTCACGAGTCATGACCGCAGTCAAAATCCATGTGACCATTTAGTATTTAGTACACAGTATCTAGGCTTCTTCAAGCTCTGATGCCGCTGATGGCCATTAGTAGCCTACCAGACTTGCTAACTACCTGGTACTCAGCACTCTATTGTCCTTCTAATCACTCTGACATAATGCAAATGTTTTCAAAAATCAAATCAAACACTTCATGAGAGCCCATGAGCGGATGTTGCGCAACATTTCTATAGGCTATGCAATTGCATGAGAAAACAGAGTTTTGGTGTGTTTACATCCCTGTTAGTGAGCATTTCTCCTTTGCCAAGATAGTCCATCCACCTGACAGGTGTGGCATATCAAGAAGCTGCTAAAAATGGCTTTATTTCTATAGGCTATGCAATTGAATGAGAAAACAGAGTTTTGATTGCCTCTATTAGAAAGAGGATCCCATCAGTTTTCTATAGGCTAGGCCTAGCCTAGTTTTCTATAGGCTAGGCCTATTTATCAACTTTCCTAATATTAAGCACATGCTTTACAACAGAAATATAGCCTACCTGGCTGGCATGAAAATTAACCCCAGGGAAAAGCATCCTCCATTTGCTATTTATATGCCCCAGTTTCCAAGACCGGTGCATGATAATAGTCCCAGACATGTCTGTCTTCACTTGTAGCCTACTTCTTAGCTGAGATGCCTGTGAGAAGGAACCGATCACGTTACGGGCATTTGCTAATAAGAATTGAAATATCTGAGAGAGCCATGTGAGTGAGAGGTGTTTTGGAGCATGGCAGCTGGGAGAAGTGAATTATAATTATTTTCAGTCCATGGGCACAACGGCCACTTTGGCCGCAAAAGGCATGGATTTTTTAGGGGCCATTACGGCCATACAAGGGGGTATGCCACAGAGAATATTATGCCTGATGAGAATATTATCAAGTGCTTATCAAATTGTGAATGAGTCGCTTATGTAGTGTGTGGAGCCTGCACAAGAAACAAATCAGAGCTCATGCCTTTCAAGCTACTTTTTTCAAATCATCATTAGATTCGCATCATGCAGCCTTAGAATGTATTAAAAATCAAAACATATAGTCCAACGTTTGTATCACAACTAAAGTTGCATAAATAACTTTAAATTAAGCATATAGGAGGACCTGTTTCTTTGTTAACAGCTCAACACAGAATAGCCGCTTGTGCGCACTTCCTTAGAAATAATTTAGAGAAAATATCCTTTCTATTATTCAGCTTTGTTCAGTTGTATTCTTCATACTATACAATTTAAAAAAAATAATTCCACGGAATTCTAAGCAAATCTTGTCTGCTAAATGAGCTAGTGGAAACCACAACCAAATGACAGCCATGTCAGGGCCTAACATAAGGACAACTCAGAGTATGCCATTCTGTTCTTCTGAAATAGACTATATTTTCTACATATAATTTTTTTGTTTTTACCTGTCTAAAATAAATGATGGACTTATTGTGATGGTGTAGGTTATATTAAATGGATGTATTAGACTTTTTAAAATGTAGATTTTCCAAAGGTCTGCATCAGTGGCTTGTAGGCTATGTGTGGAAGCCAGGAGATACTAATTGTATTTATGTTAATTCATGGTCAATTACCGTGAGACCGGCAGTTATTTGCTTGACAACATTTGAAGCAAGGGGAAACCGGGATACCTAGTCAGTTGTACAACTGAATGCCTTCCGCTGAAATGTGTCATGACCGCTTCAGCCCTAGCCACCGCTGCAATTTAATATAGGGGAAACACTGGGATTTAAATTCTGACCTATACAATGTATGTGGTTCCCAGCTTAACTCAGCTGTTGCTTATTGATTTTATGACTTTTGGAAAAATGCATTCATTATTTACACTGATCAAAAATGTAAACGCAACATGTAAAGTGTTGGTCCCATGTTTCATGAGCTAAAATAAACTCTCCCAGAAATGTTCTATATGCACAAAAAGCTTATTCTTCACAAAAATTTGGTGACCAAATGTTAGTGAGCATTTCTCCTTTGACAAGATAATCCATCCACCTGACAGGTGTGGCATATCAAGAAGCTGATTAAACAGCATGATCATTAAACAGGTGCACCTTGTGCTGGGGACAATAAAAGGACACTAAAATGTGCAGTTTTGTCACACAACACAATCCTACAGATGTATCACAGTTTGAGTGATGGTGCAATTGGCATGCTGACTGCAGGAATGCCCACCAAAGCTGTTGCCAGATCATTTAATGTAAATGTTTCTATAAAAACTGTACCGAGCAGATGGCAAACGCTGTGTATGGCGTTGTGTGGGCGAGCGATTTGCTGATGTCAACGTTGGGAACAGAGTGCCCCATTGTGGCAGTTGGGTTATGGTATTGACAGGCAGAAGCTACGGACAACGAACACAATTGCATTTTATCGATGGCAATTTGAATGCACAGCGATACTGTGACGGGATCCTGAGACCCATTGTCGTGCGATTTATCCACCGCCGTCACCTCATGTTTCAGCATGATAATGCACGGCCCCATATCGCAAGCATCTGTACACAATTCCTGGAAGCTGAAAATGTCCCAGTTCTTCCATGACCTGCATATTCACCAGACATGTCACCCATTGAACATGTTTTGGGATGTTCTGGATCAACGTGTACGACAGCGTGTTCCAGTTCCTACCAATATTCAACAACTTTGCACAGCCATTGAAGAGGAGTTTGACAACATTCCACAGGCCACAATCAACAGCCTGATCAACTCTATGCAAAGGAGATGTGTTGCGCTTCATGAGGTAAATGGTGGCCACACCACATACTGACTGGTTTTCTGATCCACGCCCCTACCTTTTTATTAAAGTTATCTTTGACCAACAGAGGAATATCTGTATTCCCAGTCATGTGAAATCCATAGAATAGGGCCTAATGAATTGATTTCAATTCACTGATTTCCTTATAAGAACTGTAACTCAGTAACATCTTTGAAATTGTTGCATGTTGTGTTTATATTTTTGTTCTGTGTAATAGTTATTTCAGTTCTCACTGGTAAGGATTGTTGTTAGGCTACAAAGAGGACAACTGATCCACAGCAACATATAACTCAAGGCTCATCATCCTTAGGTATAGAATATAGCTAAGCATCTGCACAAACGCAATTACAATTTTGAACAATGTGAAAGTTTGACATTTTAACGAAGCATAAAGTCCAGCTGTCCTGCACTTCAAAGTGGACCTGGATGGGGACATAAGGGTAATGCCAAGTCATAGCCGTTATGCTAACTGCTTTGTGATCGAATGACTTGAACCTTGGCTGAAGAATGGGAGAGCGACAGATTGAGGGAGAGTCAGAAGAAAAGGGGGAGAATACCTACATACTTCGTCTACAGTTTTCACTCTTTGCACATGAACAAGAGTAAAAAAGTCAAAGTTCAACGTTTGTCTGAGTTGGATCAGAAGATGGCAACAATGCAAGGTTGGGGAGGAAAAAGGTTAGCGAGGAGCTTGAGCTAAAGCTGTATACTCTGCATGACAGAAATAGACACCTGGCTCAAATAGAAGCCTGTCTCTAAACGCCGGTTGTGTTCGGTGATTGAAGCAAATAAGCACTATTCATTTCAGTTTTACTTAGACGTTGTGTTCATTCATCTCCTTTCCATTAAGTTTAAACAGAGAGCCTCAATTCTAAACAACATGCAAAGACTGAGAGAAACAAAATCACATAAGGAATATGCATGCTGCATACAGTAAGGGGAAGAGATATAGGTTGTTTTTGTGAAACTGCTCTGGGTCAAGCTGCGGCATATGGTTTCGTGTTCACAGTGAGAATAGAAATCTACTTGTTACTCACCCACGCACACACACCAACACACATGAATTTACATACACACTTGCACTCAAAACAGCTCTTAAAAACTTGATGGCACAATTTGTTTGTAAAGTGAAAAGTTAGTCAAACTCTATTATATAGACCAGATATGCTTGTGCACACAACTTCATGCTTGAGCAAAACCTTTAATTCTCTTTTTCCCCCCAGAGAAACAAGAGAGGGAGAGGGAGAAAAAAAGATTGGACCCTGTAACTGTTGTTCTAGCCTGTGATTGGTGGTAGCCTGTTGCTAGGCTTATGTCATTGTGAGGGTGGGAGGTTTTTGCTTCCTCTCTCTGCAAAGCGATAGGTCAGGTTTGAACTGGTTTAGGAGGACTTCTACCGCTTGTTCAATATCCCCAAAGTTTTGTGGTTTTCTTTGGCTCCGTTCTCTTCTCTTCTAATTGCATGTGGAAAACACTGCAGCCACTTCTGGGGCACATACTTTATGTGCACAGCATTAACTTTGGCTTCCTCTCTCTTTGACTTTTATCCTCCTTTTTACTGGTAACAGCAGCTGAAATGTTTGCGCAGTAAAACAATAAGTACATTTCCTTAGCTTTAAATTTAAAAAAATAAAAATAAGTCTGGCCCACTCAAAAACTTTACTTTTATCCTGTCCATAAAAATACTAATCACAAACCAGTTGCATTGATGTGATAGAGATCTGTTAGTAAACTATTTACTAACATACTCCTCTCAAACCCAAATATCTCATTTGTATAAATAGTCTGTTGATATCCGGTCCATACCTACCATTGTTTCAGTATTGTCTGTAGAATGTATTCCCAGTCAGTTGTAACAATAGGATATCATTGTGTGTGGGTGGTTTGTGCATCATCAGTTAGACTGGTCATTCAGACTCAATAAAGAGAGGACCACTGAGAACCAGGGTTCTCTGGAGACCCAAGTAATTTAACAAGGCCTCTATTCCTAATACCGGACTAATGGCATGGCTCATATACCATGTCAATCCGGTTAGTTCAGAAGTCCAAAAGTCCTTCGAAAATAATGGCTAAATGAACGTGGTCAGTTCCAAACTGAGTCTGATCTGACGAAATTAAAGAAGAGTTAACTCCAACTCTACTGTCCAATCCCTCTATCCCTTCCTCTGATGCTCACCATCTGCACTGTGGGATCTGTCTTGAGAAGGATCCCTGCAGGATCTCCACTAGCCTCCCACTGCAGTGTAATTAATCATCATGATGTTATCATAACCCACTCTTACCCCTGCCCCACCCGCACTGGGCTTGGCTGGCATGTGTACAGCAAAGCCCCAAGAGTGTCTGATGGGTGGTGGTGATGTGTATGCCTGTGACAATAGTGTTTGGCCCTGTCCTCTGTCCGGGGTGCTGATCTAACCTAGCGCTTTTATGTGAAAAGATGGTGTCGGAAACCGAACGCTGACCAAAGTCTGCTCTGCAACTTTGCTGAGCTATGGGGCTCACATACACACAGTGCTCACTGTGCTGCTCCGACTATTGCGGCTGGGAAATGGCAGAGTGCTGACTCCAGACCCAGGGCATGTTCACCATGACTCCCACCCCTCTTTGGGGATAAAAGGGAGGGGGAGAGAGGGAGGGGGGCACTATCACACAATGAACCTGCTGAATGGTGTGCTATCTATCAGCCAGGGGACTGACTTGCAGCCAGCCAATGCCAAATCAACCAGGAAGCCAGGCCCTTAAACAGAGTATTGAATTGGAGCTTGGATCGGCTCGGTCTAGTGATAACCGATAACAATCTGGGCTCCCTTACACCACCACCTCCTTGTTACCTAATAAAACTTGTTTGTCAGGTTTTATTTGGTTCTTCCAGCAACACAGGTGGCTGGTGACATCATCCAGGCTGTATCTATATTGACAGGCTCTATGATAGATGCCTGTCGTATCTAGACTTCCTGTTAGGTTTGTTTGAGGTGCTATACCGCAAGTCTGATTGGTTTAGGCCTGGGCTGCTTTATCTGAGCTCTGATAGTCTAAAGGCCTCCGCATGCTTCCCACCCGAAACAATTCAGAAAAGTTTGTGCATATATTATGACTAGGTTTTTTGAAGTTTTTATTTGTTTTGGGCTTCGGCAAGGGTTTTTTCAACTGTTCATGCACACAAATGTTTTTCTTTTTGCAAGCTCAATTTTGGTAGCCGAAGTCTATGCACCTTCATCGGTCATTGGTCAAAAGTAGTGAACTCGTTTTCATGCACATTTTTTCACTTGAAATATACTCCACCAAACATCTTAGTTAGATGTAAAATTACGCAACTAAGATCTTGTTATCTTAGATTACACTTCCTCACAATAGCCTGATGCATAAAACTCTTTGTGTTCCGGCTGAAGTCATTCATTGCCAATGGAGCAGTCCACAACGCTACGTTGGGGGTGCCTCACTAAGCTGCGGTGCATTCTGTGTACTGTATGCATTGCTTACCGTGTGTCGGTACAAATGGAGTTACAGACACACAGACTCCAACTAGCTAGCTTTTAGCTAGTTGAAAAGCAAAGTACATGTGCGTTAAGTACGGAACATGTGGGCTAGACATCCAGCAAAACCAAACGCATATGCATCTGGTGGACACCAGGTATTAGAGCAGGTCCGCTGGAGCCATGGCCCAGTGAGACAGAGGCACCGGCCCGCATAGATGGAAACAAAAAAGTCTGAGCCTTTTGGGTAAAACACTGGGTTAAGTCTTCAGTTGAAATGCACCATAAGCAGGGATTCATTTCAGGTTGTTTGTACACCTGCTGTGTCCTGTCCTGTCTTGCAGGACCAGATATCCTACTGTGCCATAATAATATACGCCACCGCAGAGCGTCGGTAGGCCACCTTGTTCACAGTGGTGATGCTGGCCAAGGAGACATGACCAGATTGGACTCACAGAGAAAAGAACTTGCTGCTGCTTGCTGAATAATCTTGTATCGGTAGTTGTTTTCAATGCACATGACTGAGATGAGGACATAGATAGCTGGTGCATGCAAACATTAGTGTAGTGGGTCATTGTGGTGGGAAAGGGTGAAAAATAAAAACGTGCAAAAACGTGATCATTTAGCTATTTGATTTAGAATCAAATTTAGAATTTGGCCCTATTTCTAGGAGATGTAAGAAAGCTCAGGAATCCCTTATATTTGTTGGCACAAAACTACCTCCATACTTCCATTCGTTTGTATGGGTTACCTTCAAGTGTGGTGGATTGAGATGCAGACCATGCAATCTCTAGTATAAATTTACGGATTTTCATTTGTTTATTATGTTACTGCACACATTGTGCGCTGCAGAGTGATGGTGTCATTCAATATTCATTGCCATGATCACTGGCAGAAGCAAGGAACAAAATGAGATACTTGATTGATTATGTTTTCCTGGGGGCTGGCTCGCTCTGCGTTCACGTTTAGACCCTCTCTCCGCACCGTCCACTCCTATTTCTCCGTCCTCTTATACCTCATTGGATGAATGGAGGTTGTTTTCGCCTTTCGATTGGCTGAGGCGCACTTCACTCAACTAGGGCTCAGTTTATTTACAGTGTGTGCTGAGGTTGAACGGTATTCTGCTGTAGGGCTGCAACAACTGACAATTGAGCACTTTACCCTCATGATACAAAGCGAGAACGGAAACCTCAATTTAAATATACCTGAAACACAGGATCGCAGGAAGACACATTATGAGGAACGCAACTGCAGCAACAGAAACCATGGAAAATAATTCATTTACAGTAACAGACTTATATAAAATATGCGCTCATTGTGAACGGCTAAGCAAAAAGGTAAGAGAAAAGTAAAATAAATGTCAAATGTTTTTGACAGTGAATGCATGTTTTTAAAACTCCGTGCACCGTCGTTGTGGAATTTTAGAGTGTTCATTTGTGACAAGTTCATGTCCCTTTGGACACTTTGTTTTGTGGCTGCGAGCGAAGGAACTGCAGTGCAGTCTTTTCTTTTGTGTCCGACCTTGTTTACGCGTTTGAAGAGTTAGCGTTGCTTGTCAATGCTTTACATTTCTTCTCTTGCTTTGTCATCATATTGTCAACTCTTCTATTTCGTATATGCACTTAGCAAAAATGTTTGCTTGGTGTCTTTGAATGCAAGCCCGTGTTGTCGCTATCGAGCAATCTTTGGCCCCGAGTTCTTCTAAGACTAGGTCATTCATTCTACCACTTCATTGCTCTGCGCAGAGGGACAGGAGCTATCTATGGAGCCCCCAGGGAACATGTGATCAGCGTCTTAAGTTGGCTGTTTTTAATGAGATGTCAATCGTGTCTTGAATGTGTTCCTTTTAATAACATTTGACTATGCAAACCTTTCCGAATAATTTTGTCAAATAACGTATCAATTAGGGTATTAAATGTGTTTCAACCTCAAGTGGTTAAATAGCAGCCGCACGCATGATCCATTGTATCTATCAAGTGTTTGATTTGTGTGTTTTGACACTTGTCGCATTTCTAGAGACTACTGTTATGGCAGCTTGCTACAGCGAAATTGTGAACAAAATGAGTTGGATTTATCTTTTGCACAGGCTGTGCATGCAATTCTCCAACCTGACTCGCAGCCAAAATGGTACTAAAAACAGCATTTAGGGTTTTTGCATGATGTTGCATTTGGTTCTTGCAGAACAATGTGTTTCTGTACTCTTAACTTGCAGGACTTAGGAGTTCGGATCCCAAGACCACTGGGAAATGGACCAAGTAGATTTATCCCTGAAAAAGAGGTAAGGAGAACAACTTAATTTACCACACAGGATTTTCTATACTTGTGAAAATTATTACACCTTTTAACTTACCAATACAATAATGGCAGTGCCATATTATATCAATATGTGATTGAGAGTAAAAACGTATTCACTGGCTCTGTGGCACCAGATACTTCAAGTCAGTAAAGTAGATCCGAGGGCGCAATCGATATTTGAGGACTCATTTGCTGCACTGGGTCGTCTTGACAACATCTCCTTGGTGATGGGCTTCCACCCACAGTACCTGGAGAGTTTCCTGAGAACACAGCACTACCTGCTGCAGATGGATGGGCCCTTATCCCTGCACTACCGCCACTACATAGGCATCATGGTGAGGCCCCTTAAGCCCTACTCTAAACTCTGCAGTGGCTTTACCATGGTAGTGTAGAGACACTTGGACAGTCTCGTAACTCTCTCCTTCCCCCGCTTCCCTCCCAGGCTGCGGCCAGACACCAGTGCTCCTACCTGGTCAACCTCCACGTCAACGACTTCCTCCAGGTGGGAGGGGACCCCAAGTGGCTGAATGGCCTGGACGGAGCCCCACAGAAGCTGCAGGCTCTTGGGGAGCTCAACAAGATCCTGGCCCACCGGCCCTGGCTTCTTACCAAGGCACACATTGAGGTAGGCAGCTGTGGCTGGACCTGTGACACCACACACACACACACACACACACACACACACACACGTAGACTGGACAAAGGGACAGGTTAGGGTTATGTAACAGTCTCAGATCATGGGTGGCGGCACACCAGAGTTATGCGGCTGTTACTTGGCAGGGTTAGTTATATGAAAGCGGGAGGAATGGGCAGAGATGAAATGGAAGGTATGGGAAGATAACAAATGGAAGGGTAGAAATTGAGAGACAGGAAAATAAGATTCCATTCAAAGGAAACTACTGATTGGCTGACACTTCAACTCTCTATTCTCCCCAGCACCTGCTGAAGGCTGAAGAACACAGCTGGTCCCTGGCTGAGCTGATCCATGCTGTGGTGCTCCTCACACACTACCACTCCCTGGCATCCTTTACCTTTGGCTGTGGCATCACCCCTGAGATCCACAGTGATGGTGGGCACACCTTCAGACCTCTCTCCCTCAGCCAGTACTGTGTCTGTGACATTGCCAACGGCAATGGGCACGGCAACGACCTGGAGGAAAGGAGAAGCAGCCATCAGGTGTGAGGATGGTGTATTTGTGTGTGAGAGAAAGTGAAGCTGAGGGTTTGTTAGTTACTGGCTTTGACAAAGATGTGGTTGTGAGTTGAGTGGCTGTTGTGGTCACCCTATGTATGACCCATGCCCTGACCAGAATGTGTTTGTGTGCCTGTCTAGGTGTCTGGTGAGGTGGAGGTGCTGATGGAGAGAATGAAGCAGCTGCAGGAGTGTCGTGATGAAGAGGAAGCCAGTCAGGAGGAGATGGCCACACGCTTCGAGAGGGAGAAGACTGAGAGCATGCTGGTGGCCACGGCAGAGGACGAGGAGTGTGTGCAGTCAAGAGACGTGTCCAGGCACTTTGAAGACCCCAGCTACGGCTACAAGGACTTTTCCAGGAGAGGAGAACATGTACCCACCTTCAGAGTGCAGGTATATAATGCTCACACATACAACTTCACTTATGGAGAAACAGGGAGGGATGGAGAGAAAGTGAAGTGTTTTTTTCAATAGCTTCAAGTGCAACATTTTCTAAATGTAATCTATCTGCTTGACCAATTGATATCCAGACATTGTGATTAGCATCTTGCCTTCCTCTTTTCTCCTGTCTTCTGGTAGGACTACAGTTGGGAGGACCACGGCTACTCCCTGGTGAACCGTCTGTACCCTGATGTTGGTCAGCTGCTGGATGAGAAGTTCCAGATGGCCTACAACCTGACCTACAACACCATGGCCATGCACAAAGACGTGGACACCACCATGTTGCGCAGGGCTATCTGGAACTACATCCACTGCATGTTCGGCATCAGGTACGCCACTCACTGGCACAATACAAATACAAATAAATGTATTCCAAGAGGACATATGCTAGAGTCAATGAAAACATTACTATTAGCACGTTTTAATACATTGACAAAGTGCGTTCATTTTGGACAGTAATATACTTTAGTAAAGAAATAACTGTATTCATCAGTAGCTGTAACAGATCTCCCTCTGTGTGTCTCAGGTATGATGACTATGACTACGGGGAGATTAACCAGCTGTTGGACCGCAGCTTTAAGGTCTACATTAAGACCATGGTGTGCAGCCCGGAGAAAACCACCAAACGAATGTATGAGAGCTTCTGGAGGCAGTTCCAGCACTCTGAGAAGGTGAAGGAATAACTTATTTTACTTATTTGTCCGTGGGTTTGTTTCTATTGGTAGCATTTAAAGTTTCTAGGTTTCTCATAGCGCTTGATCTGAGTGACTGGACCAGTGTTGTAATGCTTCCTTTCCCTTTCCCAGGTCCACGTAAATCTGCTTCTTATGGAAGCGCGCATGCAGGCAGAACTGCTCTACGCTCTGAGAGCGATCACTTGCTACATGACTTGAAGTGCTTTTGGCGTTTATCGTTGTATTTTACTGTCGTGGTTGCTCTCGTTGGACACCTTTTAAAATACATTAAAAAACCAATGGGGGGGGGGGGGACAGAAAGGAGCTCCGCTCATCCTTGTGATGGGATGGAACAAAATAGAGAATGGTGGGGGAGAGCAAAAGAAATAACTGCAAAAAATAATAATCTGAACCCATTTGTGGAAAGATGAGCTTTGTTGGTCCTCTTTGCCTGCATTGCCAACTCACCATGAGGGGGCAGCCTAGAGCAGACTCCCTCTGGCAGGAGTGTGTGGCCAACCTTCCAGTATTCCAATACATATCAGTGGAGGATGTCACTGAAATCTCCTTAGTGTGAAAAACTACAGCAATTCTCCAGAAAGAAGAGCAGTGCACCAGTCTACACTCAATGTAATCATAGTTCTTTTTTTGTGGGAGGTTGTAGTAAGAGAAGTTATCATGGTGGTTGATGTTATTGCTGTAACTGGAGGTTATGAAATCATAATTTGGGCTGGGTGGTAGTGTGCCTGATTTGTAATATCAGTGTTCAGAGGTGCTGCCTGATACTGCTACTCATGTAAGCAAGGGGTCATATTGACCCCCACACCCTAACCATCCTAAACTGTTTGTGTAAGCTAACCCAAGGAGTGTGTGTGTGAGAACAGAAAGGTGTTGGAAAAGCAAAAAAAAAAAAAACACTGAGCCCTATTCAGTTTGACTGCAAGTATGAGAGGCTCTCTGTGACAAGTATTGTGTGTGTTTTATAAAAAAATGTTGGGATTTCAAGCGTAAAAAATAAAAAAAAGGGCAAGGCACTCTTTGTGTGGTGACTGTTAAATCGATCTGTTTTGTTTCAGGTAGAAGCTTTGTCCTGTAAGAAAAAAAGACAAGCTAAAAATAATATTCTTTAAAAACCAGGTCTTCTAGGGGATTGACTTCCGGTTGTATTAAACATTACGTCACCTGTCTGTCTTCCACATTCACCCTTTGACCCTGGCCTGGTCATCCTATCACCTTCAAAGCTTTGGATTGTTTTACCAGTACATACCTTTTCTGTTTTCTCTATCACATTAAGAAGTGCTCTTTGGCAAGCAGAATGACTCTTTATTTCTCTGGGTCGCTTGGCTTCCATTTGTAGGGAGCCCGGTTGGTCCTAACTGGACCGACTGGTCGACGCAGTCGGTCATAGCTGAGCTTGTTTCCTCTGTGGAAGCCTAACCAGTGCAAAAGCAGCTCTTTTTTTTAAAGACGATGGCAGACCCATCCACTGTTTTTATTTCTGTTGACTGAAAACAAGTAAAGTACTGCATTCTTCTGAGGGTTGGTTGAGACAGTTGATTGTTTGATAAGATGATTATGGAATGGTACATTATTTGGAGGTTGTGGTAGGAAGTCGAGGTTTCATACTTGACTGTCAGACACTTTTTATTAAAGAAATTAAATATAAACTTATTTTCTAGTTTTCTCCCTAAAACTGTTTTTGCTGCATCAAAATGTTCACTCACAGGTACATTTGGACTCATTCATGCAACAAACCCACCAAATTGTAGTCACAGCAAATTGCACATCTTCTCCCCCTTTCTCTTTTGTTTCTGCCTTTATGAGTTTGCCAAATGGGATGTTTGTTATAAGCTGTTGCACACTGTTACGAAAGATCTGAAAGCCTTTTTTTCCTTCAGCTTGCAGATAATGCATCTGCTCTCCCATCAATTAGTTTCCAATGATATAGGAAAACATTTGGCTATTAGATACATTTTGCACACTTTAATGCAATAGTGGCTCCCACACAATAGCGTAAGACTTAGGTGTATATGAGTCCAAATCCTAGCAGTGTTTCAGTTTCCTGTGTTGTGTCGGTCCTCCCATTCACACTACACTGAACTGTGGTTTGCTTGTGTTAATGTTACGACCCAAACAGAACCACAAATGGTCCTTCCTTGTCCATGTGTGGTCGAGACAGAGTTTGACGTTACTCCCACAACTGCTGTGCTAAAACATTTTAACTTGTCTGTAATATGCAATGAGATGAGGGGACATTCTTTGTTCTGCTCATTTCTGTCCTCACTGGAAAAACTCCCTGGCATGACTGGCTATAGACTGAAATCTTTGGGATTTTTTTCCATTAAGGACAGAGGGTGTATAGTAGGACAAGGAAGTGGGGAACTGAGGTTTGTTTTTACAGAAGTGCCTTTTTTTTTTATTATTTTTTTTTTTTTCCTTAATGTGATTTGAAAACGCTGTCACTTTGCAGCAGCACTGCCTGGTCCATATTTGTGTAACAATAAAAGCTTTGAGCATGTTTACAATACTTTTCTGTTTTGTTTGTGTACAGCGGTTCACAGATTTAGGGCTCTATTCGATCAGATCCACTTTAACTGACATCCTCATATGATTTTATTCAACTTAGAGCTGTTCATTTCAAAGTGCGGTAATGCAACATAAAAAAAAAATGGGAGACACGAGAGCATACAGGTTGTTTTGGCAGTGTCTGAGGTGAAACTGCGTTAGAGCTGTCAAATCCACAAGCGTCTCCTGGAATTATACCTGAAGTGGACTTTGCCATTAGCTACACGGAGTCGACTTAAGAGAAATCCCATGCAGCCTTGTAAATATAAAGTTCAAAAACTGGAATGTGGGATATAAATCCTAATTTAATTGAATCAATTTATGCGTCATTAGTTCTATATAGCCTATACTTTCTTGTTCTGAGCTTCTAACGGGTGTGGCTTCGCAACATTGATCAGGAGCAGCTGCTCACAGATTTGACAACTCTAACGCAGTTGCACCTCCGACACCGCAAAAACATCAGCTATGTGGGTGTCTGATATCGCCAGTTAACGCTTGATCTGATTAAATCTAGGCCTAACAATGTCTTAACCAGCCATAAGGAGAAACATTTACTTTTTATCACCAGAGACAAATTACAATTCTACTCGTATGTTAACAAAAGTAGCTTATGACAAAATCACAACCATTTACAGTATACATAAGACAACCTAAAAATGATAATTTCTGTTATTTAAAGTGTAAACAGTTTGTCATACATGTCAGGTAGACATTCAGTAGGCCATAGGTATGGGCCTGGAGTTTTTCATGATTATGTGACTTAACCAGGAAAAAATCTAGACCTATAGCCTATAACTAAATACTTATTCATAGAATTAGTGAGAGGGGTAGTAGCTGAAGAGTGGTAGTAGCATAGAGTGACTAGAGAGGTGTCAGTATAGCAAGGCACAACAAGGAGAAAGGAGAGGACATTGCAAAGAGGTCACACTAGGGAGTGAGACATGGTGCATCTCAAATGGCACCTTATTCGCTATATAGTGCACTACTTTAGACCAGAGTCTATGGACCCTGGTCAAAATCAGTGCACTATATAGGTAACATGGCGCCATTCGTGACAACCAGAGTAAGAAGATAGTCATGTTAGTCAGTCTGAGTCTGGATCCTGTCCCTCAGCCTCTTAGCCACAGGCAGGAACTCTAATTCCCAGCATAATCGGTGGAAGTCCCTCATGTCGTCACCAGAGGTCCACTGCAGCGCGTCCTCCTCGTCTGAGAGATAGAAAGAGCTTAATCAAAATGCTTCAACATAAAAAAATTAAAAAACTGAACAAAGCATCTGTTTACAGTAGTATACAGAAGCATAGAAACACTAAAGATGGTTATTCAAGACACTTTCGGTAAATCATTACAGTAGTAGTGTGGTATCCTTACTTAGGTATAGTGTTAGGACCTCTAGCAGTGCCTCTCTTTCCTGGTTGTTCATTGTGGATGGGGCGCCTGTCTCCGTCCCCCCCTCGTCAGTGAGGTTCCACAGAGTCTGACACACCAGGCCAGCCAGCTGCCAGTCCACTGGCCCAAAGTCCCTCAGACAGTCTGCCAGCCTGCACACAGGCGTGCACACACGCACATATACGTGACTGGGTGAGACTTAAGTCACATGATCCTTAAGTGCAGCTGGTCCTAAAGGTTGGCCCCTGCTACTGTAGTAAGGCTCTTCGGGTAAAGATGCCTGAGTCTTGAGCTTAGCACTCTACAACCGATATACAGTACCAGTCAAAAGTTTGGACACACCCACTCGTTTTTCTTTATTTTTACTATTCTCTACATTGTAGAATAATAGTGAAGACATCAAAACTATGAAATCATGTAGTAACCAAAAAAAAGTGTTAAACAAATCAAAATATATTTTATATTTGAGATTCTTCAAAGTAGACACCCTTTGCCTTGATGACAGCTTTGCACACTCTTGGCATTCTCAACCAGCTTCATGAGGTAGTCACTTGGAATGTATTTCAATTAACAGGTGTGTCTTAAAAGTTCATTTGTAGAATTTCTCTCCTTCTTGATGCATTTGAGCAAATTAGTTGTGTTGTGACAAGGTAGTATACAGAAGATAACCATATTTGGTAAAAGACCAAGTCCATATTATGGCAAGAACAGCTCAAATAAGCAAAGAGAAATGACAGTCCATTACTTTAAGACATGAAGGTCAGTCAATCAGGAACATTTCAAGAACTAAAGTTGAAGGTTTCCTCAAGCGCAGTCACAAAAACCATCAAGCGCTATGATGAAACTGACTCTCATGAGGACCGCCACAGGAAAGGAAAACCCAAAGTTACCTCTACTGCAGAGGATAAGTTCATTAGAGTTACCATCCTCAGAAATCGTCAATTAACTACATCTCAGATTGCAGTCCAAATAAATGCTTCACAGAGTTGAAGTAACAGACACATCTCAACATCAACTGTTCAGAGGAGACTGCGTGAATCAGGCCTTCATGGTCGAATTGCTGCAAAGAAACCACTACTAAAGGACACCAATAAGATAGAGTCTTGCTTGGGCCAAGAAACACAAGCAGTGGACTTTAGATCAGTGGAAATCTGTCCTTTGGTCTGAGTCCAAATTTGAGATTTTTGGTTCCAACCGAGTCTTTGTGAAATGCAGAGTAGGTGAACGGATGATCTCCCCATGTGTGGATCCCACCGTGAAGCAGGTGGTGTGATGGTGTGGGGATGCTTTGCTGGTGACACTGTCTTGTCATTTATTTAGAATTCAATGCACACTTAACCAGCATGGCTACCACAGCAATCTGCAGCGATGCGCCATCCCATCTAGTTTGCGTTTAGTGGGACTATCATTTGTTTTTCAACAGGACCCAAAACATACCTCCAGGCTGTATAAGGGCTATTTGACCAAGAAGGGGAGTGATGGAGTGCTGCATCAGATGACCTGGCCTCCACAATCACCTGACCACAACCCAATTGAGATGATTTGGGATGAGTTGGATCACATAGTGAAGGAAAAGCAGCCAACGAGTTCTCAGCATATGTGGGAACTCCTTCAAGACTGTTGGAAAAACATTCCAGGTGACTACCTCATGAAGTTGGTTGAGGGAATGCCAAGAATGTGAAAAGCTGTCATCAAGGCAAAGGTTGGCTACTTTGAAGAATCTCATGTATAAAATAGATTTTGATTTGTTTTAACACTTATTTGGATACTACATGATTATTTCATGGTTTTGCTGTCTTTCACTATTATTATACAATGTAGAAAATAGCAAAAATAAAGAAAAACCCTTGAATGAATAGGTGTGTCCACACTAGGGTTGCACATGTTGGGGAATATTCAGAGGTGGAAACTTTCCGTGGGAATTAACGGGAATATATGGTAATTAACAGAAATACAGTTGAAGTCGGAAGTTTACATGAATTAGTTTTAATGACTCCAAACTAAGTGTTTCAACCACTCCACAAATGTCTTGTTAACAAACTATAGTTTTGGCAAGTTGGTTAGGACATCTACTTTGTGCATGACACAAGTCATTTTCCCAACAATTGTTTACAGATTCCAGTGGGTCAGAAGTTTAGATACACTAAATTGACAGTGCCTTTAAACAGATTGGAAAATTCCAGAATATGATGTCATGGATTTAGAAGCTTCTGATAGATGATTTCAATTAGACTGAGGCAATTGGAGGTGTACCTGTGGATGTATTGCAAGGCCTACCTTCAAACTCAGTGCCTCTTTGCTTGACATCATGGGAAAATCAAAAGAAATCAGCAAAGACCTCAGGAAAAAAAATGTAGACCTCCACAAGTCTGGTTCATCCTTGGGAGCAATTTCCCGAACACCTGAAGGTACCACGTTCATCTGTACAAACAATAGCACACAAGTATAAACACCAAGGGGCCCACGCAGCCATCATACCGCTCAGGAAGGAGACCGTCTTTGGTGCGAAAAGTGTAATCAATCCCAGAACAACAGCAAAGGACCTTGTGAAGATGCTGGAGCAAACAGGTACAAAAGCATCTATACAGTATCCACAGTAAAACGAGTCCTATACCGACATAACCTGAAAGGCCGCTCAACAAGGAAGAAGCCACTGCTCCAAAACCGCCATAAGAAAGCCAGACTACGGTTTGCAACGCACATGGGGACAAAGATCGTACTTTTTGGAGAAATGTCCTCTGGTCTGGTGAAACAAAAATAGAACTGTTAGGCCATAATGACTTTCGTAGGCTTGCAAGCCAGAGAACACCATCCCTACCGTGAAGCACGGGGTGCCAGCATCATGTTGTGGGGGTGTTTTGCTGCAGGAGGGACTGGTGCACTTCACAAAATAGATGGCATCACGAAGAGGTAAAATTACATGGATATATTGAAGCAACAACTCAAGACATCAGTCAGGAAGTTAATCTGTCTGGTACAAGTGGGATGCTACCTCGACAACAGCCAGTGAAATTGCAGAGTGCCAAATTCAAAACAGAAATCCCATAATTAAAATTCCTCAAACATACAAGTATTATCCACCATTTTAAAGATAAACTTCTTGTTAATCCAACCACAGTGTCCGATTTCAAAAGGCTTTACTGCGAAAGCACACCATGCGATTATGTTAGGTCAGCACCTAAAAAAAAGCAGAAAGAGATAAAATGAATCACTAACCTTTGATGATTTTCATCAGATGGCACTCATAGGACTTCATGTTCCACAATACATGTATGTTTTGTTCGATAAAGTTCATATTTATATCCAAAAATCTGTTTACAATGGGGAGTTATGGTCAGAAATGCATTGGCTCAAACAAACATCCGGTGAAAGTGCAGAGAGCGACATCAAATTACAGAAATACTCATCATAAACATTGATAAATGATACAAGTGTTAAACATATGAATAAACATAAACTTCTCCTTAATGCAACCGCTGTGTACGATTTCAAAAAGACTTTACGGAGAAAGCACACTTTGCGATTATGTTAGGTCTGCACCTAGCCACAGAAACCCACACAGCCATTTTCCAGCCAAGGAGAGTGTCACAAAAGTCATAAATAGCATTACAATTAATCACTTACCTTTGATGATCTTCATCTGGTGGCACTCCCAGGTCTCCATGTTAGACAATAAATGTTTGTTATGTTCTATAATGTCCCTCTTTATGACCAAATACCTCCTTTTTGGTCGCGCATTTTGTCCAGTAATCCGAATGCTTAAGGCGCGTGCACTAAGTCCAGACAAAACGTTTTAAAAAAGTACAATGTTTAAAATCAATCCTACGGTTGTTTTTGTCATAAAGAATCAAATAATATTTTAACCGGACAAAAGCTTCGTCAATAGGAAAGGAGAAACAAGAAAGGCATGTTCCCGATCAGGCATATGGCTGATGAATGGAAATTTCCACTGGCCACTGATTGAAAGTGCTGTATCTCCCTCATTTTTCAGAGTAAACGCCTGAAACAATGCCTAAAGACTGGCCACATGTAGAGGAAGCCACAGAGCTTGTGAACTGGGTCCTAAGTCTTTGTATGGTGGATAGGCTTTCAATGGAAAAACAGCATTTCAAAATAATAGTACTTCCTGGTTGGATTTCCTGGCCATATCGGTTCTGTTATACTCAGACATTATTTTAACAGTTTTGGAAACTTTAGTGTGTTTTCTATCCAAATCGACTAATTACATGCATATCCTATCTTCTGGGCCTGAGTAGCAGGCAATTTGAGCATGCTTTTCATCCAAAATTCCGAATGCTGCCCCCTACCCTAGTGAAGTTAAAGCTTGGTCACAAATGGGTCTTCCAAATGGACAATGACCCCAAGCATACTTCCAAAGTTGTGGCAAAATGGCTTAAGGACAACAAAGGTCAGGTATTGGAGTGGCCATCACAAAGCCCTGACCTCAATCCCATAGAAAATGTCTGGGCAGAACTGAATAAAACGTGTGCGAGCAAGGAGGCCGACAAACCTGACTCAATTACACCAGCTCTGTCAGGAGGAATGGGCCAAAATTCACCCAACTTATTGTGGAAAGCTTGTGGAAGGCTACCCAAAACGTTTGACCCAAGTTAAACAATTTAAAGGCAATGCTACCAAATACTAATTGAGCGTATGTAAACTTCGTACCCACTGGGAAAGTGATGAAAGAAAAAAGCTGAAAGAAATAATTTTCTCTACTATTATTCTGACATTTCACATTCCTAAAATAAAGTGCTGATCTTAACTGATGTAAGAAAGGGAAGTTTTACTAGGATTAAAAGTCCGGAATTGTGAAAAACTGAGTTGAAATGTATTTGGCTAAGGTGTATGTACACTTCCGACTTCAACTGTATATGCAAATTAATATTAATACCATTTAAATGTACAGTGGCTTGCAAAAGTATTCACCCCTTTGGCATTTTTCCTATTTTGTTGCCTTACAACGTCGAATTAAAATGGATTTTTGGGGCGTTTGTATCATTTGATTTACACAACATGGTCGCAAATGGGTCTTCCAAATGGACAATGACCCCAAGCTTACTTCCAAAGTTGTGGCATCACAAAGCCCTGACATTTGATTTACGACTTTGAAGATGCAAAATATTTATTAATTGTGAAACAAAGAAGAAATAACACAAAAAAAAAACTGAAAACTTGAGAGTGCATAACTATTCATAACCCCCGCCCCAAAGTCAATACTCTGTAGAACCACCTTTTACAGCAATTACAGATGCAAGTCTCTTGGGGTGTGTCTCTATAAGCTTGGCACATCTAGCCACTGGGAGTTTTGCCCATTCTTCAAGGCAAAACTGCTCCAGCTCCTTCAAGTTGGATGGGTTCCACTGGTGTACAGCAATCTTTAAGTCATACCACTTATTTTTTTCTTTAAGCAATGGCTTTTTTCTGGCCACTCTTATGTAAAGCCCAGCTCTGTAGAGTGTATGGCTTAAAGTGGACCTATGGACAGATACTCCAATCTCCGCTGTGGAGATTTGCAGCTCCTTCAGGAGCTTTGGTCTCTTTGTTGCCTCTCTGATTAATGCCCCCCCCCCCTCCCCCCTTGCCTGGTCCGTGAGTTTTGGTGGGTGGCCCTCTCATGGCAGGTTTGTTGTGGTGCCATATTCTTTAAAAAATTTTATCATGGATTTAATGGTGCTCCATTGGATGTTCAAAGTTTCTGATATTTTTTTATATCCCAACCCTGATCTGTATTTCTCCACAACTTTGTCTCTGACCTGTTTGGAGAGCTCCTTGGTCTTCATGGTGCCACTTGCTTGCTGGTGCCCCTTGCTTAGCGGTGTTTCAGACTCTGGGGCCTTTCAGAACAGGACATGCGACAGATCTTGTGACACTTAGATTGCACACAGGGGGACTTTATTTAACTTCTGAAGGTAATTGGTTGCACCAGATCTTATTTAGGGGCTTCATAGCAAAGGGGGGAATACATATGCACGCACCACTTAATTTTTTTTTGTTGAATTTTTTAAAACAAGTTATTTTTTTGTTTCACTTCACCAATATGGACTATTTTGTGTATGTCCATTACATGAAATCTAAATCAAAATGTATTTAAATTACAGGTTGTAATGCAGCAAAATAGGGAATACACCAAGGGGATGAGTACTTTCGCAAGGCACCTTGGATGTTTTTTGCATTAGATATATTTACCATATCATATGGAGACAGAAACATAAACAGTTTACCTTATCATAAGTAGAGATAATCACAAATGATTAAATATTTCCAATAGAAATAACTATTTAGTTACAAATTGAACTTTAATTAAGTGAGTTGACTCATCACATGGGATGATTTCACTGAACAACAAAAGAAAGGGAATATTGAATGAGCCATCGCATCTCCCAAAAACATTTTCAACATACATCTGTAAAATGATTGTCTAGAAACTAAAGCTTTGGTTGTCTTCCTCTCAGGCTTCCATGTCTTCTCCCTGGACCTCCTCAATGTCCACCTCTTGAACAGACTGAGGCCTAATCTTCATTGTCACTTTCCAACCTTGTTTGGGATGGCTCGTTGTCATATAAAATATATTCACCCCACCCAGTATTGTAATCAAAACTTACCAGAAAGGATTTAGTCCTCAGACAGTGTAGTAGTGTGGGCTCAATAGCATCTCATTAGTGTGCAAGATCTTGAGAATCAGCTGTACATGTGATGGAAAGGTGCACTGAACATGTGATGGAAGAATGCACTGTGCATGCAGAGGGTCGTTGCAATTCCATTGAATTGTGTATAGTTTAACCAAAATATGCCACAAGACCTAGAATTGACTTACGTGTATCCCACAAAAAAAGGTTCACTGTCATAAGCTAACTTTTTTGATGAATTTTAGCAAAATTCCAGGGCTTAACTTCCCATGGAAAATTAACTTGAATGTTTCCGGCCCTTTGCAACCCTAGTCCACACTTTTGACTGGTACTATATTATTTATTTTTTCTCCCCAATTTTGTGATTATGATCTTATCTCGTCGCTGCAACTCCCCAACAGTGTTTCTGTCTCTCTCTCTCTCTCTAGCGAGAGAGCGAGAGGCGAAGGTCAACTGACGACCAAAGTCAGCCTGCAGGCGCCCAGCCCGCTGCAAGGAGTCGCTAGAGCGCAATGAGCCCCCCGGCCAAACCCTCCCCTAACCCAGACGACGCTGGGCCAATTGTACACAGCCCTATGGGACTCCCGATCACGGCCGGTAATGACCGAAACGAACCCCAGGCTGGAGTGAAGTCAAAACACCACGATGCAATGCCTGCGCCACTCGGGAGGCTCTACAACAGATATTCTATCAAATGTTTGCATGTATAATAATCTCAATAAGCTCAATTAACATAATTTTTAAAAAAGAGGTTAGTAGATCAAGTAAAGTAGCCTACGCTGTGAGTCTTAAAAGCACCAGGTCTTAATTAACATGTTTTAGCACCATAAAGGTGGTACTGGGGTTAAGACCTAGTAAAATGACCACATACAGTACTCTAATATCATTCCTAGTTCCTGTGTGTGCTCCTTACTTGGTGTGTGCTCCCTCCTGTGTGAGGGTAGTTCTGCTGGGGGGGTTCAGGGCCAGGTTAGTGAGGACCCCACAGGCTGAGAAACACACCTCTGGGCTCTTAGAGTCCAACAGAGTCACCATAAACTGGTGCACTGGGGGAGACAGGGAGAGAAGAGGTTAAGAGGGGTTGGGGTACAACACAGGTGAGGCTTTTGAGTCAGTGTTTATCTGGGAAAAAAAGTTTCTATTTCATGCGTGTGCGTGCTCTGCATGTGTATTCACAGAATACAATACCTAAAGCACAACCTTTATTTTGTCTAACAGGCGTCAATAGAGCATGACACATATCCCCATTTCACTCCACTGTGTGTACGCATATACACACCGTTGTTTTGTATGATGAAGTCACAAACCTCCCTGGACTGGGTCAGGTTGCCAAACACACGCGTGGCCTCCAGCATCCCATCAATACTGGAGCTGAGGAGCAGCTTCAACAACACTACAGAGAGAGAGAGGAATTGAGAAAGAGCGGGGGGGAGGAATGGAGAAAGAGCGGGGGGGAGGGAGAGAGCAAGGGAGTGAGACAGCAAATATAAAAGAGACACCACAGCCACACAAACACTTAGGCCTAGCATACACAAAAACAGCCTCACACACACACACACACACACACACACACACACACACACACACACACACACACACACACACACACACACACACACACACAATTTAATCAGCCACCAATTGTGCAAGTTCTCCCACTTAAAAAGATGAGAGAGGCCTGTAATTTTCATCATAGGTACACTTCAACTTTGCCGGATAAAATGAGAAGAAAAAAAATCCAGAAAATCACATTGTAGGATTTATTATGAATTTATTTGCAAATTATGGTGGAAAATAAGTATTTGGTCAATAACAAAAGTTTCTCAATACTTTGTCATTGCCAACAAAGGGTATATAACAGAGGTCAAATGTTTTTTGTAAGTCTTCACAAGATTTTCACACACTGTTGCTGGTATTTTGGCCCATTCCTCCATGCAGATCTCCTCTAGAGCAGTGATGTTTTGGGGCTGTTGCTGGGCAACATGGACTTTCAACTCCCTCCAAAGATTTTCTATGGGGTTGAGATCTGGAGACTGGCTAGGCCACTCCAGGACCTTGAAATGGTTCTTACGAAGCCACTAATTCATTGCCTGGGCGGTGTGTTTGGGATCATTGTCATACTGAAAGACCCAGCCACGTTTCATCTTCAATGCCCTTGCTGATGGAAGGAGGTTTTCACTCAAAATCTCACGATACATGGCCCCATTCATTCTTTCCTTTACACGGATCAGTCGTCCTGGTCCCTTTGCAGAAAAACAGCCCCAAAGCATGATGTTTCCACCCCCATGCTTCACAGTTTTTACCAAAAAGTTATATTTTGGTTTCATCTGACCATATGACATTCTCCCAATCTTCTTCTGGATCATCCAAATGCTCTCTAGCAAACTTCAGACGGGCCTGGACATGTACTGGCTTAAGCAGGGGGACACGTCTGGCACTGCAGGATTTGAGTCCCTGGCGGCGTAGTATGTTACTGATGGTAGGCTTTGTTACTTTGGTCCCAGCTCTCTGCAGGTCATTCACTAGGTCCCCCCGTGATTCAATGTGATTTTCTCATTTTGTCTGTCATAGTTGAAGTGTACCTATGATGAAAATTACAGGCCTCTCTCATCTTTTTAAGTGGAGAACTTGCACAATTGGTGGCTGACTAAATACTTTTTTGCCCCACTGTATATACAATTGAAGTCAGAAGTTTACATTCACTTAGGTCATTAAAATTCATTTGTTCAACCACTCAACACATTTCTTGTCAACAAACTATAATTTTGGCAAGTAGGTTAGGACATCTACTTTGTGCATGACACAAGTACTTTTTCCAACAACTGTTTACAGACAGATTATTTCACTGTATCCCAATTCCAACACTAAGTTGACTGTGCCTTTAAACAGCTTGGAAAATTTCAGAAAAGATGCCATGGCTTTAGAAGCTTCTGTTAGGCTAATTGACATCATTTGATTCAATTGGAGATGTACCTGTGGATGTATTTCAAGGTCTACCTTTAAAACTCAGTGCCTCTTTGCTTGACATCATGGGAAAATCAAAAGGAATAAGCTAAGTTCTCAGAAAATAAATGTAGACCTCCAGAAGTCTAGTTCATCCTTGGGAGCAATTTCCAAACGCCTGAAGGTACCATGTTCATCTGTACAAACAATAGTACACATGTATGAACACCAAGGGACCACGCAGCCATCATACCACTCAGGAAGGAGACTGTCTTTGGTGCGAAAAGTGCAATCAATCCCAGAACAACAGCAAAGGACCTTGTGAAGATGCTGGAGGAAACGTGTACAAAACATCTATATCCACAGTAAAACGAGTCCTATATCGACATAACCTGAAAGGCCGCTCAACAAGGAAGAAGCCACTGCTCCAAAACCGCCATAAAAAAAGCCAGACTACGGTTTGCAACTGCACATGGGGACAAAGATCGTACTTTTTGGAGAAATGTCCTCTGGTCTGGTGAAACAAAAATAGAACTGTTAGGCCATAATGACTTTCGTTATGTTTGGGGGAAAAAGGGGGAGGCTTGCAAGCCAAAGAATACCATCCCAACCATGAAGCACGGGGGGGCAGCATCATATTTGTGGGGGTGCTTTGCTGCAGAAAGGACTGGTGCACTTCACAAAATAGATGGCATCACGAGGAAGGGAAATTATGTGGATATATTGAAGCAACATCTCAAGACATCAGTCAGGAAGTTAAAGCTTGGTCGCTAATGGATCTTCCAAATGGACAACGACCCCAAGCATACTTCCAAAGTTGTGGCAAAACGGCTTAAGGACAACAAAGCTCAGGTATTGGAGTGGCCATCACAAAGCCCTGACCTCAATCCTATAGAACATTTGTGGGCAGAACTGGAAAAGCGTGTGCGAGCAAGGAGGCCTACAAACCTGACTCAGTTACACCAGCTCTGTCAGGAGGAATGGGCCAAAATTCAACTTATTGTGGGAAGCTTGTGGAAGGCTGCCCGAAACGTTTGACCCAAGTTAAACATTTTAAAGGCAATGCTACCAAAAACGAAATGAGTATATATAAACTTCTGACCCACTGGGAATGTGATGAAAGAAATAAAAGCTGAAATAAATAATTATCTCTACTACTATTCTGACATTTCACAGTCCTAAAACAAAGTGGTGATCCTAACTGACCTAAGAAAGGGAATTTTTACTAGAATTAAATGTCAGGAATTGTGAAAAACCGAGTTTAAATATATTTGCCTAAGGTGTATGTAAACTTCCAACTTCAACTGTACACGCACGCAAGCACGCACAAACACACTCTCTTACACTTGGCGACAGTGAGTCCTCTGTCTCTGACCACTGAGCTGTCTTCCTGGTAAAAGGACAGGTTGTTGATGGTGGCAGCCACGTTCACCAGAAGCTCCTCACTTTCCTGCAAGGACCTGAGCTCTGACACACACACACACACACACACACTTTACAGCAGGGAGAATTAAAACATTGGATGCATTTACTGTAGAAAAAATATCTCTGTTGAGGCTCTCTGCAGCACAGCAAGAACAGAATATATAGGTCAAATGAAGGCAGTTATAGTAAAAAGTGTGAAAATAGTAACTATGGAATATGAAAAATTAACTTAGCTACATGTTACCTGCAGGAAATGTACCCAATAAATGTGGGTATCATTTCCAACAAACTTTTTAAAAAGATGCAAGCGGTTAAAAACAGAATGTGCTCTGGATTTTGAAGCAGATGTTGCTTATTCGGTCATACTGTATATCACAGATATTGCGGTCGTACTGAGTGTCAACCGGTGCCTGCATCATAGTGTGTGTTTCGTTTCTGGGTCTGACTGGAAAGGCCCTTTAGTGTGGTGGAGAATTTCTCTAAATGTAAAGCAGCATGCATCATACACTGTGATCAAAACAGGATATTATTGAAATGCCTGATTTATGTCCACAGCCAGTGCGGATCAGAAAGGGAGAACTACATCTCTTCGGTCTGTCTGGCTCTCACAATCTACTTTCTGTTTTGCTATTTTTCCCATTCTTTCTTTACTTTGTTTCACACTCACCCTCTCTTTCTTCAAATGTCCATACCCTTGTCTTTACCACCATCTGCATATGGCCCTCTATTTCTCTCTGTCATTCTCTCTCCATCTCCCCATACCCAGTCACGTACAGTACAGTGTGTGGGAGGGAGGCGGAAGATAAGAGCTCACAGTTGAGAAACTAAGAATTTCACACCCACCTGAACATGGCCTATACCAGTCAGTCAGTCCTGAAACCATTCTAACCACCTAGGAGTTTCACAAGAACCAACCCCAGGCTCTCAAGAGAACAGAACATTCTGCTCTCTCTGGCTCTTTTCTGCAAAAGGACCCAAACTGAAAAAGGATGTGCACAAAAAAAAAATCGAAAGAAAGAAGGCGAGAAATGGAAAAATGAAATAGGTGTTCGATATTTGTCACTTTTTCCCAGCACACAGGAAGCTGTGGTACCAAACAAGGACTGACTGTACAGAGTTTTACATTATAAAGGATTTGTACATTTTTATTCATCTGGTGACGGAGCACCTCAGGGCTAAACAAATCAAGTACTACTGTCTTGAGTGCTAGCTAGCTAGTTAGCTAACTAACTGACCCTAGTGAATAGAAAGATTCAGTACAACCAGGGACAATATGGAGATGGGAACATGATGGGGATGTTATGGGAATGTTATGGGATCATTTATGGTAATGTTATGGAGACATTATGAGAACATTATGGGGATGTTATGAGAAGATTATGGGGTCATATTTCAGCCTTACATTACCCTCAAAGTGCTGAAACTCACCCATTGTGTTCAGCAGGTAGTGTATTAGGTCTGTGTTAGCTGCCAGGGTCGGTCCCACTGCAGGGTGGATGGACATATTAGCCAGTACCCTGACCAGCTTCACCAGCACGTCCTTGCTCTCCCACCATCCCAAGAAAGGGGTGCAGGGGTTACAGGTGTCCCTGGCTGGAGGTGTGCGGGGTGTGTGTGCGGGCGGTGGGTCCCACCTCCCGTGGTAGGTGTGGTAGAGCCCTAGGAGCACGGACATACATCCCTCAGCCGTGAAGAGGTTCTTTCTGGCCTCACTGCTCCGAGACGTTAGGTTACCCAGAGTGAAGAGCAGACGCACCACCAGGTCCTGTGTGGAGGGGAGACAGAGGGAGGGGGCTTGAATGTGTTTCAGTGTAGTGTGTGTGTGTGTGCGCGCGTGTGTTATCCACATAAACACATACCTTGGTTACAGAGAATAACACAGTCATTTCTCCCATCAGATATGGCATTACATTCATTTACAATTTCTCCCCTACCACAGTGACAAGGACCGACAAATTACCCCAAAAGCAGAAGAAAATGTATACCACCACCTTTGTTTCTCAATCGCACACCGCCCCTCCCCTAAAGTGGGTGTCACAAACATCCTTCCCATTGCCCTAGAGTTACCCTAGTCCTGGCTGGGCTGACTGGCAAGTGTGGCTGGGATGGACTGGGCTGTACGGTACTGTACAGGCTGTCCTGTCAAAGGGCTATTCAGGACACAATGTGATCAACCATGTGTCTATGTGTATTAATGGGGGATATCTACTGTGTCTAGCATGTGTGTGCCCACTGTGTGTGTGTGCGTGTGTGTGTGTTAGCTTCCCTGCTGTGTGTTGTTTATTCCCTGGGTGATTTAGATCCTCCCCACCCAGTCTCCCTGAGGAAGGGCAGGATGACTTCCTCAATTTCTCCTGGGACGCTGATTAAAGTCAAAGCACACACACACACACTGCTGTAAATGTACTGGGACTTGGAGTACATAAACAACTTGCTCAAGGTAAACAGGCTTAGTCGATGAACAGTATAAACACTGGGAGTGAATAGGCTAATCTGCTTCCTATACCACAGTACACACACAGGGCTCACCTGTTTCCACTGGTGTTTGCTCAACAGTTCTATAAATAGTGTGTAGCAGCCCGGGGTCTGGGCCAGAACCAGGCAGCACTCAGAGTAGGAGGACAGTTTACTGGAGGACAGACAGAGGGACAATAAATAACACTGACCAGATAGACTCTCACTGGACAGTTTTACTAGAGGGATTGGTTTTATTGGCATTAGATGTGGAAATAGGGAGTGCTACATGGTTTTATAATCATTCACTGAGATAGTGAACTGTTCATTCATTTATAAGATAGGATGAACTGTAAATGTGTTTTTTTTAATGAGGAATAACAGTTCAGAGTGGCTGATGAAGTTGGGAAAAGTCTTTGAGACATATTTAACCATCACTTCATGTTTACAGACTAAAAAGAAATGCACAACATGCCCCATGTCCAATGGCATGAGGACTGTACTGTCCCACCCACAATGAAACAGTTGAATGTAAGTTTTGAGAGGTTTTAGGTGTACAGTGTGTGTGTGTTACCTGAACACCCTGGCAATGTTGGTGCAGATGTCCTGGTCTCCGTGGTGATGGCGCAGCACCAGGCACAGTTCTGCCAGGGTGCCGTGGGAGACGAAAAGGGGGCGGGACTCGGGGAGGTCAGCCAGGTTCCTCAGGGTTGCTGTCAACTGCAAGGGTCAGAAGTGGAGAGAGAAAGAGCGAGAGAGCATGTGAGGCAATGGCGATGTGATGAGAGCGGAACCAAGAGAACTGATGATTTATTGTAGATGGTCTTTGCCAGTTGCACCTGATGTAACAATATCTCCAGTAATCTTCAACCTTTTTGACAGAAGGAGCGGAAGTTATTCAAAGACCCTATAAATCACTCTATCGTGAAGGAAACTGATTTCCAACACTACACAGAGCGTTGCCAGCAGTAGCGCTGAAATGACAACACTCTCAGTTCCCTCTGACTACCAACAGCATAACAAGCAGCCAGACAGGCCGCCGCGTATCATTTCATATCAAATCATCTGCTAAACTCTAACTCAGGATGTTATCTTAATCAGTTAATCAGATTGAAGACGTTAAGTGGTGATTTTCTATAGAATGAAACATACTGTACTGTGGAGCAGAGCTGTGTGTGTTATGGCCCGAACAAATCAGAATATTATGGAGCAGCAGACAGAAACAAAAGCATAATTCCTAATAGCAGGAATCGGACAATTAAAAAGTTACCCTCACCAGAAATGAGAAGTTCCTTAAAACTGAATATTTCACATTTAGTTCCTTTTAATGTTTTGCTTGTTAAATAAAAAAAAAACTGAAACTGAAAAGTTAACTGTCCAGCTGTTCTTCAAATGTCGAGGAACTGCCTTTGACTGATTTGGAGTCAGCTCTACCGGGCCTTTACCATAGTGTTTATGTAACTGGTTCGGGGTATCTTCTACAATCTCACCTGTACATGGATGTGTCCTCTGATGGTGAACTGAGTGTGGTCAGGTTGGGACAGTGGGTGGAGCTTCTGTATGAGCAAGGTGGCCACACCCACACAGTCCTTGGCCAATAGGAGCCTGAGGAGGGCAGAGTTCCCTGAGAGGAACTTCAGAGTGCCCACACAGTACAACACAGCCTCCCCAGACACACCCACATCCTCACAGCGCAGCACACACAGCAGCGAATCTGGACATAATACAAAGTCACACTCACTTGTTAACACACATCAGTCCAACCTCACAACACGAGCTGCTTTTAATACAACCTTACACAGGTAAAAACAACATTCAAACATACAGTACCAACCAAAAGTTTGGACATACCTACTCATTCCAGGGTTTTTCTTAATTTTTACTATTTTCTACATTGTAGAATAATAGTGAAGACATCAAAACTATGAAATAACACATTGAATCAGGCAGTAACCCCAAAAATTGTTAAACAAATCCAAATATATTTTATATTTGAGATTCTTCAAAGTAGCAACCCTTTACCTTGATCACAGCTTGGCATTCTCTCAATCAGTTTCATGAGGTATGCTGGAATGCATTTAAATGAACAAGTGTGCCTTTTTAAAAGTTACTTTGTGGAATTTCTTTCCTTCTTAATCCGTTTGAGCCAATCAGTTGTGTTGTGACAAGGTAGGGGTGGTATACAGAAGATGGTCTTTTACCAAACAGGGCTAAGTCCATATTATGGCAAGAACAGCTCCAATAAGCTTCAGTCAATCTGGAAAAGTTCGAGAACTTTGAACGTGCAGTCGCAAAAACCATCAAGCACTATGATGAAACTGGCTCTCATGAGGACTGCCACAGGAAAGGAAGACTTGAGTAGGTGAACGGATTATCTCTGCATGTGTGGTTCCCACAGTGAAGTATGGAGGAGGAGGTATGATGGTGCTTTGCTGGTGACACTGTCTGTGATTTATTTAGAATTAAAAAGGCACTTAACCAGCATGGCTACCACAGCATTTTTCAGCAATACGCCATACCATCTGGTTTGCGCTTAGTGGGACTATAATTTGTTTTTCAACAGGACAATGACCCAACACACCTCCAGGCTGTGTAAGGGCTATTTAACCAAGAAGGAGAGTGATGGAGTGCTGCATCAGATGACCTGGCCTCCACAAATCACCTGACCTCAACCCATTTGAGATGGTTTGGGATGAGTTGGACCGCAGAGTAAAGGAAAAGCAGCCAACAAGTGCTCAGCATATGTGGGAACTCCTTCAAGACTTGGAGAAGCATTCCAGGTGAAGCTGGTTGAGAGAATGCCAAGAGTGTGCAAAGCTGTAAAGGGTGGCTACTTTGAAGAATCTCATAAAATATAGTTTGATTTGTTTAACACTTTTTTGTTTACTACATGATATTTCACAGTTTTGATGTCTTCACTACTATTCTACAATGTAGAAAATAATTAAATTAGTAGGTGTCCAAACTTTTGACTGGCACTGTATATAATTAACATTATACACACATACTGTTAAGTGTGTCAATGTGTTACCTATGATGGAGTTGTTCTGGAAGAGGATATCGTTGCTCTCACTGCGGCTGATCTTGAAGATGAGTTTACAGATGTTCAGCAGGTTTTTTCCACTGACGTTCAGCTGAACAACAAGTTATTAGACAAAAATAATTCTAACACATCAGCCAGGAACTTTACGCTGTTGCTTTGTACTAAGGATATCACCCAACAAAGCTAACTAAGGGCAGGTCTGTTTAAACTACTGTTGTGTATTAGGGGAAGGAAGAGATGGGAGAAATAGAATCATCATGAGGACATTGATTGTACTCACCTCAAGGGTGAGTTTGGCGAGCTGCAGGTTGAGTTGGGCGGAATTGAGGTCGATGAGGCAGAACAGCGCCCTGAGAAGCCCCGCTCTCTTCCTGCAACGCCGGCCCAGCATGCCTTGCTCTGCCAGGGCGCCATGGAGACAGTCACACGCGTCACACAGCCGCTCCACGGCATCCTCGGATCCACCTGAGGAGAGGCACATGATTAAGAAAAATATGTAAACTTAGATATACAGTGGGGCAAAAAAAGTATTTAAGTCAGCCACCAATTGTGCAAGTTCTCCCACTTAAAAAGATGAGAGAGGCCTGTAATTTTCATCATAGGTACACTTCAACTCTGACAGACAAAATTAGAAAAAAAATCCAGAAAATCACATTGTAGGATTTTTAATTAATTTATTTGCAAATGATGGTGGAAAATAAGTATTTGGTCACCTACAAACAAGCAAGATTTCTGGCTCTCACAGACATGTAACTTCTTCTTTAAGAGGCTCCTCTGTCCTCCACTCGTTACCTGTATTAATGGCAACGGTTTGAACTTGCTATCAATATAAAAGACACCTGTCCACAACCTCAAACAGTCACACTCCAAACCCCACTATGGCCAAGACCAAAGAGCTGTCAAAGGACACCAGAAACAAAATTTTAGACCTGCACCAGGCTGGGAAGACTGAATCTGCAATAGGTAAGCAGCTTGGTTTGAAGAAATCAACTGTGGGAGCAAGTATAAGGACATGGAAGACATATAAGACCACTGATAATCTCCCTTGATCTGGGGCTCCACGCAAGATCTCACCCCGTGGGGTCAAAATGATCACAAGAACGGTGACCAAAAATCCCAGAACGACACGGGGGGTACCTAGTGAATGACCTGCAGAGAGCTGGGACCAAAGTAACAAAGCCTACCATCAGTAACACACTACGCCGCCAGTGACTCAAATCCTGCAGTGCCAGACGTGTCCCCCTGCTTAAGCCAGTACATGTCCAGGCCCATCTGAAGTTTGCTAGAGAGCATTTGGATGATCCAGAAGAAGATTGGGAGAATGTCATATGGTCAGATGAAACCAAAATAGAACCTTTTGGTAAAAACTCAACTCGTCGTGTTTGGAGGACAAAGAATGCTGAGTTGCATCCAAAGAACACCATACCTACTGTGAAGCATGGGGGTGGAAACATCATGCTTTGGGGCTGTTTTTCTGCAAAGCGACCAGGACGACTGATCCGTGTAAAGGAAAGAATGAATGGGGCCATGTATCGTGAGATTTTGAGTGAAAACCTCCTTCCATCAGTAAGGGCATTGAAGATGAAACGTGGCTGGGTCTTTCAGTATGACAATGATCCCAAACACACCGCCCAGGCAATGAATTAGTGGCTTCGTAAGAAGCATTTCAAGGTCCCGGAGTGGCCTAGCCAGTCTCCAGATCTCAACCCCATAGAACATCTTTGGAGGGAGTTGAAAGTCCATGTTGCCCAGCAACAGCCCCAAAACATCACTGCTCTAGAGGAGATCTGCATGGAGGAATGGGCCAAAATACCAAGCAACAGTGTGTGAAAACCTTGTGAAGACTTACAGAAAACATTAACCTCTGTCATTGCCAACAAAAGGTATATAACAAAGTATTGAGATAAACTTTTGTTATTGACCAAATACTTATTTCCACCATAATTTGCAAATAAATTCATAAAAAATCCTACAATGTGATTTCTGGATTTTTTTTTCTCATTTTGTCTGTCATAGTTGAAGTGTACCTATGATGAAAATTACAGGCCTCTCATCTTTTTTAAGTGGGAGAACATGCACAATTGGTGGCTGACTTATATACTTTTTTGCCCCACTGTATTTGTGCAAATATACCACTGACATGCATTATTTATTCACATGCACACAGAGTTATGAGTTATGCACACATATGAAGTGAATATGCATGATTAACATCCTGTACATTACTGAGAGGAAAAGAGAGGGTGGGGTGCTTTTCCAGGTAAAATATATATGTTTTCCTTCTGTCTAAAAAATATGGCCAATTTCCTCTTTCCAGAAAGGTTGGCCACACACTCGACTCAACATATTGCAATATCACAGGCAATCTGAAATGCATGAGCCAGGAGGTACTTGGTACAATAAATATTTCAAAAGTGTTAAAATATTTACAGACCTAGAATTCATTTTGCGGTAGTCAGACTGCAAAGTCAAACTAGGAGAATTCTGAAGGGATGCCAAACACAACACTAGTTTGTTTTGCTTTCTTCAACCGTTAAAATGGCTCCGTGTTAACTTTCTTCATGTGTGTGTTTTTCTACCAACACTGATCTATTTTTATTAACTTACATATTAGCATGAAAAGGAAATCAGCTGAATAGCACATGAGAAACTATATTCAAATCACAGGATAAACTTAATTTCAGTCCTGTTATCACAATATCTGCCCAGTTCGCAAAAAGTCTAAATTATTTGTGCATTTACGAAAGAGGTGCTTTTTGTACAGGACAACATAGATGCATTAGGGAAAGAATTGCAATCCAACACTGTCCAATCATCATTGTCCTATATTGAGAAGAATGTTATGTGACTAACATCTGTTTGTACTTTTGTTTGGGGTTCATTTATAGCAAACAGAACACTACCTGCAGCGATGGACTCCAGCTCTTGCAACAGAGGGAAAATCTTAACATTCCACACCACTGATTCGTCCTCAGCCTCCTGGCTGGCTGGTCTGTCTCCGTTGCCTAACTCTGTTCCTAACTCTGACACAGAAACAAGGAGACGGAAAGGGAAGAAAGAAAAACAGACAATTAATGCCTCAAAGCTCAACTTGGTGCAAGAGGGCTGAGTATAGTTCACAAGTTCAGCTTCTTAAAATAAATCGCTCTCCAGGAAGTTTAATGCCGGTAATGAAAGGTCACCATTCGGATCTATAGTTCCTCTGATTTGTGTGTGTACTTGCGTGCATGTGAATATTTGCATATCTGTATGCCTGGCTGCCTGGTGCAGTGGTGGTGCAGGAAGTGGTGGCTACAGACCAACAGCCATTAGTTGCTGCTTACAGAAAGTGTGTGAGTGAGGCCTTTCAGCAACAACACCCTGCATGATCAAAGTGTGACACATTGTTAAGCTCTCACAGTTGAGAGGAAAGAAAGGTGTTTATGCTGGAGATGAGATTAACATTAAATTCTTGGTTCTTTTCATTTAGCAGCTTAATATATCCTCAACCAGTATGTAGACATCAAACCAACTATGACTTTGATTTAAGCTCAAATAAAATAAAACATCCTTCAAAGTCAGGGTGACACACATCTACAGCCAACCAACCTGGATGGTAGATTTAACAATAGGTTTAACAATTGGCCTGGTGTAGGCTACCTTCGCAGGCTCTGTTGGTTCGCTGCTGGACATATAAGCCCTTAGTTGATCCTAACGTACAGTTAGAACTATATGGTTCAGTAAACTATTGAACTAAGCTAGTATTCACTTAGTGAATCAGGACTAACCTGTTCTGGCCCCGGCTCCTGCTCCTTTGCCTGGTCTAATAGATGAGTCAACACCACCATGGAACCTGAGTCCACTGCAATTTGACATAAACACACACAAGATGTCTTTACCAAAATGGTGGCTGAGAACCTATTAGGTCTTGGCTGATTAACTATTGTTAACTGAGATGTAAGACATTTTCAAAGATGGGTCACTCACAGTGCATAATACTGTAGTTTGGAAACGACTGGTTGTATTGCTAGATACATGGGGCGGTAGGGTAGCCTAGTTGTTAGAGCGTTGGACTAATAACCGGAAGGTTGCAAGTTCAAATCCCCGAGCTGTCATTCTGCCCCTGAACAGGCAGTTAACCCACTGTTCCTAGGCCGTCATTGAAAATAAGAATTTGTTCTTAACTGACTTGCCTAGTTAAATAAAGGTAAAATAAAATATGTGACCAGTTCCTTCAGCCACCACTTGGTGTCCCCATTGCAACAAGAACTCAGACCACAGCTTTGTGGTTAAAGCCATTCATGTGACTTTACTCACCAATCAGTTTCAGTTAGAGAACAGACAGTAACAACCATAACATGCTGTTTTAATCTGCACTGTTCCCGTTCACTGTCTGTTTGTTGTCATTGATGTTCAAATTGATTTTTACAATGCTATAATGTCCCTACTATAAGTAAAATTCTGCATGGAACTTAAAACTCCCTCAAGGGCATCTAAAGCATCTATTGGATGACTTACGGACAGTACTGAGGCTGGTTCACAGGGCATAGACTAGATCAGAAGACACAAAAGCCCCGGAGAGCAGAGGTGAATGTTATTCTACATTTCAGAGAGAGAGAGAAAAAGAGGGAGATGCACAAATACACATGGAGAGAGAGACAGAAAGAGTGAGGGAGCGAGAGAGAGTGGGAGAGAGGGGTCATGGGGTCTGTGTGATAGGATTAGGGCCTGATAATAGGGCCTCTGTGTGTGATAGTGCATTCTCAGAGACATGATCTCATCTGTGTCTTGGGCCTGGGCAGGGTCTAGCCAATGGACAGCAGACAGTCAGTCAGTCCCAGCAGAGACACTGCTATGCTGCTGCCAGCCATGCCCAGATGGGCACCCAAATCTAATAGACATCCATTTGGAGCTATAAAGCCCAGGCTTATTGGAGAAAAAGAAGCAGCCAATGTCTAATCTCTCACTCTTCATCTCTCACTCACTTTTTTTTTCTCCATTTCTTCAGCATGCACTACATACTCCAACTTTAAATCTTTCACTCTGTAGATCAATTTGTTATATCAATCTCCTTCGCTCTCACCCTTGGCTCAAACCCTCACTCTCCCTTTTCTGTTGCTTTCTATCCCCCTCTCTCTAAGATGGGTTGGTCTAAGTTCTGAAAAGGATTCCTGGCTTGGATTTTTGGTTCTCAGTAAACCTGTGGGGATCTTGGTTTCTAAGTAAAAGTGTTTAATGGTTGTTCGCCAGCAGCTATAGCTAATCGATGGAAAGGATGGGTTTTAATGACAGGCCCATCCTCAAGCCTGGAGTTATGCCTACGTAACTAACATTCTCCTGATGAGGTCAGTAGAAAGAAACAGTGTTCTAGCCTCTACTGACTGTGGAGGTATAAGGCTGACCAGTCAGTGATGGTGATAACAGATAGATAGACCTAGTTTATTAGGAAGGGCTTTGGCTGAGAAGGTAGTTTGGGTGGGGAAACTAGGATCCCTTTGCATCCAGGGATTCCCAAACTCGGTCCTGGGGCCTCCCATAGGTGCACGTTTTGGTTTTTGCCCTAGTACTACACAACTGATTCACAACTGATTCAAATCAACCCATCATCCAGCTAAGATTATTTGAATCAGCTGTCTAGTGCTTGGGCAAAAACCAAAATGTGCACCCATGGGAGGCCCCAAGTCAGAGTTTGGGAAATCCTGCTTAAAGACAGATACCTGACCTGAATAATGAGGTTGACTTATTAGGCCTAGATGGGGGTAGCTAAAAGGTTATATAATATTTTATAACACTTAGGAGAAATTCATGAAATACCTTGAATAAACATGAAGGCATTCTGAGAACCAAAATGAGTGAGAAAGCAGAGGAGGTGGGGGTGCGTAGTTAAAGTCCTTTGAATTGGACACACTGAAGGTGTGACAAAGAGTGTGGCGAAGGCCAAGGGCCGGGGATGTGAAATGTAAGAATAGGAGGTATAATTCACCACTATGCAGTACTGGTGACATGGAATCCATTGTGAGGCCAATAAATCTACACTTATTCGCTTACTTTCACCTAGGTCAAAAAAGAGGCAGAGTGAGGAATGGAGGGAGGGTGAGAGAGAAAGGAGGATAGAGAGAGAGGGAGGAGAGAGAAATAGGAGGAGTAAAACAGTAAGAAAAATTCAAGAAAAAAAAGATGGAAAAAAGAGAGACGAGGATAGAAAGAAACGAGGATATGGAGGAAAGAGAGAACAAGGAGTGAAATGTAGAGAAATGTACAGGCATACAGTACCTTACACTGTTGGTCCTGGGTGGGGCAGGTTTCGAGGGTCCTCCACTATCATTGTCTCTCCTCTCTCGATCAGTAGTCTCAACATAAAGGGCTCTCCTGCCTCTTCCCTTAGCTGACAGCTCTCTCTGCTCTGGGCTGGAGACTGAATTTACACTCTCCCTTACTACAAACACAGTACAATTAAGAGCTATTATAGTTACTGGATACTAGTGTTCATTCTGAACACCCCTTAACGTTTTCACCATCTTTTCAGATATTGTGTTTTGATTTGGTGAAAGATTAGAAAATTGATGTTTAGAAAATGTACAAATAACCCCATTTTACAGTCATTTTAGCTTTTCCCAAAAGCGTTATAATACAGTAAGTAAAGAATGACAGCAAGCAAATGTGCAAAAAAAGAAGACTAAACCCCAAGGCAACCAGCTACAGTGAATTATGCTTTCCACCTCAACCACCCCAGTGGTAATGTAAAGCAGGTATAATGTCCTCCTGTGAATAGCTCCATTCATTTCCCTTTGGGAGAAGCGCTGTTCCAGCCTTCTGCCTGTAAACATGGTTTAATAAAAAAATGACTAGCAGGCCACGCGCTGAGATATTTACTTACAATAATAGTGTTAATGGTTTGCTTATTGCAACCATCCCTCTATCTCCCCCTCGCTTTAAAAAACCCAAACATGCAACTCTCTCTATATATATACAGTTGAAGTGGGAAGTTTTACATACGCTAAGGTTGGAGTCATTAAAACATATTTTTTCAACCATTCCACAAATTTCTTGTCAACAAACTATAGTTTTGGCAAGTCAGTTAGGACATCTACTTTGTGCATGGAACAAGACATTTTTCCAACAATTGTTTGCAGATAGATTATTTCACTTATAATTCACTGTATCACAATTCCGGTGGGTCAGAAGTTTACATACACTAAGTTGACTGGGCCTTTAAACAGCTTGGAAAATTCCAGGAAATTATGTCATGGCTTTAGAAGTTTCTGATATGTTAATTGACATAATTTGAGTCAATTGGAGGTGTACCTGTGGATGTATTTCAAGGTCTACCTTCAAACTCAGTGCCTCTTTGTTTGACATCATGGGAAAATCAAAATAAATCAGCCAAGAAATTGTAGACCTCCACAAGTCTGGGTCATCCTTGGGAGCAATTTCCAAACGCCTGAAGGTACCACATCTGTACAAACAATAGTACGCAGGTATAAACACCATGGGACCACACAGCCGTCATGCCGCTCAGGAAGGGGACGCGTTCTGTCTCCTAGAGATGAACGTACTTTGGTGCGAAAAGTGAAAATCAATCCCAGAACAACAGCAAAGGACCTTGTGAAGATGCTGGAGGAAACAGGTACAAAAGCATCTATATCCACAGTCAAACGAGTCCTATATCGACATAACCTGAAAAGGTAGCTCAGCAAGGAAGAAGCCACTGCTCCAAATCCGCCATAAAAAAGCCAGACTACGGATTGCAACTGCACATGGGGACAAAGATCATACTTTTTGGAGAAATAATGAAACAAACATAGAACTTTTTGGCCATAAAGACCATCGTTATGTTTGGAGGAAAAAGGGGGAGGCTTGCAAGCCGAACAACAACATCCCAACCGTGAAGCATGGGGGTGGCAGCATCATGTTGTGGGGGTGCTTTGCTACAGGAGGGACTGGTGCACTTCACAAAATAGATGGCATCACGAGGAAGGAGAATTTGGTGGATATATTGAAGCAACATCACAAGACATCACAAGACAAGCTTGGTCGCAAAATGGGTCTTCCAAATGGACAATGAGTTGTGGCAAAATGGCTTAAATACAGCAAAGTCAAGGTATTGGAGTGGCCATGACAAAGCCCTGACCTCAAGCCTACAGAACATTTGTGGGAAGAACTGAAAAAGCATGTGAAAGGAAGAAGGTATACAAACACGACTCAGTTACAGCAGCTCTGTCAGGAGGAATGTGCCAAAATTTACCCAATTTATTGTGGGAAGCTTGTGGAAGACTTCCCAAAACGTTTGGCAATGCCTGACCTGCTGGGAATGTGATGAAAGAAATAAAAGCTGAAATAAATCATTCTTTCCACTATATTCTGACATTTCACATTCTTAATAAAGTAGTGATCCTAACTGACCTAAGACAGGGAATTTCTACTTGGATTAAATGTCAGGAATTGTAAAAAACAAACAGAGTTTAAACGTATTTGGATAAGGTGTAGGTAAACTTCCGACTTCAACTATATGTGTGTGTGTGTGTGTGTATATCACCTCCAATCTCTCCATCGCTTTTGCAATTTTGTCTCTCCCTTCTTAGACTTCCTAATAAAATACAAAAAACTACATCTCAGCCCTCTTTTTCCTCGCTCTTCATCTCTTTCCTTTCTCTCCATCTCTCCTTACCTTCTGTTGGACGTGCCACAGGTGGGAGTGTTGTCAGAAAGCCAGCTCTAAAAAGGCGTGCCCTTGCCCCCACCGCCCCCCTCTTCAGCTCCAGGGGGTCAGAGGGGGGTTTGGGGAGGGCCATGGGGCTGACGGGATCTGGGTCCTCATCCTGGGCCACTGGCAACCTGGGCTTCTGGTAGGCCATAAACATTACTTCATCATTAAAGGGACCAAACACTGATTTAGTGTGTGTTGTCTTCAGCTGATCAGAACGATACACTAAGGCTTTCCAAGACCCCCAAGTTCACAAGGATACACACAGATTAATGTACTGTACAAGAGTGAGGATATGAAATGTACAGTGAGGAGAACCCACATGTTCCAGAGGAGACAGGCGAGTTCCAGAACCCGGTCTGGAGTCTGGCGCTTCAAAGTTCAGAGCGTAGAGGCTGAAAGAAAAAAAAAGACCATGTTCATTCAGTACACTGTATGGATGTGACACTAGACTACTGCTAGGGGGGTTATAATATAGGGTGTTTAACCAGATCCTTAACCTGAATGTAGAGGGAGGTCGACTGTCTTGGGTTCGAGAGGTCTCTCCAAACAGCTGTCTGTGGTTGTCTCGAGGGGTAAAAGGTCGCTGGGTGCGCAGGGTCCTCAGAGAGTGCCTAGCCTCGGTGACGATCTCTGCGCTGGTCTTCCTCCGAGGGTCAGGGTTCAGGGTGAAAGGGCTGTGTTTCTCATGCTTCCTCTCCAAAGAAGACATTTTGTGATGGTTGTTGCCAGCAGGATCAGGGATGAGGTCAGGAGAATTACTTTATGAGAATGATTTCATCACTGAAGTGGGTTTTGCCTGGGTGTATTACTGAAGAGGAAGAGGCGGTGAAATGATGAGGAAACCTATTCATCATTCACAAAAGCTATTTACTATATTATATATATATATATATGGGTGAATAATAAACACAGTATTTTAAGCCATTGCAGAAACAGGCACCAAAAATGCATCTGAGTAAAGCAAGCAAAACGGCATAAAAAACTGTAGACTGATATGAAGAGTTATACAGAGGCTTGTTGTAAATGAGAAAGTGTGCGCGTCCTCGCTAAGTAACCATGGTAACCGAGAACAGCGGAGGTAGCAAGCGTTTGACTTAGTGACAACAAACCGGAGTGGCTAAAAGTAACAGAAATTGTGTACAGAAACGAACAAATGAAATGTTAATCTATGATACACTCTGAATTTTTCAACCGATAACACTACCAGGAATACTCACCGTGAATTGGTATCATAAACTAAATACCTCGGGAGAGGTGTCAAAAACAAAGCATGCTAGCCAGTTCAAATGCTTTGGATAACGTTAGCATCAGCTGGCAGATTTAGGAAATTTAAATCAATTGAATTCTTATTACTAAAATAAACTTACCGTCTACTGGTGATCACCTTTAAAATGAATGGCCGATTTTGCGATGACACTTCTAGCTACAGCAAAACAGGGAAATGCATTGCTTTTCAAGTTTGATGCAAGTGAGTTTGTAGAGGTTGCAGGCAAACGACTGCCTGACGTCATCGAGTCTCGGGCACGAGCCTTACCGTCAGTTTGTGTCCAGCATTAGTCCAGGTGAGTCCCTCAACATCTCCACCGTTTTTTCGGTACAACATTTGCATTTTTGACATTTTAACAAGTCAGTTGCATCACACCATCACATAGGCTATCATGTCATACATCACTGAATAATCATTTTTACCTGTAACCAGGGATGATAACCAATTGTGTGTGTTGAATTTTGCCGAAATGTCAGTTTTCCTCATCTGTCATTAAATGAAACGGTGCTCTGTATTTAAGCGATCTTTAAAATGGACATTGTGTTGTTTGTCACATTGTTATCTTTTTTTATATGTCCTTCCCATTGCTTTAAATTATTTAAACCCAGACGTAAACTGCTTAAACCAATAGCCAACTACATTTTCCACATCCCACCGACATTACATTCTGGTTAGTATTCAGAATGAGGAATTGATTTATAACAATAACCATCCATTGAGTTGTTGTTAAGAGAATGAGCAGGCTTTCAACTGAACAGGCTGCCCTGATTCCTAATTAAACTGCCTTAATTTTGCTGGACCCCAGGAAGAGTAGGTGCTGCTTTGGCAGGGATCCATAAATTATACAAATACACCCTCTGGCTAAATTAAAAAATCAGTATTAATGTGTCGGCCGCTATGAATCAACCATCTCCTCTTTCTCACTGGCACATTAAACCGCTGCTGACGCTTATGCGCATAATTAAGTATAGAAAACTGGTAAAGCTTGACTTAGAGTACAGATACAGTATTTAAAGACTTAGACTGTCTCAGTCTGCCACAGACATTTAAGTTTGGCCATTATGTAAACTTGTATTAACTCTTTTTGACATTTATACCTTTTATTTCCAGTCAAGGTTTATAGAATTGCTGGAGGGAAGAACCTTGCTTTCTCATGACTATAGTAGTGGGCTATCTGTTGTTGTTCCATTGTTTGTTGTCATGGTTAGGGTAAGGCGGCATGGGCCATTGCTATACAGTACTTTCACCTCTCCCTTAAGTTTCCACTCACTTTAATGAAAAACCAGGCAGTTAATGTTTTATTTAATAACATAAAACCTTAACTTTTTAAACATAAGCTGTAAAATGGTAACAATGTAGACACAGATATGAAAAGATAAGTAAACATCATTTATTTGTATTACAGAAATTGTGATAGAGTTGAGACTGAGATTTTTATGTACATGGGTCATACATTTATGCAGTCTACTTTATAATTAACATAAGGCTGTAGAAATCCATTTAAATTGCAAAAAATATGTGGATAAAATCTGATTTAAAGGTGTTTCCATGGTCCATATAAAAATGTTGGTCACCATTACGGCATATGTTGCAGGTGATATTGTTGGATTCAATTCAATGAAAACAAATCTCGAAATGATCGTAAATGGCTGACCTAGCAGGAGAACATTTGGACGCCATTTTGTGGTGCGTGAAAATGTGATGTTAAAATAAAATAAAAAGCGTACTCAAAATGGCCACGGATTACGTCTACTTTTTCATCCGGTGCTTTGCTTTCGAACGCTGCTCCTCTGCGAGATGTAAAGTATTTTTCGTACAACATTCCTGTGGCATGAACAACCAATACCCAGTGCTCCCCTGAGACTGGAGAAGAGACCTCCAGCTTTAGTTCATTCTGTCCACCCAATTTCACCGTTCAGTCTCTGTTCACTGCCACAGCTTCATTTAGGGCAAAGCAGGCATGAGTGCAAGTGAGGGATAGAGTTCTATCAATATTCATAAACAAACTTAGGGTAGAGGGATAGAAGAGTAAAACATGCATTAGTACGCTGCTTTCATTCATTCAACTCACGCTTCACCCTGGATCAGTTTAACCCCGAAGATGGATCGATCACTTTGCAGCAATCAGGTCTGTCTGGATTTGCAACGTTCGTCCACTCGCAAACCTTTCCCCCCTGCTTTTTCCCAAAGTAGAAATGTACATCTGAGCAATTTTGTGTCTCTCTTGTTGGATTTAAATAGCCCTACATGCTTCATTCTCATGGATACAGTGAGCCTGATTGGATGAGAGTGCATTGGTCCAATCAGAGGGCATCACCATGGCGCTTCCCAGCCAATGGGAGGTGGAGGATGGTCTCTGTAATTTTATTGTCACTAAGGGAGGGGGAAACATACTAATAGGAAAGTTGGCACTAACATGGTGAGCAGTGGAGGAGGCCGTTACAGTCAGTGGTTTTTTTCATTTTTATTTTCATTTTTTTCACCTTTATTTAACCAGGTAGGCTAGTTGAGAACAAGTTCTCATTTGCAACTGCGACCTGGCCAAGATAAAGCATAGCAGTGTGAACAGACAACACAGAGTTACACATGGAGTAAACAATTAACAAGTCAATAACACAGTAGAAAAAAAAGGGGAGTCTATATACATTGTGTGCAAAAGGCATGAGGAGGTAGGCGAATAATTACAATTTTGCAGATTAATAACACTGGAGTGATAAATGATCAGATGGTCATGTACAGGTAGAGATATTGGTGTGCAAAAGAGCAGAAAAGTAAATAAATAAAAACAGTATGGGGATGAGGTAGGTAAAAATGGGTGGGCTATTTACCGATAGACTATGTACAGCTGCAGCGATTGGTTAGCAGCTCAGATAGCAGATGTTTGAAGTTGGTGAGGGAGATAAAAGTCTCCAACGAATTTTTGCAATTCGTTCCAGTCACAGGCAGCAGAGAACTGGAACGAAAGGCGGCCAAATGAGGTGTTGGCTTCAGGGATGATCAGTGAGATACACCTGCTGGAGCGCGTGCTACGGATGGGTGTTGCCATCGTGACCAGTGAACTGAGATAAGGCGGAGCTTTACCTAGCATGGACTTGTAGATGACCTGGAGCCAGTGGGTCTGGCGACGAATATGTAGCGAGGGCCAGCCGACTAGAGCATACAAGTCGCAGTGGTGGGTGGTATAAGGTGCTTTAGTGACAAAACGGATGGCACTGTGATAAACTGCATCCAGTTTGCTGAGTAGAGTGTTGGAAGCAATTTTGTAGATGACATCGCCGAGGTCGAGGATCGGTAGAATAGTCAGTTTTACTAGGGTATGTTTGGCGGCGTGAGTGAAGGAGGCTTTGTTGCGGAATAGAAAGCCGACTCTTGATTTGATTTTTGATTGGAGATGTTTGATATGAGTCTGGAAGGAGAGTTTACAGTCTAGCCAGACACCTAGGTACTTATAGATGTCCACATATTCAAGGTCGGAACCATCCAGGGTGGTGATGCTGGTCAGGCGTGCGGGTGCAGGCAGCGAACGGTTGAAAAGCATGCATTTGGTTTTACTAGTGTTTAAGAGCAGTTGGAGGCCACGGAAGGAGTGTTGTATGGCATTGAAGCTCGTTTGGAGGTTAGATAGCACAGTGTCCAAGGACGGGCCGTAAGTATATAGAATGGTGTCGTCTGCGTAGAGGTGGATCAGGGAATCGCCCGCAGCAAGAGCAACATCATTGATATATACAGAGAAAAGAGTCGGCCCGAGGATTGAACCCTGTGGCACCCCCATAGAGACTGCCAGAGGACCGGACAGCATGCCCTCCGATTTGACACACTGAACTCTGTCTGCAAAGTAATTGGTGAACCAGGCAAGGCAGTCATCCGAAAAACTGAGGCTACTGAGTCTGCCGATAAGAATATGGTGATTGACAGAGTCGAAAACCTTGGCAAGGTCGATATCACTGATATGGCCTGGGAGCAGTAACAGTAATCATTAAGAGAAAGAAGAGAACAGCTCGAAAAGTCAGTAAACACACACTCCCACCACAGACACATCACAGTTTTAACCTGTCCACGTCACAGTGAGGAAGAAATGGCTTGATTTGCGAGTACTTTCGTCCTCCTTGAAGGTGGTGCATCTCCTTGGCAACCGGCTCAGGGCCAGGAGCTCAGTATAATAAAGGAAACACACAGCTGACATGGAGGTTAGATGAGAGGAGCTTCTCTCTCTCCTCAATCACTATTCAGTCCAGGACCCCAATGTAAGTTCTCGCTCTCTCGTGCTCTCCCATTACTCTCCTTCCTTTCTCTGTTCTGATATGTTTGTCTCTCCCCTAATTTTTCTTACCCCATCCCCAATGCCTTCTTCTTTCTCACTCTCTCATTGTCTTGCTCTCTCTCACTCTAATGTACTCTCATAGCAAAACCTGTTTTACAGAATTGCCAAAATGGTACTGACAGTGCAACCTGCAGGCATCATGTGATGAATACAATAGAAAACTGCTGATATCTTGTCTGTCTGAACTATAGGGGCCTCCCCATCCCGCCGATGTGCAGCTGCAGCAGTCTTTTTTTATCAAGGGGTTTTTATTTGGCATTTTAAAGACTCCACCCCAACCTTCCATACTCCATTGGAGCCCCTCCCCAATACCAGACTTTAAATGAACAGGCATGACATAAAATTACAGTAATATAAACACAGTTTTGAAACACACAGATATACAGTGCATTCGGAAAGTATTCACATTAGACTTATTCTAAAATGGATTCAATAAAACATTTCCTATCAATCTACACACAATACCCCATAATGACAAAATGAAAACCAAAGCATTCTTATAAAAAAATACCTTATTTACATAAGTATTCAAACCCTTTGCTATGACATTCGAAATTGAGCTCAGTTGCATCCTGTTTCCATTGATCATCCTTGAGATGTTTCTATAACTTGATTTGAGTCTACCTGTGGTAGATTCAACTGATTGGACATGATTTGGAAAGGCACACTCTTGTCTATATAAAGTCCCACAGTTGACAGTGCATGTCAGTACAAAAAAAACAAGCCATGAGGTCGAAATGAATTGTCCATAGAGGTCAGAGACATTGTGTTGAGGCACAGATCTGAAGAAGGGTACCAACACATTTCTGCAGCATTGAAGGTCCCCAAGAACACAGTGGCCTCCATCATTCATAAATTGAGAACCTTTCAGAAGGACAATAATCTCTGCAGCACTCCACGAATCAAGCCTTTATGGTAGAGTGGCCAGACGGAAGCCAAATCCTCAGTAAAAGGCACTTGACAGCCCGCTTGCCAAAAAGCACCTAAAGGACACTCAGACCACGAGAAACAAGATTCTCTGGTCTGATGAAACCAAGTTTGAACTCTTTGGCCTGAATGCCAAGCGTCTGGAGGAAACCAGGCACCGCTCATCACCTGATCAATACCATCCCTACAGTGAAGCATGGTAGTGGCAGCATCATGCTGTGGGGATGTTTTTCAGTAGCAAGAATTGGGAAACAAGTAAGGATCGAGGGAAAGATGAACGGAGCAAAATACAGAGAGATCCTTGTTGAAAAGCTCTTCAGGACTTCAGACTGGGGCGAAGGTTCACCTTCCAACAGGACAACGACCTTAAGCACACAGCCAAGACAACGCAGGAGTGGCTTCGGGACAAGTCTCTGAATGTACTTGAGTGGCCCACCAGGGCCCGGACTTGAACTTGATCGAACATCTCTGGAGAGACCAGAAAGTGCTGTGCAGCGATGGTCCCTATCCAACCTGACAGAGCTTGAGAGAATCTGCAGAGAAGAATGGGAGAAACTCCCCAAATATAGGTGTTCCAAGCTTGTAGCCTCATACCCAAGAAGTATCGAGGCTGTAATCGCTGCCAACGGTGCTTCAACAAAGTACTGAGTAAAGGGTCTGAATACTTATGTAAATGTGTTATTTTTATATATTTTTTATATTTGCCAAAATTTGAAAAAACCTCTTTTTTCTTTGTCATTATGGGATATTGTGTGTAGATTGAGGTAAAAAAATATATTTGATCAGTTTTAGAATAAGGATGAGTGTAACAAAATGTGGAAAAAGTCAAGGGGTTTGAATACTTTCCTAATGCACTGTAAACAAACAAAAATGGAAAGGAATTTTAAAAATAGTGATACACATTCATATTTGGGTTACTTTATGGAGTTATGAAATTAGCTACAAAAGATAAGAAATAGATATGATACCATTTTATTGCTGATCCTCTAACTGAATTAGCCCATGTTCTCTAGTTTGTGATGCTGGAAGACTTCCTTTATCCATAGCTAAAAGTAGGAGGAAATGTATCTTTCCACGTCTAGCAATAAGAGTAATAAATGCTAGCATATTGCCCATATAACTGTTCAGAATGGTATCCAGGGTCCCACTCCGAATAATGCAACAAAGGCATAAGGTTCTATAGGCCTCTCCAGTACCTTGGAAAATGTTTTAAAAAATAAAAATGGGCTTCCAGAAATCAATCAATTTCAGGCATGTCCAGAACAAAAAATAAATAAAAGTTTAAATGTGCAATAAAGTAGCCTGTCTACATCGGTCACAAGTGGAATATATTTCTGGTCTAATTTTGCATTTGATCAATGTAGCCAATGGACTATTTTAAAATGTGTTACAGCATGTTTTAGAATGTATTCTCTGAAGCGTACTCTTCACCTAAATCCTCTTAATTGGTTCTTAAGAGAATCCAGTGATTCCAGATTGTGCGAGTTTTTAATAACATACACTGAATGTACAAAACATTAGGAACACCTGCTGTTTCCATGACATAGACTATCCAGGTGAAAGCTATGATCCCTTATGGATGTCAATTGTTAAATCCATTTCAATCAATGTAGATGAAGGGGAGAAGACAGGTCAAAGAAGGATTTTTAAGCCTTGAGAGAATTGAGACATGGATTGTGTATGTGTGCCATTCAGAGGGTGAATTGGCAAGACAAAATATTTAAGTGCCTTTGAATGGGTTTTGGTAGTAGGTGCCAGGCGCACCGGTTTGAGTGTGTCAAGAACTGCAGCGCTGCTGAGGTTTTCACGGTCAATGTTTCCTGTGTGTATTAAGAATGGTCACCCAAAGGACATCCAGACAACTTAATTCTTGCGACTCTCAAAACCGGATCCGGGAGCGTAATCATCGCCTCAAACTAATTAGCATAACGCAGCAGACATAAATATCCCTAGAAAATCTTCCTATTCATGAAAATCACAAATTAAATATATTGAGACACAGCTTTTGTTAATCACACTGTCATCTCAGAATTTCAAAATATGCTTTACAGCCAACGCTAGACAAGCATTTGTGTAAGTTTATCATAGCCTAGCATGGCATTATGCCCTGCTAGCAGCAGGCAACATTTTCACGAAAATAAGAAAAGCAATAAAATTAAATAATGTACCTTTGAAGAACTTCTGATGTTTTCGCTCAGGAGACTCCCAGTTAGATAGCAAATGTTCCTTTTTTCCAAAAAGATTATTTTTGTAGGCGAAATAGCTCCCGTTTGTTCTTCACGTTTGGCTGAGAAAATGCGGTCACTACAACGCCAAACTTTTTTCCAAATTAGCTCCATAATATCGACAGAAACTTGGCAAATGTTGTTTAGAATCAATCCTCAAGGTGGTTTTCACATATCTATTCGATAATATATCCGTCGGGACAATTGGTTCCGACTTCCGGCGCCGACAGAGATGGCCGCCTCGCTTCGCGTTCCTAGGAAACTATGCAGTTTTTTGTTTTTTTTACGTGTTTTTTCTTACATTGGTACCCCAGGTCATCTTATGTTTCATTACATACAGTCGAGAAGAACTACTAAACATAAGAGCAGCGTCAACTCACCATCAGTACGACCAAGAATATGACTTTCGCGAAGCGGATCCTGTGTTCTGCCTTTCACCCAGGACAACGGAATGGATCCCAGCCGGCGACCCAAAAAAACGACTTCGTAAAAGGGGGAAACGAAGCGGTCTTCTGGTCAGACTCCGGAGACGGGCACATCGTGCACCACTCCCTAGCATTCTTCTCGCCAATGTCCAGTCTCTTGACAACAAGGTTGATGAAATCCGAGCAAGGGTAGCATTCCAGAGGGACATCAGAGTTCTTTGCTTCACGGAAACATGGCTCACTGGAGAGACGCTATCAGAGTCGGTGCAGCCAGCTGGTTTCTCCACGCATCTTGCCGACAGAAACAAACATCTTTCTGGTAAGAAGAGCGGCGGGGGCATATGCTTCATGGTTAACGTGATGTGGTGTTATCATAACAACATACAGGAACTCAAGTCCTTCTGTTCACCTGATTTAGAATTCCTCACAATCAAATTATCTACCGCATTATCTACCAAGGGAATTCTCTTCGATTATAATCACAGCCATATATATTCCCCCCCAAGCAGACACATCGATGGCTCTGAACGAACTTTATTTGACTCTTTGCAAACTGGAATCCATATATCCGGAGGCTGCATTCATTGTAGCTGGGGATTTTAACAAGGCTAATCTGAAAACAAGACTCCCTAAATTTTATCAGCATATCGATTGCGCAACCAGGGCTGGAAAAACCTTGGATCATTGCTATTCCAACATCCGCGACGCATATAAGGCCCTGCCCCGCTCTCCTTTCGGAAAAGCTGACCACGACTCCATTTGGTTGATCCCTGCCTACAGACAGAAACTAAAACAAGAAGCTCCCGCGCTGAGGTCTGTTTCGTATTGCATCAGACAACAACATTGACAAATACGCTGATTCGGTGAGCGAGTTCATTAGAACGTGCGTTGAAGATGTCGTTCCCATAGCAACGATTAAAACATTCCCAAACCAGAAACCGTGGATTGATGGCAGCATTCGCGTGAAACTGAAAGCGCGAACCACTGCTTTTAATCAGGGCAAGGTGACCGGAAACATGACCGAATACAAACAGTGTAACTATTTGCAAGGCAAGGCAATCAAGCTAAGCGTCAGTATAGAGACAAAGTAGAATCTCAATTCAACGGCTCAGACACAAGAGGTATGTGGCAGGGTCTACAGTCAATCACGGATTACAAAAAGAAAACCAGCCCCGTCACGGACCAGGATGTCTTGCTCCCAGGCAGACTAAATAACTTTTTTGCCCGCTTTGAGGACAATACAGTGCCACTGACACGGCCCGCAACTAAAACATGCGGACTCTCCTTCACTGCAGCCGACGTGAGGAAAACATTTAAACGTGTCAACCCTCGCAAGGCTGCAGGCCCAGACGGCATCCCCAGCCGCGCCCTCAGAGCATGCGCAGACCAGCTGGCTGGTGTGTTTACGGACATATTCAATCAATCCCTATCCCAGTCTGTTGTTCCCACATGCTTCAAGAGGGCCACCATTGTTCCTGTTCCCAAGAAAGCTAAGGTAACTGACTTCCGTCATCATGAAGTGCTTTGAGAGACTAGTCAAGGACCATATCACCTCCACCCTACCTGACACCCTAGACCCACTCCAATTTGCTTACCGCCCAAATATGTCCACAGACGATGCAATCTCAACCACACTGCACACTGCCCTAACCCATCTGGACAAGAGGAATACCTATGTGAGAATGCTGTTCATCGACTACAGCTCGGCATTTAACACCATAGTGCCCTCCAAGCTCGTCATCAAGCTCGAGACCCTGGGTCTCGACCCCGCCCTGTGCAACTGGGTACTGGACTTCCTGACGGGCCGCCCCCAGGTGGTGAGGGTAGGCATCAACATCTCCACCCTGCTGATCCTCAACACTGGGGCCCCACAAGGGTGCATTCTGAGCCCTCTCCTGTACTCTCTGTTCACCCACGACTGCGTGGCCACGCACGCCTCCAACTCAATCATCAAGTTTGCGGACGACACAACAGTGGTAGGCTTGATTACCAACAACAACGAGACGGCCTACAGGGAGGAGGTGAGGGCCCTCGGAGTGTGGTGTCAGGAAAATAACCTCACACTCAACGTCAACAAAACTAAGGAGATGATTGTGGACTTCAGGAAACAGCAGAGGGAACACCCCCCTATCCACATCGATGGAACAGTAGTGGAGAGGGTAGTAAGTTTTAAGTTCCTCGGCATACACATCACAGACAAACTGAATTGGTCCACCCACACAGACAGCATCGTGAAGAAGGCGCAGCAGCGCCTCTTCAACCTCAGGAGGCTGAAGAAATTCGGCTTCTCACCAAAAGCACTCACAAACTTCTACAGATGCACAATCGAGAGCATCCTGTCGGGCTGTATCACCGCCTGGTACGGCAACTGCTCCGCCCCCAACCGTAAGGCTCTCCAGAGGGTAGTGAGGTCTGCACAACGCATCACCGGGGGAAAACTACCTGCCCTCCAGGACACCTACACCACCCGATGTCACAGGAAGGCCATAAAGATCATCAAGGACAACAACCACCCGAGCCACTGCCTGTTCACCCCGGTAATCATCCAGAAGGCGAGGTCAGTACAGGTGCATCAAAGCTGGGACCGAGAGACTGAAAAACAGCTTCTATCTCAAGGCCATCAGACTGTTAAACAGCCACCACTAACATTGAGTGGCTGCTGCCAACACACTGACTCCACTCCAGCCACTTTAATAATGGGAATTGATGGGAAATGATGTCAAATATATCACTAGCCACTTTAAACAATGCTACCTAATATAATGTTTACATACCCTACATTATCCATCTCATATGTATACGTATATACTGTACTCTATATCATCTACTGCATCTTTATGTAATACATGTATCACTAGCCACTTTAACTATGCCACTTTGTTTACATACTCATCTCATATGTATATACTGCACTCAATACCATCTACTGTATCTTGCCTATGCCGCTCTGTACCATCACTCATTCATATATCTTTATGTACATATTCTTTATCCCCTTACACTTGTGTCTATAAGGTAGTAGTTTTGGAATTGTTAGCTAGATTACTTGTTGGTTATTACTGCATTGTCAGAACTAGAAGCACAAGCATTTCGCTACACTCGCATTAACATCTGCTAACCATGTGTATGTGACAAATAAAATTTGATTTGATTTGGTTTCTCATTTGAAGCGATTGGAAAAATGGCTACTTCTGTACTTTACGCAAGATTTTCTGCGGGAGCCATCATGTGACCATTTGCTCAATGTGGTCCCTTACGGCTATTCTTCAACATAAATGCGTAAAAAGACGTCACAATGCTGTAGACACCTTGGGAATTACGTAGAAAGCGAAAGCTCATTCGTAGCCCATTCACAGCCATATAAGGAGTCATTGGCATGCAGCGCTTTCAAAAAATGGGGCACTTCCTGATTGGATCTTTATCTTTATCTTTTTATCTGCCTGTAACATCAGTTCTGTTGCACTCACAGACAATATCTTTGCAGTTTTGGAAACGTCAGAGTGTTTTCTATCCAAAGCTGTCAATTATATGCATAGTCGAGCATCTTGTCGTGACAAAATATCCCGTTTAAAACGGGAACGTTTTTTATCCAAAAATGAAAATAGTCACAAAAGGGTATTAACACAACTGTGGGAAGCATTGGAGTCAACATGGGCCAAAAGTTCTGAGGGCAAAAGGAGGTGCGACTCAACATTAGGAAGATGTTCCTAATGTTTTGTGCACTCAGTGTATAGACCAAGCCTATGCCCCCTGTGACATAAGGATTAACTTTACAAACAGAGACTAGAGGGGAGGTACGTGGGTGTGATGAGAAGTGATTAGAGTTTGAAGATACAAAACTACAAAGTTATAGATACCTAAGGAAATGTTGATCTATGAATATTTAACTTTTGTACAAACTGTTCGTAAGATACAAAATAATGTATCAATGTACATGGTAACACATTCATTTTAATTATGTTAATTATTCTGCCCAAATTCCACCAGTTTGAATGGAGGAAAATTGGCCTTATATATAGAGATATTTCAATTCTTGTGCAACCCAGACTCCCAAGTATTAACATTCCTTTTCTTTCTCTTTACTATTGTTTCTTTTATTCTGTCTCTCTTACTCTTTCTTTTTTCTATATACAACTTCCTCAGGAGGGCTGTCACCATCAGACCGATAAGAATGCTCTGAGTAAGGTGAAGGTTGTCGTGTGTCAGCGTGCCATGGCCATGTTGTGACGCGAGAGAGATTTGCATTGAGGGTGTTTCTGTGTTATGGCAGAAAACCACAACTGGCTATTGAAGGATGTATCTAGGCCTCCACTCCTGTTCAACACAAGCTGTGTGATCTCCCTCTAACACACTGCCACAGGCTTGCTTGAGTTTGCAGTTTTATCAGGGATTTCAAGTTCAAATGTGCCTTCAGGAGAATTTCCTCATACAGGTACGACCGAACACAACAGTGTGTACGCTGCATATTTCTGATGATAAAAAAGAAGCCAACATTGCTTACTCCAGACTGTGTTTGACAGCAGAAGCACTTAAAAAAAAATCTTTGTCAACCTTGGCTCTCTCAACTTTTTAGAGAGAGAGAGAGAGAGAGAATAACAATAGGACTCATAAACCAACTCTAATGCTTGATTTGTTGGCAGGTTAGAGTTTTTCATTATGTATCTTGCACAGCCACAAAGTCATAAAATCTCATTTTAAACCTTACCCTAACCTTAACCACACTGCTTACTCTAATGCCTAACCCTAACCTTAAATGAAGATCAAAAAGGAAAAATGTTTTACTTTGCAGCTGGCCTATCTAAGGGGAAATCGCTCAGTTCTGCCTCCAAGACAAGACAATAAATGTCAACTTGCGACTTGTTGAGGCCTTTAACCACCAACAATATGTTGTGAGTCACACAAGCAGATATAAAACTTGCACACACACTGTCTGCAGCCCGTCTGTAGGGGTGAATAGCAGCCACTGACACGGTCTGCCATTCAAATAGAGCAGACACACTCGACAGACAGTCACCCTCTTATCTCTGTCTGTCTGCACGGAAAATATGGAGAGGCATCCCTCTGTTTTATATTCTTTTGACCCCTATCATCCACAGACTCCAACAAAGGGAGTTTAATATTTAAAATTATAATCAAAAGGAGAGAGCTTTTATCTAATCTTGATGGAACTGATTAATGTTTCCATAAATAGCTCCATGGGTGTTGGTGATGCTGTGGTCTGTCTGTCTGCCTCTTTCTTTGTCTCCACAGTCCCTGCCTGTCTGCCTGTCTGTCTGTCTGTCTAACAGTCAGTCTGTGCACTGTGTTCCTGCTCTATGACAGTCTGTATGGGCTTCTCACGTCAAGGGCCAATGACGACAGACACTCTCTGACTCACTCCTCCACAATGTAGCCTGAATGCACTCCCAACCTGTTACCCTGGCTTGAATAAACAGGCATGCACAGATACACACTCATACAGTACATAAACTCTCTGACACACACAGACAGACACTAGTGGGAATGTCATTTTGGTTCCACATTTTGTACGCTTGAGCACATGTCCTAGACCTAGAGACTACTGAAAAATAAATATAAAAAAACTGGTGTAAATCCTAGGTCTGTTCATAATGCTGCTATTTCAATAGAAAATGCTTGTTCTATAGGGAATTGTAATGCACCTGTATACAATGACTGGTTTGAAATGACAGGGCTATAAACTGTTGAATGAACTGCCCTCTCCTGACCGCTGCTTGATGACGTCACAATAGGTTCTGTCGGTCAAGTACACACATGGACCAATGCCTTGGTATGGTTGAGTGATATGAACGCAGTGTGTTTGGAACACAACAAGATTCACATTTAGGGGACAAATCCCCTTCATCTCTTCCTTTTTTAATTTGTGTGTGTCACAAAGTCTATAGTAGGTCTCTGTGTTCAAGTGTGTACTATCGTGTATAGATGTTTGAGAGTGACTAACCCCTCCACCCTTCTCATTTTTGCACATCACTAACTGTTGTGCAACCAATGGTGAGACTACAAGAACATTCACAATATAGTTTACTGTTCTCTCCCTCATCCTCTCTGTAGTTTTCTATTGTAAGAAAATAAATAAGAAATAGTACACCCTTTGTGTGGTTTCAGATACTCCCTCCCTACCTCCCCCATCTCTGTAAACAAACACTTCAAGTCGACTCAATGGGAGATATGGTTTTATGACACATTTGGATTTTCTTTCTATTATGTAAGAAAAATAAGCAATCAAGGTGAAAAGTATCCTTGTTAGTCCCTCTCTGCGCACCAGCGCAAAGGAAGGCTCTAGCCTTGGAGCTGGACGCCGTGCCTGGACTGGGCACCGGCACAGAGGAGGACTCCTGCCATGGAGTGGGACTGGACGCCATGCCCGGATTGGGCACCGGTGCAGAGGAAGGCTCCGGCCATGGAGCAGGACTGGATGCCGTGCCCGGACTGGACACCGGCGCAGAGGAAGGCACAGGCCATGGAGTGGGACTGGACTGGGCACCGGCGCAGAGTAAGGCTCCGGCCATGGAGCGAGACTGGACACCGTGCCTGGACTGGGCACCGGCGCAGGAAGCTCCGGGCCGTGGACCGACACTGGAAGCTCCGGACCGTTGACTGTCACTTGAAGCTCCGGACTGTTGACCATCACTGGAAGCTCCGGACTGTGAACCGTCGCTGGAGGTTCCGGGCCGTAGACCGTCACTGGAGTCTCCGGACCGTGGACCGTCGCTCGAGGCTCTGGACCGTGAACCGTCGCTGGAAGCTCTAGACCGTGAACCGTCGCTGGAAGCTCTGGACCGTGAACCGTCGCTGGAAGCTCTGGACCGTGAACCATCAATGGAAGTTCTGGACCGTGACATTATGAAAATATTCTCCAGTTCCAGTCCCCAGAGGGGAAAACTAAGGACAGAGAGATAATAGCAACATAATATTCAGTGCTGTCTTATTTTAGTATAATGAATCTTGTTTCTTTGTGATGTTTTCTGTTCTCAGATATGGAAAGCTGTGAAAGCCTGTTTGCAGACGAAAAGAGAGGTCCCAATATTTGTCCCAAGAGACTAGGGGTATTTCCTATATGCCATGGGTTATTCTGCATGTGTAGGCCTAGCTATGTTAGCAAATTTTGTATACAAAAATACAGTTAAACATCACACACAATGTATAAAGTCACGCCCTGATCTGTTTCATCTGTCTTTGTGCTTGTCTCCACCCCCCTCCAGGTGTCGCCCATCTTCCCCATTATCCCCTGTGTACTTAGACCTGTGTTTTCTGTTTGTCTGTTGCCAGTTTGTCTTGTTTATCAAGCTTACCAGTGTTTGTCCTGTCAGCTCCTGTCTTTTCCTAGCCTCTCTTTTTCTCGCCCTCCTGGTTTTTGACCCCTGACTGTCCTGACCCTGAACTCGCCCGCCTATCCACTCCGCCTGACTCTGAGCTTGCCTGCTGTCCTGTACCTTTGCCTCTGTTGCTGTAATAAACATTGTTACTTCGACACGGTCTGCATCTGGGTCTTAGCTTATCCTGATGTATAAACCTATTACAGTTGGAGAAGGCCAACCCTGCTGGAGGTCTGCTGGGTGTGCAGGGTTCTATTTCAGCCCAGCAATACTTGTTGAATCTAATGATTTGATAATCTAGTATACTATTGATTGGCTGGAATAGAAGTCAGACTTGCAGCCACCGCTGGTATGGAGTTTTTTTTTGTTAACCTGAAATGATGCTTTAGAGATAATGGTCTACTTGTTACTACTCAATAATCGATTGTTGTTTAGACTAAGATGCTTAATCTTTACGAGTTAGCTTATTTGTACATTTTTAAGTAATTAAGTGTTGATTATTTGAAGTGAAGTGTTTAAACTTGTTTTAATTCTTAAACTGTTATTCAAAATGAACTAGTATGAATGTTGATTAATCACATATCACAACCCTGCAATAAAGAGGGGAAGGGGTTTGTTCTCTGTGTTGTATTCCCAAATGAACATGTCCTTTTTGTCTAATCTTAAAATCTCCAATCTGTTTAATTTTATTGTCACTCTCTCAGTATCAGCTATGTGAATCCATTTTGCAGCATATCATATAGCATGTGTCACTGGTGTAAAGAGGAGTAGGCAGAAGGCAGTCTCAGGTTTAGAACTACTGAGTTTTTTGAAGCACCGTAGATCAAAGCGGGACAAAACCCACATGCTGTTTTGCTCAAAATGTATCTTCATGAACAAAAAGGCACAGGACGAACCCAAAGTGCAAAATATAAAGTACTCAGGAAATAGTAGGAGAGATTCCTCTCAGGAAAACAAGTAGCATTTGCAATGACCGACAAAGACAAATGCCAGAGGGAGTATATATACAGTGATAGAGTGGGGATTGGAACCAGGTGTGTGTAATGATGACGAGACAAGTCCGGGGTTGATTCAAGATTTGGCAGCAGCTAGAAGGCTGGCGACACCGAACGCCTGAGCTGGATAGGAGGGGGAGCCAAAGCGAAGGCTGGTGTGTAGGCCATAGGCCTACAGTGTGATGGCATTACTGGCCTTATGGGCATCTGTCATCCGAAGCAGAGAATAGCCAAACTCACACATTGTTTACATGTTGAGCTATAGGTTCTCAATTTAAAATGACACCAGAAGACAATATATATGAGGCAAACCATATACTACATGTCTTTTAAGTGCTGCATTACAGATAACATTTTATAAGGTTAATTTAATTTATTTTAGCAATGTTGCTTGCACAATGATTGCAGTTGGTTCCATAGATAGACAGTACATGGTTGCTCTATGTATCCCTGACCCTAGATAAGCTAAAGACTGGGCTAACACAGCTAACCCTTTAGGTCAATAATATAATGTTTTTATCAACATTTTGTATCGTGTGAGAAATGTTACTAGCTAGTAACTAGCTAGTGAGTTATAACCTAGGTAGTTTACAATGTTAGCTGACTTTTCTCAAATCAAATGTCATTGAGGCTAGCTACTTTTTTGACCCTCCTTTTACTAGCCTTTACAGCCAAATATCACTTCAGAAACGTTAAAATAAAAATATACTGATATGGTCAGCATTATAGGCCATTTCTCCCCTCTTGCTGCAGCTTTAGCTCACCTTGAAATAACAGAAATGCTGTGAAAACCAGCATGCTGAAAACTTTCTCAAATGTTTTATCACCAGCTCCTTGTTGCTGGCCAGTGTTTCCAACAATTTTTCAGCAGTGGTGTAAAGTACTTAAGTAAAAATACTTGAAAGTACTACTTAAGCAGTTTTTGGGGTTATGTGTACTTTACTTTACTATTCATATTTTTGATTACTTTTGCTTTTTTTTCACTACATTCCTAAAGAAAATGATGTACTTTTTACTACATACATTTTCCCTGACACCCAAAAGTACTCGTTACATTTTCAATTATTAGCAGGATTATTAACATTTTTTAAATGTTCAAGGAACATCCCTGGTCATCCCTACTGCCTCTGATCTGGCGGACTCACGAAACACATGCTTTTTGTGTAAATGATGTCTGAGTGTTGCCCCTGGCTATCTACATTTAAATAACAAGAAAATGTTGCTGCCTGGTTTGATTTATATAAAGAATTTTAAAAGATTTATATTTTTACTTTTATATTTTAGCAATTACATTTAAGTATATTTTACTGCGTGACTTTCACTTTTCCTTGAGTCATTTTCTATTAAAGTATGTTTACTTTTACTCAAGTATCAACAATTGTGTACTTCTCTCCCCACTGTTTTTCAGTGAGATCTGTTATTGACTCCTTGATTTGTTGCTAGTTGTCGTTTTACGGCAACGGCACAGCTGTGGTCCCAAACATAGTGCTTTCACCCCCTCTCCCGCCGCAAACCCTCTCCCATTGTGCTTCTCTGCCTGTGTGTGCACCATTGCTGTGACTTCTGTTGCACATACAGATTCTCCCACTCATTTGCGACAGAATTTAGTAGTAAAAGTTGCTAAATGCTATCAAAACCATAGAAACCCTCAGTGTCAAAACTCCCCAAAGGCAACCTGAAAAGTATCTCAATTTGTTGCTAATATCTCTTACCAATGGAGGGGTCTGAACTCACTAAATATAGCAACAAAGTCACAAAGAATTGGCAACACTGGTTGCATTTTTCTTTCTCACGCTGTTGCTCCTACCGCACTAATCTGGTGAACACAGTTGGAGCTCTGCCCAAGCAAGGCATTTGATTGTTTCCGATCGTGTTCCGATCCCTCTTTAGCTGATTTCTGCCATGGCACTTCCTCAGGCTTCCTGTTTTAGGGAAGGACATGACCCCCCCCCCACTTTCTGAAATTGTATATTTGTCCCCCCCCACAGTTTTATCATTCCACTGTGATACAAAATGTTGCGCCAGTGTGCTTTAGGACCATACAGATGCCTCAGAGTGGTCGGGTAGGCTGTTTTCTGGTTTCAGCCAAGTGGATTTAGGACCACACAGATCATGCTGACAGGCTGGCTATGTGAAGGCAAAGCCTCTGAAAGGCTGGCAAATAGGACAAGCACAGGATAGATGAACAGAAGCAGCTGCTGTCTGTGTTGTGCTTTTTCTCAGAGTTGTAAAAGCAAGTTAAGCAGAAACTGGCTACTCTTTAGTTGACTGATCTAGCTGGCAAAGTAACTGCTGTTTGACTGAAAAAAAAGTATGTATTCCCAGTGCTAAGCTAGTACTAACTGACATGTTACGTGAACTACTAGCAGCTAGTTAGCTAGTAGCTACCACACCAGTTCAGCTCTAGCTAGCCTCTAGCTATCTGTCAGGTAGCATTATCTAACAGCTGTTGTATGTATGGGAATGACTTGTAGCATTAAATGTTTTTTTTTTTTATCCCTTATCAATCTACACACAATAGCCCATAATGACAAAGCAAAAACAGGTTTTTAGAATACATTTTTTTACAAAAATAACTTATTGAGCTCAGGTGCATCCTCCCATCCTCATTGATCATCCTTGAGAAGTATCTACAACCATCTCTGCAGCACTCCACCAATCAGGCCTTTATGGTAGAGTGACGGGACGGAAGCCGCCACACAGTGAAAGGCACATGATAGCCCACTTGGAGTTTGCCAAAAGGCACCTAAAGGACTCCTTGACCATTGTTTTATTTATAGAGGACAATGCACATAATCAACATCAATATTACAATAATGCCACATCCATGTACAGTAAATGTGCCAGGGTTAGCCAAAAGCTCATTTGCACCCGTAGTCCCAGGGCAAGTAAGGGCAATTACACAGCCACAAGACAAATACTTACTAAAACAATACAAAATACAAATACATTACATCCAATAATATATAAGTCTAACTTATTCATAATAGAACACTTATCAACTGTTGTCTTTACAATATAAGGAACCACAGATAGAGTTGAGCTATGTTTTCAATTATAATTTCAATGATCAGTGCAGCTTCTCAATGTAATGAACACAATGGGAGACAGGGAGCTGGTTTCAAGCGCAGGGCGCAGCAGGTGTTTATTGTAAAGGACCACAGGAAGAGGCAGTTAGCTGGATCCAGGGGCAGGCAGAAGGTCATACACAAGGGGTCCAAAAACGCAACAGTACAGGCAAGGAAAAGTCTGGTAACGTCGTCCGGGAGACCAGGAAATACGTTGATAACAGGAAATCCGATAGGCTAAAGTACAGGCAGGGAAAAGGCAAAAACTATCATACACAGGAGGAGTAAATTACAGGGACACCCCAGCGCTCCGACTAACCGTGTGTCACAAAACAAACAATACCTCACAATGATGGGGTGCAAAGAACTGAACTAAATAGTATGTGATAATGACATACAGGTGTGTGAACAGGTGATCAGAATTCAGGTGATTGGGATCTGGAAAGTGGGCTGCATTCAGGGTATCTATGTGTTTGAAAGTGAGCTGCGTTCAGGGGATCTAAGTGTTTGAGAGTGTGAGTTGGAAGCAGACGTTACACTAACATCCATGGGTATTGCATTCCAGTATATTGTAGCTCTAACAGAGAAGGCCGATTGACCGAATTTACTGTGTCGAAAAGGGGCAACGCAATCCCCTCTAGTTACTGCTCTTGTTATCCTGGAGGTGCTTGCTTTCCTTGAGCATGATATTCCGGCATAGGGGTGGAGGTGCAAGACCATGCAGGACCTTAAAGACAAGGCTTTCATTTACATACTGCTTAAAGCTATCCAGACTGAATAAATTATGTTTGTGAATGATGTGACAATGGTGTAAACGGTTTGGTTTGTTATCAAAAATCTTAAGTGTTTGTAGAGTGATTCAATTGGTTTCAGACTAGTAGCTCCCGCTTGTGACCAGCATGTCAGACAATATCTCAGATGTGAGAAGATAATAGCATGCATATATAGTTTGATGGCCTCCAGAGGAAGGTAAGGTCTTATAAACCTCAAGTTGGATAATCCAAACTTGACCGTGTTAACCACCTTCTTCACATGTTTCTTAAATGTCAAGTTGGAGTCCAAAATGCCGAGATGCATGAAATTAGACACAAAGTTTTAGGTTCTCCCCATTAACAAGAACAGCTTGTTGGGAAGAGTCAATGGATTTCTTAGAGAAGTACATACAAACAGTCTTGTTGATAATTGAATGCAGGAAAGAATCAGTCATCCATCCCTCGACTAGTCTCCCAGTCCCTGCCTAGTCTCCCCACAGCATGATGTTGCTACCACCATGCTTCACCGTAGGGATGGTGCCAGATTTCCCCCAGACATGACGCTTGGCATTCAGGCCAAATAGTTCAATCTTGGTTTCATCAGACCAGAGAATATTGTTTCTCATGGTCCGAGAGTCCTTTAGGTGCCTTTTGGCAAACTCCAAGCGGGCTGTCATGTGCTTTTTTACCAAGGAGTGGCTTCCGTCTGGCCACTCTACCATAAAGGCCTGATTGGTGGAGTGCTGTAGAGATTGTTGTTCCTCTGGAAGGTTCTCCCATCTCAAAAGATACATTTTTATTTATTTATACCCCTTTTTCTCCCCAATTTCGTGGTATCCAATTGGTAGTTAGTCTTATCTCATCACAGCAACTCCTGTACGGACTCGGGAAAGGCAAAGGTTGAGAACTGTGCATCCTCCGAAACACAACCCAGCCGAGCCGCACTGCTTCTTCACACAATGCCCGCCCAACCCGCAAGCCAGCCGCACCAATGTGTCGGAGGAAACTGTACACCTGGCAACGTGTTAGCGTGCATTGCGCCCAGCCCGCCACAGGAGTCGCCAGAGCGCGAAGGTACAAAAACATCCCTGCCGGCCAAACCCTCCCCTAACCCGGCTGACGCTGGGCCAATTGTGCGCCGCCCCATTGGTCTGCTGGTCGCGACCGGCTGCGACAGAGCCTGGACTCAAACCAGGATCTCTGGTGGCACAGCTAGCAGTGCGATGCAGTGCCTTAGACCACTGCGCCACTCAGGAGGCCCCCACAGAGGAACTCTTGAGCTCTGTCAGAGTGATCATTGGGTTCTTGGTCACCTCCTTGACCAAGGCCCTTCTCCCCCGATTGCTCAGTTTGGCCGGGGGCGGCCAGCTCTAGGAAGAATCTTGGTGGTTTCAAACTTCTTCCATTTAAGAATGATAGAGGCCACTGTGTTCTTGTGGACCTTCAATGCTGCAGACACTATTTGGTACCCTTTTCCAGATCTGTGCCTCGACACAATCCTGTCTCTGAGCTCTATGGACAATTCCTTCAACCTCATGGCTTGTTTTTTGCTCTGAGATGCACTGTCAGCTGTGGGACCTTATATAGACAGGTGTGTGCCTTTCCATCTGACCAATCAACTGAATGTACAACAGGTAAAGTTGTAGAAACATCTTAAGGATGGTCAATGAAACGAGGCTCAATTTTGAGTCTCATAGTAAAGGGCCTGAATACTTATGTAAATAAGGTATTTCTGTTTTATATTTGTTATAAATGTCTGGACGGTCTGGCTGAAATTTTATATAAAGAATGTCTTAATAAAGTCTTTGTATTTTATTTGTAAGAGTTATTCATTTGTTAGGCTATTTGTTAAAGGTGCAACACAATATTGATTATTGAATTATCATTGATCTAGTTCAGTCTTATCAATCGCTTAGACATATTTAATAATCCCTCACCTTGCTTTATGACTGGGCAATTTTGCTTACTTTTTGTTGTTCTAAAAAAAGAGACTGCTTGAAGGGCCATGGGTCATATTATATTGTGTAGAAATGCAGGAAAGGAGCTTTATATGCCCCAAAAATGGGAGGACCACCAGACCCCCACCATGGTATGTCCCCCCCCAATTCTAAAACCAAAGTTGCGCCCCTGCATTTCACCCTTGGATTTATTTGTGGTAATAGTAGGAGTGTCCTCTCCTCCAGTGTCGTGCCACCCTTACCCCTTCTACTCTGTGTGCACTGATCCATAGTCCCGCCATCCATCGCTCATACATGTGAACAATGACACTGAGAGAACAGGGACATAATCTTGCCCTCTGCTGCCTACCCCTAAACAATGGATCCTCTCTCTCTCTCTAATCCAACCATGATCTCCCAGTGATTAATGGTGATAAGCTTCACTATCCTCTCAAACACACACATACACCACAAAGACTCCTGAAGCCCGGAGGCATTTTTTCTACTGATGTATGTGTGTGCGCTTCCATAATTCTGTTATAGACAAGGGATCTAGTGCATTACTGACCAGAGCGGGGGAACAAAGCAGATTGTATCAGGAGGAGCCGTGGACACACACAGTAAGCAGGCAGGCAGGCATCTCACAACTCAGATGCCACCAGCCTTGAACCTCTACAGGGAGATTCTTACACAAGATTATCCTGACTCCATCTCACCACGCCAGCCAACAGCATTCACTTAGAGAAGAGAGAGAAAAGAGGAGAAAGCGAGAAAGAAAGGGGCTAGTAAGCTATGCATGTGCTTTTCCTGATGGCTTTAATGGTGAATGCAGGTCATAATTCACTTGCGGACACACACTGGCCCCAGAGCAATGTTTTAGTGCCTTTATGCCTGTCCTGACTCTCCATTGGGGCCAGCAATGGAGAGATATATGGACGTGCAGAGTGCTACAGTATGACCATAACATTCCCTTGCATGCAGCACGGCAGTGCATCATTATTATCATCACCTCTCTTAATGATTTTACCTTCCTACCATCCCACTCTCTCTTTCCTTTCTTTGTCACCCTTTCTCTCCCAGGTTCTCCTCTTTCTGTTTCACCTATGCTCTTTGTATCTCTCTATCTCCCTTTCCCTTCCTTATCCCCCCTCGCTCGCTCGCTCTCCCTCCCTCCTTCCCCCCCTCTCGACCCCCTCTCTCCTCTCTCTGGGGCACAGTAACTCACCTCAGATAGACATTTACACTATCTCTGCTTGGTGGATGGAGGCTGACAAATTGGGGGTTGGAGCTGTGTTAAATTACTCCCTTGTCCTCCATAAGCGTGTGACACAGGGTCAGAGCAGGGTTAGTTACTGCTTTAGAGTAATAACACACACGTGAGTGCTGGTCACACACATGCATGCTCACACACCGCAGATCTGACACACACAAACACACGCAACTCGCAGGTCAGACTCACACACGCACATATACACATAACTACAGTTCAAGTGTCTGTACTACATATACACATCCATGCTGCAGGGAGTTAGATGTATGTAGGCTGTGCAGAGTGCAGCGGGGGATGGGGAGATGGAAGGGCTTAGGATGAATGTGTGTGTGTGTGTGTGTGTGTGTGTGTGTGTGTGTAGCCTACTGTGCGGACATTATAAAGGGAGAGAAAGAGGGATATTAGTAGCTCTGCTGGTGTGATAAAGGAGGAGAGGGAGTGATGGAGATGTGATGACACCTACATTTCCAGTCAGATTATTCCACCTCCTCTCCCTCTCAAGCAGTATCAGTCTCTCTGTCTATGTGACCAGGCTAGTTAGGGAGAAGAGCGAGAATGACAGAGAGATGTGAGAAAGAGATGGAGAAGAGTTATGAAAATGACAGAAAGAGGGGAGAGGGAAAGGGAAAGGGGAGAAAACGCTGAAGAGTTATGAGAATGACAGAGGGAGAGAGGATAATAGAGAGCTGAATGAATGACCAAGAAGAGAGGTAGAGAGGAAAATAGAGACAGAGATAAAAGTCCTTCATAATCTTTTGACTACCTTGTTTTCTGCAGCACTGGTTATCAGGTTTATTCATTCCAATGGTCCAAATATCATTAATTTCATTGACTGTAATGAAATCATTTCTAAGACATCGCTAAAGACTGACCATAGTGGAGGAGGGCATTCATCAGCCCCTCCTCCTGCTTCTCCTCTGTTGTTTTCCTCCTCCTCCACCATCCCTAGCTCCACACGACCCTTCTGGTGTTGCCATTCACATATTTCCTTTTTGCCTCCCTAGTTTATTTCCTAAAGATCCCTCTACTGAGTAAGAGAAAGAAAGATACTTTTTTTCCTTAAGTCTCTATTGTCTCCATCTAACAGACTATGAGACGGGAGGAAGAGAGAGAGAAAGTGGTGCAATTGCACAGCATCACCATCGTGAACAAAAACAACAACAAAATCAAAAAGGAATCAAAAAGAGAGAAGCCAAAATAGGGGAGAGGGGCCATGATGACACATAACCTGCCAATGCAGCAGGGGTCCCTCTCTGGTGTATTTGAGCTGTGTGTTTGTGGGGCTGTTGTTGTTGTTGTTTTGATGTGATAAACCATTGTGTGAAGTTGTGTTCAGGTCAATCTCTGCCTGGGGTAATGTGCCACCCCTCTTTCTCGCTCCAACCCTCTCTATTTCTGTCTCCTCTTCACACTCTTATCATCACCTGTGAGTCAGGTGTCTAGTCGCAACGATAATCTGTGATAGTGTGTTGAATGGACATAGGTAGGGGGAAGGAAATTGCACACACAAATACAGTGCCAGTCAAAAGTTTGGACACACCTACTCCTTCAAGGGTTTTCTTTATTTTTTAAACTATTTTCTACATTGTAGAATAATAGTGAAGACATCAAAAAATATGAAATATGGAATCATGTAGTAATCAAAAAAGTGTTAAAAAATTAAAAATCTATTTTATATTTGAGATTCTTCAAAGTAGACACCCTTTGCCTTGATGACAGCTTTGCACACTCTTGGCATTCTCTCAACCAGCTTCATGAGGTAGTCACCTGGAATGCATTTCAATTAACAGGTGTGCCTTATTAAAATTGAATTGGTGGAATTTTAGTCAATCAGTTGTGTTGTGAGAAGGTAGGGGTGGTATACACAAATCAAACTTTATTTGTCACATGCGCTAAATACAACAAGTGTAGACCTTACCGTGAAATGCTTACTTACAAGTAGATAGCCCTATTTTGTAAAAGACCAAGTCCATATTATGGCAAGAACAGCTCAACTAAGAAAAGAGAATCGAGAGTCCATCACTACTTTAAAACTTCTTATGGCTGCAGGGGCCATATTGAGTAGCTTGGATGAAAGGTGCCCAGAGTAAACAGCCTGCTCCTCAGTCCCAGTTGCTAATATATGCATATTATTAGTAGTATTGGATAGGAAACACTCTGAAGTTTCTAAAACTGTTTGAATGATGTCCATGAGTATAACAGAACTCATATGGCAGGCAAAAACCTGAGAAGAAATCCAAACAGGAAGTGGGAAATCTGAGGTTGGTCAATTTTCAACCCAGCCCCTACTGAATACACAGTGGGATATGGATCAAGTTGCACTTCCTAGGGCTTCCACTAAATGTCAACCGTCTTTAGAAACTTGAATGAGGCTTCTACTGTGTTCTGGAGCCGGATGGGAGCTGTTTGTGGTCTGGCTGTTAGTGGTCTGGCAGAGAGCCAGGTCCTGGTAACATGCATTTCACATGATAGCGACCTCCGTTCCATTGCTTCTCTACAGACAGGAATTCTGTCTGGAACGTTATTGAAGATTTATTATTCTCTGCAATATCACCGGATGTTTTTGGAACTAGTGAACGTAACGCACCAAGTATACAGAGATTTTTTTATATAACTATGAACTTTATCAAACAAAACATGCATGTATTGTTTAACATGAAGTCCTATGAGTGTCATCTGATGAAGATCATCAAAGGTTAGTGATTAGTTTTATCTCTGTTTGTGCTTTTTGTGACTCCTCTCTTTGGCTGGAAAAATGGCAGAATTTTTCTGTGAGTTGGTGGTGATCGTTTGTGGTGCTTTCACTGTAAAGCCTATTTGAAATTGGACACTGTGGTGGGATTAACAACAAGATTACCTTTAAAACGGTATAAGATACATGTATGTTTGAGGATTTTACATTTTGAGATGTCTGTTGTTTTGAATTTGGTGCCCTGCACTTTCACTGGCTGTTGTCATATTGTTCCCGTTAACGGGATTGCAGCCCTAAGAAGTTTTTAAGACATGAAGGTCAGTCAATCCGGAAAATTTCAAGAACTTTGTGCAGTCGCAAAAACCATCAAGCGCTATGGTGTAACTGGCTCTCATGAGGACCGCCACAGGAAAGGAAGACCCAGAGTTACCTTCGCTTCAGAGGATGAGTTCATTAGAGTTAACTGCACCTCAGATTGCAGTCCAAATAAATGCTTCAAGGAGTTCAAGTAACAGACACATCTCAACATCAACTGTTGAGGAGGCTGCGTGAAACGCCCTCGTGGTCAAATTGCTGCAAAGAAACCACTACTAAAGGACACCAATAAGAAGTAGAGACTTGTTTGGGCCAAGAAACACGAGCAATGAACATTAGACTGGTGGGAATCTGTTCTTTGATCTGATTTGTCAAAATTTGAGATTTTTAGTTCCAACCACCGTGTCTTTGTGAGACGCAGAGTGGGTGAACGGATGATCTTCGCATGTATGGTTCCCACCGTGAAGCATGGAAGAGGAGGTGTGATGGTGTGGAGTTGCTTTTCTGGTGACACTGTCAGTGATTTATTTAGAATTCAAGGCACACTTAACCAGCATGGCTACTACAGGATTCTGCAGCGATAAACCATCCCATCTGGTTTGTGCTTAGTGGGACTATCATTTGTTTTTCAACAGGACCCAAAACACACTTCCAGGCTGTCTATGGGCTATTTGACAAAGAAGGAGGGTGATGGAGTGCTGCATCAGATGACCTGGCCTCCACAATCACCTGACCTCAACCCAATTGAGATGGTTTGGGATGAGTTGGACCGCAGAGTGAAGGAAAAGCAGCCAACAAGTGCTCAGCATATGTGGGAACTCCTTCAAGACTGTTGGAAAATTAAGCTGGTAGAGAGAATGCCAAGAGTGTGCAAAGCTGTCATCAAGGCTAAGGGTGCTACTTTAAAGAATATAAAATATATTTGGATTTGTTTAACACCTTTTTGTTTATTACATGATTCCATGTGAGTTATTTCATAGTTTTGATGTCTTCACAGGTATTCTACAATGTAGAAAATTGTAAAAAAATTAAGAAAAACCATTGAATGAGTAGGCGTGTCCAAACTTTTGACTGGTACTGTACATTAGATCACATATGCATGTACAGAGCATTCAGAAGCATTCAGAAACCTCTTTCCACATTTTGTTACGTTACAGCCTTGTTCTAAAATGGATTAAATACATGTTTTTCATCATCAATCTACACACAATACCCCATAAGGACTATTGTTTTTTTCTTGCTAATTTATTTAAAATAAATAACAGAAATACTTTATTTACATAAGTATTCAGACCCATTGCTATGAGACTTGAAATTGAGCTCAGGTGCATTCTGTTTCCATTGATCATCCTTGAGATGTTTTTCAAACTTGATTGGAGTCTACCTGTGGTAAATTCAATTGATTGGACATGATTTGGAAAGGCACACAGCTGTCTATATAAGTTTCCACAGTTGACAGTGAATGTCAGAGCAAAAACTAAGCCATGAGGTCAAAGGAATTGTCCGTAGAACTCCAAGACAGGATTGTGTCGGGGCACAGATCTGGGGAAGGGTACCAAAAAATGTATGCAGCATTGAAGGTCCCCAAGAACACAGTGGCATCCATCATTCTTAAATGGAAGAAGTTTGGAACCACCAAGACTTCCCAGAGTTGGCCGCCTGGCCAAACTGAGCAATTGGAGGAGAAGGGTCTTTGTCAGGGAGGTGACCAAGAACCCGATGGTCACACTGACAGAGCTCCAGAGTTCCTCTGTGGAGATGGGAGAACCTTACAAAAGGACAACCATCTCTGCAGCACTCCACTAATCAGACCTTTATTGTAGAATGGCCAGACGGAAGCTCCTCCTCAGTAAAAGGCACATGAATGTCCTTGAGTGGACCAGCCAGATCCCGTACTTGAACCCGATTGAACATCTCTGGAGCGACATGAAAATAGCTGTGCAGCAACGCTCCCCATCCAACTTGACAGAGCTTGAGAGGATCTGCAGAGAAGAATGGGAAACTTCCGAAATACAGGTGTGCCAAGCTTGTAGTGTCATAACCAAGAAGACTCGAGGTTGTAATCGCTGCAACAAAGACTGCAACAAAGACTTGGTGCTGCAACAAAGACTTGAGTAAAGGTTCTGAATATTTATGTAAATGTGATATTTCCGTTTTTGGGGGGCAAAAATGTGTCATTATGGGGTACTGTGTGTAGATTGAGGGGGGGAAACGATTTAATCCATTTTAGAATAAGGCTGTAACATAACAAAATGTGGAAAAGTCAAGGGGTCTGAATACTTTCCGAATGCACTGTATGTATGTGGCGTGCAATGCTGGTACACTACCACAGTTGTCCGTCTGCACTGTAATTTGCCTTAATGATGTTGATAAAAGGAAATTAATAGGAGAGCTGCAGGAAAACACAACCACTCTGTGCCCAGTGTGCTATTACAGCCATGACATCACCTCACGGCAGTAGTCACACACAAACACACAGAAGTATCATTTCAGAGCCACTCAGTTATCTGGTCTCTCTGTCACGGATCCATCCCCACGAACCCAACGTCAATTAGTGTGGAGCAGAGGCAGGCATGTGTGCGTGCATGCGTCTCTGTCTGTCTGTCTGCGTGCGTATGTAAAGCAGAGTAGAAGTAGAGTCAGTTTGCGGCAGCAGGAAAATAATCCTGCAGCAACAGGAAATGTAATTTATAATGTGGATATAATTCATGGACATTTTTGTATGGTTTGATAAAAAAAATGTGAAAGAGAGAGAGAGAGTCTATGCAGATTTCTTGAAATTAATTGTTTGTGTTGAAGCAAGAGAAAATACACATGTTTCCTATTCACATCTCATATGTTGCCTGACTACAATAATTTGTCTTGATACATTAATAAATACATGCTGTGTTCATTTGGGCATGTTTACTTGCCTACACACCGTAGATGACAAGCCCATAGTAAGTCAATAGGACTAACTGGCTAGCTACTAGTACTGTTAGCTAGCAAGATAGCCACAAATAATTGTTAGCTAGCTACCCATGAATAATTGACATCTATCTTTCATAATATTAATTTTATGTAATTTTTGCCTGTTCAACTATCTGGTTATCTTCATTATTACAATTTAAATATAGCTAGCTGATAGTTATGAAGTAAAACCGTTGCTTTGTGTATCTTGTTTTGTCTACATTGCCATTGTTGTCCTCCTGGCTGGAAGACGGTTTAGTGAATGGGTAAGTCCATAGTAAGTCAATAGGGCTAGCCACGAAGAGTTGGTAGCTACCCACAAAACATGTACACCTACCTTGCATAACATCGGTTTTTAGGTTATTTTTGCCTGTTGAACTTGCTAGCTAGCTAAATTATTACGATTTGCATATCTAGCTGATAATTATGTAGTAAACCTTTTGCTTTGTTGCCATTTTCATGGATAGAAGAGGGTTCAGTGAATGGGGAGGTGAAGTGTGAGGTAATGCAGTAGGGGGAGTCGGAGTGGTTCTCAAATGTATTATTTTATGCATTCTCCACACTCTCGTCCTCACAAGAACGTACTCAAGAGAACGTGGTCATAGAATGCACTCCGAGAGTGAGAGTGTAGAGCACGACAGTATGCATATTGAGAAACACCTAATGTTTGCAGTGGTTTGAGGTAATGAGAGAGAGGAAAGACAGAGAAATAGAGAGTGGGATAAAGAAAAAACGCAAGAGAGACCAAGGGCTTATTCAGAAAGACGTAGTCTGAGGAGCTGACTGGCAAAGAGATTTCTACTTTCAATTTACATTACATTCTAGCCTTACCTGTCGTTGTGGCTGGCGACAGGATATTCTTGCTCTTCAGCTCCAAATTTACCATAAACATCGCAGTAGCCACCAGTCAGTAAGCATGCAAACTATTCAACGATGCAAGCAACTTTTCATCTAAAACATATTACACTCTTGTATAATGCAAGTGCAACCAAACCATATTACACTCTTTAACATTTCACATGCATGTGCCGACAATTATAGGGTTTATTTTCTTGTTCGTACACACATTAAATTAGCTTGTAAGACAATCAAATCAAATCAAATTTATTTATATAGCCCTTCGTACATCAGCTGATATCCCAAAGTGCTGTACAGAAACCCAGCCCAAAACCCCAAACAGCAAGCAATGCAGGTGTAGAAGCACGGTGGCTAGGAAAAACTCCCTAGAAAGGCCAATACCTAGGAAGAAACCTAGAGAGGAACCAGGTTATGTGGGGTGGCCAGTCCTCTTCTGGCTGTGCCGGGTGGAGATTATAACAGAACATGGTCAAGATGTTCAATGTTCATAAATGACCAGCATGGTCGAATAATAATAAGGCAGAACAGTTGAAACTAGAGCAGCAGCACAGTCAGGTGGAAGTTGAAACTGGAGCAGCAGCATGGCCAGGTAGACTGGGGACAGCAAGGAGTCATCATGTCAGGTAGTCCTGGGGCATGGTCCTAGGGCTCAGGTCAGTTGAAACTGGAACAGCAGCATGGCCAGGTGGACTGGGGACAGCAAGGAGTCATCATGTCAGGTAGTCCTGGGGCATGGTCCTAGGGCTCAGGTCCTCCGAGAGAGAGAAAGAAAGAGAGAAGGAGAGAATTAGAGAACGCACACTTAGATTCACACAGGACACCGAATAGGACAGGAGAAGTACTCCAGATATAACAAACTGACCCCAGCCCCCCGACACATAAACTACTGCAGCATAAATACTGGAGGCTGAGACAGGAGGGGTCAGGAGACACTGTGGCCCCATCCGAGGACACCCCCGGACAGGGCCAAACAGGAAGGATATAACCCCACCCACTTTGCCAAAGCACAGCCCCCACACCACTAGAGGGATATCTTCAACCACCAACTTACCATCCTGAGACAAGGCTGAGTATAGCCCACAAAGATCTCCGCCACGGCACAACCCAAGGGGGGGGGGCGCCAACCCAGACAGGATGACCACAACAGTGAATCAACCCACTCAGGTGACGCACCCCCTCCAGGGACGGCATGAGAGAGCCCCAGCAAGCCAGTGACTCAGCCCCTGTAATAGGGTTAGAGGCAGAGAATCCCAGTGGAAAGAGGGGAACCGGCCAGGCAGAGACAGCAAGGGCGGTTCGTTGCTCCAGAGCCTTTCCGTTCACCTTCCCACTCCTGGGCCAGACTACACTCAATCATATGACCCACTGAAGAGATGAGTCTTCAGTAAAGACTTAAAGGTTGAGACCGAGTTTGCGTCTCTGACATGGGTAGGCAGACCGTTCCATAAAAATGGAGCTCTATAGGAGAAAGCCCTGCCTCCAGCTGTTTGCTTAGAAATTCTAGGGACAATTAGGAGGCCTGCGTCTTGTGACCGTAGCGTACGTATAGGTATGTACGGCAGGACCAAATCAGAGAGATAGGTAGGAGCAAGCCCATGTAATGCTTTGTAGGTTAGCAGTAAAACCTTGAAATCAGCCCTTGCTTTGACAGGAAGCCAGTGTAGAGAGGCTAGCACTGGAGTAATATGATCAAATTTTCTAGCAGCCGTATTTAGCACTAACTGAAGTTTATTTAGTGCTTTATCCGGGTAGCCGGAAAATAGAGCATTGCAGTAGTCTAACCTAGAAGTGACAAAAGCATGGATTAATTTTTCTGCATCATTTTTGGACAGAAAGTTTCTGATTTTTGCAATGTTACGTAGATGGAAAAAAGCTGTCCTCGAAATGGTCTTGATATGTTCTTCAAAAGAGAGATCAGGGTCCAGAGTAACGCCGAGGTCCTTCACAGTTTTATTTGAGACGACTGTACAACCATTAAGATTAATTGTCAGATTCAACAGAAGATCTCTTTGTTTCTTGGGACCTAGAACAAGCATCTCTGTTTTGTCCGAGTTTAATAGTAGAACGTTTGCAGCCATCCACTTCCTTATGTCTGAAACACATGCTTCTAGCGAGGGCAATTTTGGGGCTTCACCATGTTTCATTGAAATGTACAGCTGTGTGTCATCCGCATAGCAGTGAAAGTTTACATTATGTTTTCGAATAACATCCCCAAGAGGTAAAATATATAGTGAAAACAATAGTGGTCCTAAAACGGAACCTTGAGGAACACCGAAATTTACAGTTGATTTGTCAGAGGACAAACCATTCACAGAGACAAACTGATATCTTTCCGACAGATAAGATCTAAACCAGGCCAGAACATGTCCGTGTAGACCAATTTGGGTTTCCAATCTCTCCAAAAGAATGTGGTGATCGATGGTATCAAAAGCAGCACTAAGGTCTAGGAGCACGAGGACAGATGCAGAGCCTCGGTCCGATGCCATTAAAATGTCATTTACCACCTTCACAAGTGCCGTCTCAGTGCTATGATGGGGTCTAAAACCAGACTGAAGCATTTCGTATACATTGTTTGTCTTCAGGAAGGCAGTGAGTTGCTGCGCAACAGCCTTCTCTAAAATTTTTGAGAGGAATGGAAGATTCGATATAGGCCGATAGTTTTTTATATTTTCTGGGTCAAGGTTTGGCTTTTTCAAGAGAGGCTTTATTACTGCCACTTTAAGTGAGTTTGGTACACATCCAGTGGATAGAGAGCCGTTTATTATGTTCAACATAGGAGGGCCAAGCACAGGAAGCAGCTCTTTCAGTAGTTTAGTTGGAATAGGGTCCAGTATGCAGCTTGAAGGTTTAGAGGCCATGATTATTTTCATCATTGTGTCAAGAGATATAGTACTAAAACACTTGAGCGTCTCTCTTGATCCTTGGTCCTGGCAGAGTTGTGCAGACTCAGGACAACTGAGGTTTGGAGGAATAAGCAGGTTTAAAGAGGAGTCCGTAATTTGCTTTCTAATAATCATAATCTTTTCCTCAAAGAAGTTCATGAATTTATCACTGCTAAAGTGAAAGTCATCCTCTCTTGGGGAATGCTGCTTTTTAGTTAGCTTTGCGACAGTATTAAAAAGGAATTTCGGATTGTTCTTATTTTCCTCAATTAAGTTAGAAAAATAGGATGATCGAGCAGCAGTAAGGGCTCTACGGTACTGCACGGTACCGTCCTTCCAAGCTAGTCGGAAGACTTCCAGTTTGGTGTGGCGCTATTTCCGTTCCAATTTTCTGGAAGCTTGCTTCAGAGCTCGGGTATTTTCTGTGTACCAGGGAGCTAGTTTCTTATGAGACCTTTTTTTTGTTTTTAGGGGTGCAACTGCATCTAGGGTATTGCGCAAGGTTAGATTGAGATCCTCAGTTAGGTGGTTAACTGATTTTTGTCCTCTGGCGTCCTTGGGTAGGCAGAGGGAGTCTGGAAGGGCATCAAGGAATCTTTGTGTTGTCTGTGAATTTATAGCACGACTTTTGATGTTCCTTGGTTGGGGTCTAAGCAGATTATTTGTTGCAATTGCAAACGTAATAAAATGGTGGTCCGATAGTCCAGGATTATGAGGAAAAACATTAAGATCCACCACATTTATTCCATGGGACAAAACTAGGTCCAGCGTATGACTGTGACAGTGAGTGGGTCCAGAGACATGTTGGACAAAACCCACTGAGTCGATGATGGCTCTGAAAGCCTTTTGGAGTGGGTCTGTGGACTTTTCCATGTGAATATTAAAGTCACCAAAGATTAGAATATTATCTGCTATGACTACAAGGTCCGATAGGAATTCAGGGAACTCAGTGAGAAACGCTGTACATGGCCCAGGAGGCCTGTAAACAGTAGCTATAAAAAGTGATTGAGTAGGCTGCATAGATTTCATGACTAGAAGCTCAAAAGACGAAAATGTCATTTTTTTTTGTAAATTGAAATTTGCTATCGTAAATGTTAGCAACACCTCCGCCTTTGCGGGATGCACGGGGGATATGGTCACTAGTGTAGCCAGGAGGTGAGGCCTCATTTAAAACAGTAAATTCATCAGGCTTAAGCCATGTTTCAGTCAGGCCAATCACATCAAGATTATGATCAGTGATTAGTTCATTGACTATAATTGCCTTTGAAGTAAGGGATCTAACATTAAGTAGCCCTATTTTGAGATGTGAGGTATCATGATCTCTTTCAGTAATGACAGGAATGGAGGTGGTCTTTATCCTAGTGAGATTGCTAAGTGGAACACCGCCATGTTTAGTTTTGCCCAACCTAGGTCGAGGCACAGACACGGTCTCAATGGTGATAGCTGAGCTGACTACACTGACTGTGCTAATGGCAGACTCCACTATGCTGGCAGGCTGGCTAACAGCCTGCTGCCTGGCCTGCACCCTATTTCATTGTGGAGCTAGAGGAGTTAGAGCCCTGTCTATGTTGGTAGATAAGATGAGAGCACCCCTCCAGCTAGGATGGAGTCCGTCACTCCTCAGCAGGTCAGGCTTGGTCCTGTTTGTGGGTGAGTCCCAGAAAGAGGGCCAATTATCTACAAATTCTAACTTTTGGGAGGGGCAGAAAACAGTTTTCAACCAGCGATTGAGTTGGTAATAGCACAGGTAGCTAGCACAGGTAGCTACTACAATAGCACAGGTAGCTACTGCTAGCTAGTAACGTTAGCATATCAAACATGAATGTTTGTCCCTCATACGAATATAAAAGTACAATGAAGTTATAATTGTGTCGTTCAGCTTAAAGTTACCTTAGAACAAACCAGGCTTCATTTTATCAACATCATGGAAGTCATTTATGAGCTATAGGCATATTGCGACTGAAAACGTTGATAATTCCCTGTGGAGTTGATCAACTTCTTGCTTGCATAGGTAGGTCGTATGGCTTTGTTTATATGTATATTTTACATTATGTTAAGGTAAGAATCGGAGTATAATGATTGTATGGATATCAACCCCAACACATGTCATCGTCACCAATCAACTGCATATGCTGTTTATATGCTGTTTAATATGACATGTAGCTTATTCGAAATAATGTGCGCTTCTTACATTCACCTTTACATAATAAAAAAAAAACTTTTCATTCTAAACCATATGGTTTGGTTTCAATACTTCAAAACCAAATGTTTTTTAAATTTGATTTAACATTTATTTAACTAGGCAAGTCAGTTTTAAGAACAATTCTTATTTACAATGACGGCCTACCGAAAAGCAAAAAGAATCCTGCAGGGATGGGGGCTGGGATTAAAAATAAAAATAAAAATATAGGACAAAGAACACAACACTACGTAAAGAGAGACCTAAGACGACAACGTAGCATGGCAGCAACACATGACAACACAGCATGGTAGCAACACAATATGACAACAACATGGTAGTAACACAACATGGCAGCAGCACAACATGGTAGCAGCACAAAACAGGGTACAAACATTGTTGGGCACAGACATCACACAAAGCAGCTACAACTGTCAGTAAGAGTGTCCATGATTGAGTCTTTGAATGAAGAGATTTGAGATAAAACTGTCCATTTTGAGTGTTTGTTGCAGCTCGTTCCAGTCGCTAGCTGCATCGAACTGAAAATACGAGCGACCCAGGGATGTGTGTGCTTTGGGGACATTTAACAGAATGTGACTGGCAGAATGGATGTTGTATGTGGAGGATGCAGTAGATATCTCAGATAGGAGGGAGTGAGACCTAAGAGGGTTTTATAAATAAGCAACAATCAGTGGGTCTTGCGACAGGTATACAGAAATGACCAGTTTACAGAAAAATCTAGAGTGCAGTGATGGGTCCTATAAGGAGCATTGGTGGCAAATCTGATGGCCGAATGGTAAAGAACATCTAGCTACTTGAGAGCACACTTACCTGCCAATCTATAAATTACATCTCCATAATCTAGATTGGGTAGGATGGTCATCTGAATCAGGGTTACTTTGGCAGCTGGGGTGAAAGAGGAGCGATTACGATAGAGGACACCAAGTCCAGATTGAACTTTAGCCTGCAGCTTTGATATGTGCTGAGAGAAGGACATATCTAGCCATACTCCCAAGTACTTGTATGAAGTGACTTCCTCAAGCTCTAAACCCTCAGAGGTAGTAATCACACCTGTGGGGAGAGGGGCATTCTTCTTACCAAACCACATGACCTTTGTTTTGGAGGTGTTCAGAACAAGGTTAAGGGTAGAGCTTGTTGGACACTAAGAAAGCTTTGTTGTAGAGCGTTTTACACAAAATCCTGAGAGAGGCCAGTTCAGTATAAGACTGTATCATTTGCATATACATGGATGAGAGAGCTTCCTACTCCTTGAGCTTTGTTGTTGATGTAAATTGAGAAGAGCATGGGACCTAGGATCGAGCCTTGGGATACACCCTTGGTGACAGGCAGTGGCTGAGACAACAGATGTTCTGACTTTATACACTGCACTCTTTGAGAGAGGTAGTTAGCAAACCAGGCCAAAGACCCCTCAGAGACACCAATACTCCTTAGCCGGCCCACAAGAATGGAACGGTCAAGCATATCAAATTCTTTGGCCAAGTCAATAAAATAGCAGCACAACATTGCTTAGAATCAACGCCAATGGTGACATCATTGAGGACCTTTAAGGTTGCAGTGACACATCCACAACCTGAGCGGAAACCAGATTGCATACCAGAAGGAATCCTATAGACATCACGAAATCAGTTGATTATTGACAAGTTTATCCAACACTTTTGATAAACAGGGCAAAATAGAAATAGGCCTATAACAGTTAAGGACTAACCATGGCTGCTTTTCAAGCAATGGGAACCTCCCCAGAGAGGAGAGAGAGGTTAAAAAGGTCAGAGATGGGCTTGGCGATTAAGTGGATTTCTAAAATATTCACCCACCGTGGTATTTTTGTTGCCTTACAACCTTGGGGGTTGTATCATTTGATTTACACAACATGCCTACCACTTTGAAGATGCAGAATATTTCTTATTGTGAAACAAACAAGAATAAGACAAAAAAACTTGAGCGTGAATAACTATTCACCCCCCCAAAGGCAATACTTTGTAGAGCCTGTCACGCCCTGACCATAGAGAGCCCTTGGTTCTCTATGGTGTAGTAGGTCAGGGCGTGACTAGGGGGTGTTCTAGCTCAATATTTATATGTTGGTGTTTTGTATGGTTCCCAATTAGAGGCAGCTGGTAATCGTTGCCTCTAATTGGGGATCATATTTAGGTAGCCATTTTTCCCACCTGTGTTTGTGAGATATGGTTTTGTGTTTGTGCATCACTACATTCACGGTTCGTTATTGGTTTATTGTTTTTGTTTAAAGTTTCACCGTAATAAAGATGTGGAACTTCAATGATGCTGCGCCTTGGTCCGCTCATTACGACGATTGTGACAGAGCCACCTTTTGCAGCAATTACAGCTGCAAGTCTCTTTGGGTATGTCTCTATAAGTTTGGCACATCTAGCCACTGGGATTTTTGCCCATTCTTCTGGGCAAAACTGCTCCAGCTCCTTCAAGTTGGATGGGTTCCACTGGTGTACAGCAATCTTTAAGTCATACCACAGATTCTCAATTGGATTGAGGTCTGGGCTTTGACTAGGCCATTCCAAGACATTTAAATATTTCCCCTTAAACCACACAAGTGTTGCTTTAGTAGTATGCTTAGGGTCATTGTCCTGCTGGAAGGTGAACCTCCGTCAGAGTCTCAAATCTCCATACAGGTGGAATTTATTTAATTAATTATGTCACTTCTGAAGATAATTGGTTGTACCAGATCTCATTTTTGAAACAAGTAATTTTTTTCATTTCACTTCACCAATTTGGACTATTTTGTGTATGTCCATTACATGAAATCCAAATAAAAATAATGTTATATTACAGGTTGTAATGCAACAAAATAGATAAAATGCCAAGGGGGATGAATACTTTTGCAAGGTACTGTATAGGGGCAGCAACCTTAAAGACGAAAGGGTCTAAACCATCTGGGTCAGATTATCAAGTTTTGGGGTCAAGTTTAAGGAGCTCCTTTAGCACCTCAGACTCAGTGACCGCTTGCAGGGAGAGACTTTGTAGCAGGACAGTGGAAAAAGAGGGAGGAGCATCGGGTATGGTCACATTAAAATGAGTGGGAGATGAGGAAATTTTGGACGGGCAAGGAGGCATGGCTGAGTCAAATAGGAATCCTGACTTAATGAAGTGGTGATTAAAGAGCTCAGCCATGTGCGTCTTGTCAAGAACAACCACATCATCAACTTTAAGGGACATGGGCAGCTGTGAGGAGGAGGGTTTATTCTCCAGGTCTTTAACCGTTTTCCAGAACTTATTGTGGTTAGACCCACAGAGAGAGAACTGCTCCTTAAAGTAATTAACTTAGGTTTTCCGTATTGCCTGAGTGCACTTATTTCTAATTTGCCTGAATGAGAGCCAGTCAGCCTGAGTATGAGTGTGCCGAGCCTTTCGCCAAATGCAAATCTTGAGAAGAAGTAACTCTGCCAGATCACTCCAATGTGTTTGTTAACAATATCACTGAAGATATCAAAAAAGAAGGTTCAAGCTTCTTCGACAGAGTGTAGGGACTGCCCATGTCCCTCAAGCTGATTCTTTACCAATTTACAGAGGCCAGTTCATGACGGAAGTCTTGCTCATTAAAGTTTTTTAGCAAGCATCTATGACAAATCAGGACAGGACGTTCAACTGAGCAGCCATTATGAACACAGGCTGTAAAACAGTTATCACTATAAGGTCATTACAGAAAACACCAGACTGATACCTATCAGGATTATTTGTGAGGATAACATCGAGGAGAGTAGCCTTTTCTGGGTGTTTGGAGTCATACCTTGTAGGATTGGTAATAATCTGAGAAACATTTAGGGAGTCCCATTGCTTTAGGACTTGGTCAGGTGGTTTAAGCATGTCCCAGTTTAAGATCACCAAATTCAGACTTAGTGTAAGGGGCCAGGAGAGAGCTTAGGGCAGGTAGGGTACAGGCCGGTGCTGATGGAGGATGATAACACCCCTCAACAGTCAACGAAAAGCTATTTGAAAGTTTAATGCTTCAAACCATCAAATCAAATTGCTTGTGGACAGACTTGGTGGAGACAACAGAGCACTGAAGGTGATCCTTGCCACTCCCCCACCTTTGGAAGATCTGTCTTGCTGATAAAGGTTATAGCCAGAAAGGTTGACATCAGTATTCAAAACACCTTTTCTTAATTAAACATGTCATAGTAATGACCAACACGTCTGGAATGGAGCTGTGAACCCACACTTTTAATTGATCAATTTTAGGTAATAAGCTTCTAGTGTGAACTTGCAGAAACCCCAGGCTTTTACGAGAGCAGAAATCAGTGAAACAGATATCAGAGCACAAGTCCGATTTGGGGCTAGCAACTGTAGATTGGCTAGGGTGTACATGCACATTTCCAGATATCAACAGTAATACAATCAAGGCACGGCAGAGGACAGGGAGAGCACTGCAGTGTTGATTTATGACATTTGAATGTGCATTAGATGGCAACAGGATCATATTATATGGCAATTTCAACAGGTACCATGAATACCAAGCCAGCGAGAGGTGGTTAGAATAGGATGGTGGGCCAAAAGTCTGTGTAACCATATAGAGTCAGAGTCCCGAGTATGGGAACAGTAGGGTAAACAAGAATGTTCATAGCCAACAAGGCATACAGGAGTCATGAGGCAAATAGCAAAATGCACAAGAAAAAAAATGATTAAAGACTTGGCCATTGTTCAGAGTCACTCGCCCCAACAGTGCCTGTGTGCTGGAAGCGATCGAAAGCTCGGGAAGAAAGGGGGGTGTTGGGGGTACCTGTACCAGACAGGGGGAGGGAGACAAGCCAGGGCAGACGGTGAACAGATTGCCAGGTGGAATCCAAGCAGCAGTGCAGCAGGCTGCGGAAGTGGGTGTCACACCCACTTGGGAGAAGCTTTATTTCTGGAGGCAGATTTCTTGTAGAAAATGCAAGTGGATGGGCCTGAACAGCAGGAGGGTGCTTCAAGGCCTCTGGATTGGTGCCTCCTGCCATGTGTTGGGCTCAAAGGCTTCGACGCCTTTCACTTCACGCCTCAGTGCTAAGTGAAGGTTATGCTGTGGGGGGTAGCATCTTGTGTATATCCCTGCTGAAACGGTACGTCCAGATAGTGACAAAAACAGATTGGTGTTGGTTAAATTGTGATTTTAATGAATGGAGTGAATTTAGAGTGACAGTTTTTTTTCCTGTGAGTGTTGAGCATTTTTTTGCGGAGTGAACTGCTCCATGAGAGATGAGCGGGATTTCCAACTGCTCAACTCTGCTCACATGCTCTGTTCTAGACTAGAGTAACCAAATGTGACAAAGGCCTACATATTTTTAGCAGCTCTAGTATTGTATGGGTTTACTGTCATCTAGGATAAACTTGGGCCTGAAATGTAAATGGGGTCCCCTGAGAAACTGTAATTGTATCAAAGAAATGAAGTGGTTATCAGTGGCGGTCGGTGCCGTTTAAGATGAGGGAGGATGATAATTTTTTTATGAGCATGGCCTTGTTTCTATTACAGCATATTGGATGACTGTTATTCATATTCCATTCACCCCGTTCAATGTAACATCAATAGGTTTAGGCTACTACACGATACTCACATTTTCCCTATACTATTGTTTCTGTTGGACAAAATCAGGTATGTTTATCCACATTTTGTTCAGTTTGCTTCCGTTTAAGAAATGTTTTTCAACAGAAATGGCGGAATGAATACACCCCTGATCACACGCAAACATGGTTCACTTTCATAGCAGCCACATCCAAACAGCTCGTTAGATTCCTTCTTGCGTCTACACGCTCTCCTCCTCTCACCTTTTCCCTTCACTTGTGGACTTCAATGCACAACACATCAGCTGTCTGTGACCAGGCGAAAAAACGTTTCCAACCAACCTTCAAATCATAACCGTTAGCCACTACACACAGCCTACATTGTTGTCACAGTATTAGCTAAAGTCTCATCATAGTCAACATATAAAATAGAATTAACACGTTAGTAAACCTGCTACAATCATGCAGTGCACTGTACAGTCAGTAAGCAGTTTACCAGTTACACCAGCAGACCCCGGTGGAAATACATTTGTAAAACCAAAAGCTTACGTTGACTTGGAAGTGTTCCTGTGTTGGATAGTCATAGCCAGCTAGCTAACATATAATCCCTCTGTTTGAACCGGGTGTTTGAGTAGGCTAAACTCGCCAGCTGTTTTCGCCAGCTAAGTGAGTGGGCTCCCGAGTGGCAAATCAAATCAAATTTTATTTGTTCCATACACATGGTTAGCAGATGTTAATGCGAGCGTAGCGAAATGCTTGTGCTTCCAGTTCCGACAATGCAGTAATAGCCAATGAGTAATCTAACCTAACAATTCCACAACTACTACCTTATACACACAAGCGTAAAGGGATAAAGAATATGTACATAAAGATATATGAATGAGTGATGGTACAGAACGGCATAGGCAAGATGCAGTAGATGGTATAGAGTACAGTATATACATGAGATGAGTAATGTAGGGTATATAAACATAAAGTGGCATAGTTTAAAGTGGCTAGTGATACATGTATTCCATAAAGATGGCAAGATGCAGTAGATGATATAGAGTACAGTATATACATAGACATATGAGATGAGTAATGTAGGGTATGTAAACATTATATTAAGTGGCATTGTTTAAAGTGGCTAGTGATACATTTTTTACATGAATTTCCATTAATTTCCATTGTTAAAGTGGCTGGAGTTGAGTCAGTATGTTGACAGCAGCCACTCAATGTTAGTGATGGTTGTTTAACAGTCTGATGGCCTTGAGATAGAAGCTGTTTTTCAGTCTCTCGGCCCCTGCTTTGATGCACCTGTACTGACCTCGCCTTCTGGATGATAGCGGGGTGAACCGGCAGTGGCTCGGGTGGTTGTTGTCCTTGATGATCTTTATGGCCTTCCTGTGACATCGGGTGGTGTAAGTGTCCTGGAGGGCAGGTAGTTTGCCCCCGGTGATGCGTTGTGTAGACCTCACTACCCTCTGGAGAGCCGTATGGTTGTGGGCGGAGCAGTTGCCGTACCAGGCGGTGATACAGCCCAAACAGGATGCTCTCGATTGTGCATCTGTAGAAGTTTGTGAGTGCTTTTGGCAGTCTAAGGCAGTCTAAGGCAGTGCTAGCAACTCTGGTTTGAATCCAGGCTGAATCACAACCGGCCTTGATTGGGAGTCCCATAGGGCGGTGCACAATTGTCCCAGCGTCGTCCGGGTTTGGCCGGTGTAGGCAGACATTGTAAATAAGAATTTGTTTCTTAACTGACTTGCCTAGTTAAATAAAATAAAAAAAGTTAAAATATAGCTAGCTCTCTCATGTTTGAATGAATGAATTTGTTCAAAACTGTTCAACTATTCTTTGTCTCTCTCGTATCAGAAGGGAGATGACGAGGGCTTTTGGTTTGGGCGCAGACTGGACAGGAGAGTACGTAATCCCTTACGTCGGATGCCAGTGAGGACCATCAGAACTTTGTGTAATTCCCAGATGTCCTGACCCCAAGGATGTGTAACACCATTTTATCAGTTGGGGTCTAACAGCTGCTGGTACGTAACTCTTCCCAGGAGCCGGGTCTGAGGTTAGGGCTTCTTGTATGGCAGAGTGAGTCTCCCACTGTACCGGTCCCATAATACAAAAGGAAGGAAGAATGGGTGTAGGGTCTGAGTTACTGGTTGGAAGGTCAAACTGGCGGGAGAGAGCATCAGCTTTTATGTTTTTCTTTCCAGGGATGTAAGTAACATGAAAATGGAAGCGTGTGAAGAGAGCCCACCGGGCTTGTCAGGAATTCCACCTTTTGGCCCCTCTGATATATTCCAGATTACGATTATCTGTTAGGATGAGAAAGGAATGTTGTGCGCCCTCCAACCAGTTGCGCCATTCCTCGAGGGCCAGCTTGATGGTAAGGATAACTGTTCCCCATATATTAATTCCTCTCAGCGGATGATAACTTCCTGGAGAAGAAGACACAGGGATGTGATTTTGGAGGTGTTCCCACCCACTGAGAGAGTATGGCTCCTACTTCGGAGGCATCCACCTCCAGGGTGAAAGGAAGGGGCGGATCAGGTTTGGCGAAGGACAGGAGCTGAGGTGAAGAGACGTTTCAAGTTGTGAAAGCAGTCAGGGCGGTATCAGTCCATTGAAGGATCCTGGTCTTTTTGGTGGTAAGGGCAATGAGGGGAACGGCAGTAGAACTGAAGTTCCGAATGAACCGGCGATAGTAGTTGGAGAACCCAATGAAACGTTGGAGTTCCTTAATGGTGGTGGGTTTGGGCCAGTTACTGATGGCGGTGACTTTGTTCTCATCCATGCGGACCCCTTAATGTGTCAGTACAAAACTGAGGAAGTTTACCGAGGTTACATGGAAGGTGCTCTTTTCAGTCTTCACATAAAGGTTATGGTCAAGGAGCTGTTGAATAAGCTTTTGCACATGTTGTATGTGTTCCTTCAGGGAGTGGACGTAAATCAGCATGTCATCAATGTAGACGATGAGAAAGCGTTTGATCATAACCTGGAAAACCTTGTTCATAAAGGATTGGAAGACGGCGGGGGCGTTAGTAAGGTTGTAGGGCATGACCAGGTATTCGTAGTGCTCTCGTGCGGTGATGAAGGCCGTTTTCCATTCGTCGCCTTCACGTATACGGACAAGGTCATATGCACTTTGCAGTTTTGTATAGATGTTGGTGCGGCCCACTTGTTCAAGGGTCACTGGGATCAGAGGAAAACAGTTTTTGACCTTGACATCCTTCAGGGAACAGTAAGCAATACAATACATTTTTTCCAACGAAGAAGCTGGACACAGCTGGGGAAGAAGAAGGACAAATGAAACCGTTTGAGTGTTTCAATGTAGTTCTCCATTGCCTCATTTTCCAGGATAGATAGGGCCATGTTTACCCCCTTCAGTGGAGACACTCCAGGGAGTAGGTCAAAAGCACAGTCCCCTGGGCGATGTGGTGGCAGAGTGGAGGCCTTGATTTTGCTGAAGACATTGCTGTACTGGGTGTATTCAGATGGTATGGTGGGTGGCACTGCAGAGGCATAGTCCTCAATGGTGGTGGCTCTGCAGGGTAGGCTGAGACAACTGGTGAAGCAGGTAGAAGACCAGAAGTCGGTCTCCTTAAGATTGCAGGGTCATGACGAAAAAGCCAGGGGTGTCCGAGGATGAGTAGCTGTTTGGGGGATGAGAGTTCCAATGGTTTCGGTGTGGAAGACTCCAATCTGGAGGGTGACGCTGTGTCAGGTGCGTAATGAAGCCCGTGCCCAATGGCTGCCCGTCCAGGGTGTTAATCCTTATTAAGGGAGGGACGACAGGTGTTAGATATATGTCAAGCTCTTGTACTAGCTGGTGATCGATAAAATTACCAGCTGCTCCCGAATCTATCAAGCCCTCTACATACTTAGTAACCCCCTTCACGGTTATCAATACAGGGATGGAGAATTTAGAAATAAGGACACGCCTACCTACATGGCAGCGGAGGGACCCTTCTCATCCCTCTGTGGGGGGCGAACAGGGCAATGGCTAAATAGATTCCCTCCACAGTATAGGCAGAGCCCTTCTTGGATCTGTCTTTGACGTTCGATACACGGGAGAGGAGCATGGCCCAACTACATGGGCTCTGGACGACTCGGACGGGATGACAGAATCATGGAAAGAGAAGGTTTCGGGTTCCTGGGTGGCAGAGTTCTTCAGCGGTCGGTGATGAGGTGGTCGATGGAGATGGACATAGGAATGTATTGATTTAAATCCTGAAGGTCACCTTTACAGGCCAGCTCCGCCTGAAGTTCCCTGTTGAACCCTCTTCGGTAGATTGTAAGTAAAGCAGCCTCACTCCATCCACTTCCTGCAGCCATGGTGCAGAACTTGAGGGCATGCTCGGCAGCTGAATTGCATCCTTGTTGAAGTTCTAGGAGATCTCCTATAGGATGACCGGAAGGAGAGTAATCGAATACCTATTTGAAGAGGGTGTGGAAATGGATCTCGGATCCGAGTTTTTGTAGGATAATGGATGCTCCTTTTCAGGGTATGAAGTGCTGTTCTGGACATGATTTGCATCTGTCATGTCTTTGGCATCATTAAACTGAAGATTCATCTTTATCAAATAACTCTCTGTAATTATTATTATGCGATTAAACTGATTAATCATGTAACTGTAATTAACTAGGAAGTTGGGGCACCAAGGAAAATATTCAGATTACAAAGTTATAGTTTTCCTAATATAACTTTTCAGATATTTTCCTATCTGATCAATAGTCTTCTGATTAATGAATTCTTCTTTATCTCACGTTAGTCTCATTCCAAACGTCATAAATTGTTGGTTATCTACACGAACCCAGTCTTCACTATGAGTCATCCATACATCAATTGTCTTAAATCATTTATTTATTAACTAACTAACCAATCACAGAAGTGAACACACAAACAAACAAAGTAAATATGGTTACAAGAAATGATAGGGGAATGTGCCCTAGTGAGCTAAACCGGCATGGCGGCTTGTTAGACGAAAGGGGAGTGGGGGTCACCTGAGATTTTAATTTTAATTTTAATTTTACTAGGCAAGTCAGTTAAGAACAAATTCTTATTTTCAATGACGGCGTAGGAACAGTGGGTTAACTGTCTGTTCAGGGGCAGAACGACAGATTTGTACCTTGTCAGCTCGGGGGTTTGAACTTGCAACCTTCCGATTACTAGTCCAACACTCTAACCACTAGGCTACCCTGCCGCCACCAGATGTCACTACAGAGTTGATAATTATAACAATTGAAATGCTAATCCTTTGTACATGAACGCTCACTCATTCGGGAACAATTGCAATCAATATATATTTACACTCAGTGTGTCGGCGGGGTCTCTGTTGAAAAGTTTGTTTCTGTTGGAGAGTGTCCGTCCTCACTCTCTCTCTCTCTGTCGTGGTTAGAATGGGTAGTTCAGAGTGACATTCATTCATGTCGTTATAGAATAGATGTTTCGGCGGTTGCCAGTCTTCGTGTTTAATGATAACGAATTCCTAGCTGCAGACTAGTAATTCATATCAAAGACTTGTTCTTATTCAGTCGGTATCGATAGTCTAAGAGTTTAATTAACTCTTGAAACTAGCAATCCCGGATCCGGGATCGTAATCATAGCCTCAAACGAATTAGCATAACGCAGCGGACATAAATACCCCTAGAAACTTTTCCTATTCATGAAAATCGCAAATGAAATGAATGAAATATATTCAAACACAAGCTTAGCCTTTTGTTAACAACACTGTCATCTCAGATTTTCAAAATATGCGTTACAGCCGACGCTAGACAAGCATTTATGTACGTTTATCATGGCATAATGCTATGCTAGGCTCTGCTGGCAGCAGGCAACATTTTCACAAAAATAAGAAAAGCAACCAAATTAAATCATTTACCTTTGAAGAACTTCGGATGCTTTCACTCAGGAGACTCCCAGTTAGATAGCAAATATTCCTTTTTTCCCAAAATATTATTTTTGTAGGCGAAATAGCTCCCGTTTGCTCATCATGCTTGGCTGAGAAATCGACCGGAAAATGCTACCACTACAACGCCAAACTTTTTTCAAAATTAGCTCCATAATATTGACAGAAACACGGCAAACGTTGTTTAGGATCCATCCTCAAGGTGTTTTTAACATATATATTCGATAATATATCCGTCGAGGCAATTGGTTTCTCATAAGAAGCGATTGGAAAAATGGCTACCTCAGTATTTTACGCAAGATTTTCTGCGGGAGACACCATGTGACCACTTGCTATATATGGTCCCTTACGGCTATTCTTCAATGGAAATGCGTAAAAAGACGTCACAATACTGTAGACACCTTGGGGAATACATGGAAAACGTAAGCTCATTCGTAGCTCATTCACAGACATATAAGGAATCATTGGCATGAGGCGGTTTCAAAAAATGCGGCACTTCCTGGTTGGATTTTTATCTGGGTTTCGCCTGTAACATCAGTTCTGTGGCACTCACAGACAATATCTTTGCAGTTTTGGAAACGTCAGAGTGTTTTCTATCCAAAGCTGTCAATTATATGCATAGTCAAGCATCTTTTCGTGACAAAATATCTTTTAAATTTTAATAGCGCCCCCTAATGCTTAACTGGTATGGTTAAAATGTTCAGCCACCTACTCAAACCTTGGCCCTCTCGTCATCGAGGTAAGCTGGTCTGCAGCCTTTGTCCTCTCGTAATTGAGGGAAACCTGGTCTGGTGAGAAATTCTCAAAGGGGGATTTTATTCGGGAGAGCAGAAAAAGGCTGTCTCATGATGCCAGGTCTTAACTGTGCTCATGGGCGGTCCTCTGGTTTAGTGAAACTCAAAAGGGAATTGGAGTTCCCTTCATTAAACAGTCCAAAATCACATTACACAATTTTACAAACAGTATCATCTTCACTCATTCAGCTTATACAACAATTAGATTAGACCTCGTATCTGAGGCTATTATATAAACAGCGTTATGGTAATGTGGCCGTATTGTTTCACAAAATTGTACCAAACGGACCAGTTCGTAGCTGGATTCTTCACCGATCTTTTATACCTACTCCAGAACATAAATGTTGTTCGGACCTCAAGTTCTGTGAAGTGGAAGAAATTCCTTTGTTCTCTTCTATGAAATCTCTCTATACTGTGGCCATGAGGAGATAATCTCCTCAGGAATTTACGACCTCTCTCTGACCACAGCAGCCTGGGTGTAGGAGACAGGGAGAGGGGGATGGGGCTTGCTGTACACAAAGAGGGCAACGTCATGACACATCCTTGGTCCGCCATACAGGGATTGTTACATCCACACCAATGACCAATGCGTGGCAGGTAGCCTAGCGGTTTAGAGCGTTGGCTCAGTAACTGAAAGGCCGCCCGTTCGACTCCTTGAGCCATTTTGCCCTCATTTTGTCCTCGAGCAAAATGCTAGATCTGTAGGAGCAAGGTCTTTGCATTGATACTTTTAACAGTATTTTTGTAGTCCTTACAACCAATTCTAACAGTAAACCAGTAGCATATATAACAGAATGGAGATATACCCTTCAGTCTCTCCAGGACTTGGGACATTCTTTTAGACCTTCGTCCGCAGACAGGGTTCAGCAGCTTTCACAGGTCTCTGTATCTGAGGTTATGAAATATAGAAATTAGACCAGGACTTGCTTTATTATTCTCAAGTGATATAATATTTAATATTTTGTTGCAGTTGTGTTTTAGTATTGTCATAGTTCCCGCTTTGGGACTGAAAATATGTTCATTAGCTATCTAGCTTAGCTACAGTGTCTTCAGAAATAATTCATAATTCATTCATAATTCATTCATAATTCATTCATAATTCAAATAATTCATACCCCTTGACCCCTTTCAACTGACCTGAGCCCTAGGACCATGCCCCAGGACTACCTGACATGATGACTCCTTGCTGTCCCCAGTCTACCTGGCCATGCTGCTGCTCCAGTTTCAACTTCCACCTGACTGTGCTGCTGCTCTAGTTTCAACTGTTCTGCCTTATTATTATTCGACCATGCTGGTCATTTATGAACATTGAACATCTTGACCATGTTCTGTTATAATCTCCACCCGGCACAGCCAGAAGAGGACTGGCCACCCCACATAGCCTGGTTCCTCTCTAGGTTTCTTCCTAGGTATTGGCCTTTCTAGGGAGTTTTTCCTAGCCACCGTGCTTCTCCACCTGCATTGCTTGCTGTTTGGGGTTTTAGGCTGGGTTTCTGTACAGCACTTTGAGATATCAGCTGATGTACGAAGGGCTATATAAATAAATATGATTTGATTTGATTTGACGTATTCATTTATTGTGTTACAGCCTGAATTCAAAATGTCTTAAATAAATAAAAAATCTCACCCATCTACACACAATACCCCATAATTACAAAGTGAAAACATGTTTTTAGGCATTTCAGCAAATGTATTGAAAATTAAATGCAGAAATCTGTGTTCACACCCCTGAGTCAATACATGTTAGAATCACCTTTGGTATTAATTACAGCTGTGAGTCTTTCTAAGAGCTTTTCACACTTGGATTGTACAATATTTGCACATTATTCTTTAAACAATTCTTCAAAGTCTGTGAAGTTGGTTGTTGATCATTGCGAGACAGCCATTTTCAAGTCTTGCCATAGATTTTAAAGCCGATTTAAGTCAAAAATGTAACTAGGCAACTACAGTGTATATTTGGCCTTAGTTTTTAGGTTATTGTCCTGCTGAAAGGTGAATTTGTCTCCCAGCGCCTGTTGGAAAGCAGACTGAACCAGGTTTTCCTCTAGGATTCTGCCTGTGCTTAGCTCTATTCCATTTCTCTTTATCCTAACAAAAACTTATAGTCCTTGCGAACGGCTGCAGCCACCACCATGCTTGAAAATATTAAGAGTGGTACTCAGTGATCTGTTGTGTTGGATTTGCCCCAAACATAAAGTACATTTCTTTGTCACATTTTTTTGCAGATTTGCTTTAGTGCCTTACAGGATAGATGTTTGGGAACATTTTTTATTCTGTACAGGCTTCCTTCTTTTGACTTATTTAGGTAAGCATTGTGGAGTAACTACAATGTTGTTAATCCATCCTCAGTTCTCTCCTATCACAGCCATTAAACTCTGTAACTGTTTTAAACTCAACATTGGTGAAATCCCTGAGCAGTTTCCTTCCTCTCCTGCAACTAGGTTAGGTAGGAGGTCTGTATCTTTGTAGTGACTGGATGTATTGATACACCATCCAAGTGTAATTAATAACTTCACCATGCTCAAACGGATATTCAATGTCTTTTTTTTGCCGTTCTTTGTGAAGCATTGGAAAACCTCCCTGTTCTTTGTGGTCGAATCTGTGTTTGAAACTCACTGCTGCACCGAGGGAGGGACCTTACAGATAATTGAGGTGAAGTAGTCATTCAAAAATCATGTCCATGCAATTTATAATGTGACTTGTTAAGCAGATGGTTGCTCCTGAATTTATTTAAGTTTGCCATAACAAAGGGGTTGAATACTTATTGACTCAAGACATTTCATATTTTACTTTTTTTTTATTAATTTGATTCATTATTAATAACAATTTCTAAAAACATACACTACATTCGGAAAGTATTCAGTCCACATTTTGTTACGTTGCAGCCTTATTCTAAAATGGATTAAATAAATATGTTTTTCCTGGTTAATCTACACACAATATGTCACGTCCTGACCTTAGTTCCTTGTTCAGGTCTCTGTTTTAGTTTGGTCAGGGCGCGAGTTGGGGTGGGCATTATATGTTGTGTTTTCTAGGTTTTCTATTTCTATGTGTTTGGCCTGGTATGGTTCCCAATCAGAGGCAGCTGGCAATCGTTGGCTCTGATTGAGAGCCATATTTAGGCAGCCTGTTTTCCCACTATGATTGGTAGGTAGTTGTTTTATGTTTAGTGTGTTGTTTCACCTGACAGGACTGTTTTGTTTCTTTCATTCACTTTGTTATTTTGTTTTGTGTGTTCAGTTCTAATAAATTAACATGGACACTTACCACACTGCGTGTTGGTCCGATGATTCCTATTCCTCATCATCAGACGAGGAGGAGATTCGTTACACAATACCCCTGAATGACAATGCGAAAACAGTTTTTTATACAACATGTGCCCAACAATGTTTGTACCCTGTTTTGTGCTGCTGCCATTTTGTGTTGCTAACATGTTGTTGTCATGTTGTGTTGCTACCATGCTGTGTTGTCATGTGTTGCTGCCATGCTGTGTTGTCATGTGTTGCTGCCATGCTATGTTGTTGTCTTAATCTCTCTTTATGTAGTGATGTCTCTCTTGTCATAATGTGTCATTGTGTGTTTTGTAATACTTTTTAATTATATTTATTTTTAATCCCAGCCCCCATCCCTGCAGGGGGCCTTTTGCATTTTAGTAGGCTGTCATTGAAATAAGAATTTGTTCTTAACTGACTTGCCTAGTTAAATAAAGGTTCAATGAATTAAACAAAGGACAAAAAATGTACGAAAGTATTCAGACCCTGAATACTGCATGCTATGAGACAGGTACATCATGTTTCCATTGATCATCCTTGACATCAAATCAAATCAAATCAAATTTATTTATATAGCCCTTCGTACATCAGCTGATATCTCAAAGTGCTGTACAGAAACCCAGCCTAAAACCCCAAACAGCAAGCAATGCAGGTGTAGAAGCACGGTGGCTAGGAAAAACTCCCTAGAAAGGCCAATACCTAGGAAGAAACCTAGAGAGGAACCAGGCTATGTGGGGTGGCCAGTCCTCTTCTGGCTGTGCCGGGTGGAGATTATAACAGAACATGGCCAAGATGTTCAAATGTTCATAAATGACCAGCATGGTCGAATAATAATAAGGCAGAACAGTTGAAACTGGAGCAGCAGCACAGTCAGGTGGAAGTTGAAACTGGAGCAGCAGCATGGCCAGGTGGACTGGGGACAGCAAGGAGTCATCATGTCAGGTAGTCCTGGGGCATGGTCCTAGGGCTCAGGTCAGTTGAAACTGGAACAGCAGCATGGCCAGGTGGACTGGGGACAGCAAGGAGTCATCATGTCAGGTAGTCCTAGACATGTTTATACAACTTCATTGGAGTCCACTTGTGGTAAATTTAATTGATTGGACATGATTTTGAAAGGCACACACCTGTCTATATAATTTCCCACAGTTGACAGTGCATGTCAGAGCAAATACCAAGCCATGAGGTCGAAGGAATTGCCATAGAGCTCCGAGACAGGATTGTGTTGAGGCACAGATCTGGGGAAGGACACCAAAATATTTCTGCAGCATTGAATGTCCCCAAGAACAGTGGCCTCCAGCATTCTTAAATGGAAGAAGTCTGAAACCACCAAGACTCTTCCTAGAACTGGCCGCCCGGCTAAACTGAGAAATTGGAGAAGGGCCTTGGTCAGGGAGGTGACCAAGAACCCAATGGGTACTCTGAAGGAGCTTAAGAGTTGTTGAAACAACATTCTCTGGTCTGATGAAATTAAGATTGAACTCTTTGGCCTGAATGCCAAGTGTCACGTCTGACGGAAAACTGGCACCATCCCTATGGTGAAGCATGATGGTGGCAGCATCATGCTGTGGGGATGTTTCTCAGCGACAGGGACTGGGAAACTAGTCAATATCGAAGGAAAGATGAACGGAGCAAACTACAGAGAGATCCTTAATAAAAACTTGCTCCAGAGCGCTCAGGACCTCAGACTGGGGTGAAGGTTCAACTTCCAACAGGACAACGACCCTATGTACACAGCCAAGACAACGCAGGAGTGGCTTCGGGACAAGTCTCTGAATGTCCTTGAGTGGCCCAGCCAGAGGTGAACCAGATTGAACATCTCTGGAGAGACCTGAAAATAGCTTTGCAGTGACGCACCCCATCCAACCTGATAAAGCTTGAGAGGATCTGTAGAGAAGAATGGGAGAAACTCCCCAAATACAGGTGTGCCAAGCTTGTAGCGTCATACCCAAGAAGACTCGAGGCTGTAATCACTGCCAATGTTGCTTCAACAAAGTACTGAGTAAAGGTTCTGAATACTTATTTAAATGTGATATTTCTTTAGCTTTGCTAAAATGTCTAAAAAACAGTTTTTTCTTTGTCATTATGGGGTATTGTGTGTAGATTGATCAATTTGAATCAATTTTAGAATAAGGCTGTAACGTAACGAAATTCTGAAAAAGTCAAGGGGTCGGAATACTTCCCGAATGCACTTTGATTCCACTTTGACATTATGGGGTATTGTGTATAGGCCAGTGACACAACATATCTATTTATAACATTTGCAAAAAGTCAAGGGTTGAATACTTTCTCAAGGCACTGTCATGACATGGCCCTTTATGGGTATAGCTAGTGGCTTCCCCCCTCTCTCTCGCTCTCTCCTACACCTAGGTTCTGTTATCTCAGGTTGTACATTCCTGGAGGAGACTCTCTCCCCCTGGCCATGCAGAAAGAGACACATAGAGAGAACAACGGATTTCACATGGCAAACTCCTAAATCCCCAAAATTAGGATTTTATACAAAATGTCCACTTGTGAGGAGGTGGGAATGGTCCGTGGACACTTAAGGGACGGGTATGAAGAGTGTGTTTCATTTGGTGACCTCAAAGAGGACAGAAAACACACATAACTATATCTCTGAATATGTAAATTTCTCAATGATGGGGTTTGCATCTAATTATTGAATAAAATGAATGAGTAAAGATTAAATTATTTGTGAAATGATGTAATGTACCTTTGTCCACCAAGCCGTCATATTGACTTAGCCCACTAAGGAACCTCCCCCATCATTTCCTTGTAACTAAATCTACTGTGTTGTTTATTTATGTTTATTTAGTTAGTCAATAAATTATTAAGACAATTGATGTATGGATGATTCATAGTAAAGGTTGGGTTCGTGCAGATAATTAACAATTGACGACGTTTGGAATGAGACTAACATGAGGTAAAGAATAATTAATTAGAAGATATTAAAATATCTGAAGAGTTATATTTGGAAAATGATAAATTTGTAATCTGAAGATTTTCCTTGGTGCCACGACTTCCTAGTTAATTACATTTACATGATTTGTTTAATCACAGAGAATTGATTTGATAAAATAACAGTCTTCACGTTAATGATGCCAAAGACACGACAGCACTGTACTAGCTACAGTAGGTAACTATAACATTGTTGTTTTTAGCAAGCATACGTTACTCTTCATACAGGCAATTCAGACCGCTGCGATTTTTCTATGGGAAATCTATCAACTTTCATTTTCAAAAATAGATTTGTCCCTGGATGTAAGGACCATACCCCTGCCCAGTCATGTGAAATCCATAGATTCGGGCATTATTTATTTATTTCAATTGACTGATTTCCTTATATGAACTGTAACCCAGTAAAATTTTTAAAATTGCTGCAAGTTGCATTTATATTATATTTTTGTTCAGTATAGTTAACATTAGCCTAGTTAGCAAGCTAGCTAGCTACTTGTAAATACTAGAGCTGTCACACCCTGATCTGTTTCACCTGTCCTGTGCTTGTCTCAACCCCCCTTCAGGTGTCACCCATTTTCCCCATTATCCCCTGTGCATTTATACCTGTGTTGTCTGTTTGTCTGTGGCCAGTTTGTCTTGTCTCGTCAAGCCTACCAACGTGTTTTTCCGTACGCCTGTTCGCTTTAGTCCCTGTTTTCTAGTTATTCTGGTTTTGACCATTCTGCCTGCCCTGACCCTGAGTCTGCCTGCCGTTCTGTACTTTATGGACTCTGCCCTGGATTACGGACCTCTGCCTGCCCTTTACCTGTCGTTTGTCTGCCCCATGTTTTGTAAATAAAACTCATGTGATTCGAACTGTCTCCCCAGGCCTCCCCGGCTTCCCGAGAACCCCACTTACCTCTTCCGGAATGCTTCGCTGGAGAGTCAGGAACCTGTCGATTATTTATCTCCTAGTGTTCCCTAATCTTCGAGCTGCAGCCCTCGTCCTTTTCCTCACACCATCTGTAAATATTCCACCCAACTACCTCATCCCCATATTGTTATTTATGTTTTGCTCTTTTGCACCCCAGTATCTCTACTTGCACATTCATCTTCTGCACATCAATCACTCCAGTGTTTAATTGCTAAATTGTAATTATTTTGCAACTATGGCCTATTAATTGCCTTTACCTCCCTAATCTTACTAGATTTGCACAAACTGTATATAGACTTTTCTATTTTCTTATTGACTGTACGTTTGTTTATCCCATGTGTAACTCAGTGTTGTTTGTGTTGCACTGCTTTGCTTTTGTGTTGCACTGCTCACAGTTGTAATTGAGAACTTGTTCTCAACTGGCCTACCTGGTTAAATAAAGGTTAAATAAAAACATTATAAAAAGACCAGGGTCATCAGTAGGTACGAGTACTCTGGTGGGCCATATGGATAATTTTCCTTCTCCCCTTTCCTTCTCCCCTTTTCCTTCTCCCTTTCTCCGCTATCCCTCTCCATGCCATCCTGCGGTGGAACGACCAGTCAAAATCTCTCTGTGTACTCATTGACTCTGGGGCCGATGAGAGTTTCATGGACACTACCCTGGTGTCAAAGCCGGGAATCCCCACTCAATCCCTCTCCATTCCCATGGACATTAGAGCGCTGGATGGGCACTCTATAGGCAGAGTCACCCAAGACACAACTCCTATCAACCTGTGAGTGTCAGGGAACCAAAGTGAGACTGTGCATGTCATGCTCATCAAGTCTCCTCAGTTACCCGTTGTATTGGGGTTTTCATGGCTCCAGCATCACAATCCCCTCATCGACTGGACTGCTGGTGCTATCATGGACTGGAGCCCGTTCTTCCATGCTCATTGCGTGAAGTCCGTCTTCCTGTGGGCTCAGAAGAAGCCTTGAACCTCTCCACCATTCCCATGGAGTACCAGGACCTCCGGGAGGTTTTCAGCAAGGCCCGGGCCACTTCGCTTCCTCCGCATTGACCCTATGACTGCGTGATTGACCTTCTCCCGGGCACCACACCACCCCGGGGAGGGCTGTATTCACTGTTGGGTCCGGAGTCCAAGGCTATGGAAATTAAATCTACATCGAGGACTCCCTGGCTGCAGGGTGTATCCATCCTTCTGCTTCCCTTGCTGGTTCTTCTTTGTGGAGAAGAGAGACAAAAGCCTCCGCCCGTGCATCAACTACTGGGGCCTCAATGACATCACTGTTAAGAACCGCTACCCGCTACCACTCCTCGCCTTGGCTTTCGAGCCACTCCAGGGGGCCACCATTTTCTTTAAGTTGGACCTCCGGATTGCCTACCCTCTGATGCGGGTACGGGAAGTTGACGAATGGAAGACAGCCCTCAACACGGCTAGCGGACACAACGAATACCTGATGATGCCATTCGGTCTGTTCAACGCTCCTGCTGCGTTCCAGGCCCTGGTTAACTTGTTATGGCTGGGGCAGTATTGAGTAGTTGGATGAATAAGGTGCCCAGAGTAAACTGTCTGCTACTCAGGTCCAGTTGCTAATATATGGATATTATTAGTAGATTTGGATAGAAAACACTCTGGAGTTTCTAAAACTGTTTGAATGACTATAACATAACTTATATGGCAGGCAAAAACCTGAGAAAAAATCCAACCAGGAAGTGGGAAATCTGCCAGAGAGGCATGAGCTGACCACGCGCGTTCACGTGATAGTTAGCTTGCGTTTCATTGCAATTCCTCAGAAAAAGGAATTCTCCTGTTGGAACATTATTGAAGATTTATGTTAAAAACATCCTAAAGATTGATTCTATACATCGTTTGACATGTTTCTACGGACTGTAACGGATCTTTTTTTAACTTTTTGTCTGCACCTAGTGATCGCGCGTCATGAATTTGGATTACTGGGCTAAACGCGTGAACAAAAAGGAGGTATTTGGACATAAATGATGGAATTTACTGAACAAATTAAACATTTATTGTCGAACTGGGATTCCCGGGAGTGCATTCTGATGAAGAACATCAAAGGTAAGTGAATATTTATAATGCTATTTCTGACTTCTGTTGACTACACAACATGGTTGATATCTGTTTGGGTTGTTTTGGTCTCTGAGCGCTGTACTCTGATTATTGCATGGTGTGCATTTTCGGTAAAGCTTTTTTGAAATCTGACACAGCGGTTGCATTAAGGAGAAGTTTATCTAAAGTACCACGCATAACACTTTATCTTTTATCAATGTTTGTAAATTGTAAATTGATGTGGCTCTCTGCAAAATCACCGGATGTTTTGGAACTACTGAACATAATGCGCCAATGTATACTGAGATTTTTTGATATAAATATGAACTTTATCGAACAAAACATATTGTGTAACATGAATTCCTATGAGTGTCATCTGATGAAGATCATCAAAGGTTAGTGATTAATTTATCTCTTTCTGCTTTTTGTGACTTGGCTGGAAAAATGGCTGTGTTTTTCTGTGACTAGGCACTCACCTAACATAATCGTTTGGTGTAATCGTTTGGTGTGCTTTGGCCTTTTTAAAATCGGACACTGTGATGGGATTAACAAGAAGTGTATCTTTAATATGGTGTAAAATACTTATATGTTTGAGGAATTTTTATTATGAGATTTCTGTTGTTTTGAATTTGGCACCCTGTACTTTCACTGGCTGTTGGTCCCAACACTTCTCTTTTCTTCCAGTACTCCTGATTTGTCAATTTGGTTTATCTGTGTTGTAATGTTCATGCTATGCAATATTAGTTTCTATCTCAACGGTTACAGCCTGACTGGGTCTAGGCTAGCTAGCTACAGTGCACATAACCTGTTGGTGCTCCACCCGTTACTGTTTCACCTTGGCACTCCAAGGTGAAATAAAGGATGTGGCAGTCTAGCTCTCTAGAGAAAGTTTGCACAACTCATGTTGCTCATGTTTTGGTGAATGCTCATGTAATGTTGAATTTCTTATGTTTTTTCAGGATCTACTTGATGGAGTGTGAGCTGGAGGGGCAGCTATCACCTGCATGGGTGGAAAATAAGTGGGAGAACCATAAGCAAAAATAGACTGTACGCTACTGTATGTTATCTTGACATTTATTAGCCAAGTATAGCACAGCAATAAAGTTACCCTTTTCTCTGAGAGCAACAATACTTTCCCATCTATTTCCTATGCTTCATTGGCACATTCAAGTGTGAAGATATACATGTTAGAACGGTGCAAGTATTCCAGAGAAATATACTGCAATTGGCATAATACCTTTTACAGGCCTTTACACGTAGCTAGTATGTTTGATGCTGAAAGCTATCCTTTTCCATATTTTTCAGGAGTTGAAAGCTCCCCCCACCGGAGTCAGCATACACCATACATCATCAGTAGCCTAGTTGACTAGGGCAACCAAGAGAGGCCAGGTCTTTTGAGTGGATGCACTCTCCATAGATGCGTGGCTCCCGAGTGGCACAGCGGTCTAAGGCACTGCATCGCTGAGCAAGAGAAGTCACTACAGACCTCGGTTTGATACCGGGCTGTATCACAACCGGCCGTGATCGGGAGTCCCATAGGTCGGCGCACAATTGTCCCAGCATCGTCCGGGTTAGGGGAGGGTTTGGCCGGGGTAGGCCGTCATTGTAAATAAGAATTTGATCTTAACTGACTTGCCTAATTAAATAAAGGTTAAAAAAAAGATGGAGAGGGACAGTTCATGGCTTGATCAGAGGAAGGTGGTTGGGGAAATGGTTGATGAAGATAAAGTCTGGTGACCTTGTAGAGAGATAGCTACTCTGGGGACCAGCCCAAATCATGTAGCCACTGGACTTTTCAGCTGTGTAGTGGCTGATTCAAATCATCTGAAAAAACATGCTCCAACTCAGAATTACAAGTCAAGAAACTTGGGCATCATCCTAGAGCTCCAATTTCTTTGACCTGAAGATTACAGACATGAAGATTTTTCCTAATCTGAGCTCATTTTGTTTCCAAATTTCCAGTTGTAATGTTAAAAACATTTGTTTTGTATGATCTACTATCAACATTGTACATTTTGGTGGTGGGGATGAGCTTCCATAGTTTTACTTGGCTCAGTGCAGCCGGCAATTTCAGAATGTAACAGGCTGTTACTGCAACTTCAAGTAAAAACTCAATAAAACAAGTCTCAAATATTAGGAAAATGTCTGCACAAAATCTTATCTCTGCTATTACCATACTGTCGTAGAGTTGGGCCTAATGAGACAATTCTGTTCTCACTGCCCTGCTTGGAGGGGGACAACTGTCGGGAGCATGTCAAGTGGTACTTCTGGAGGTAGCGGGAGAGACGTAACAAGTTCGCAAGTTCACATTATTAAAAAAGGTGTAGCTGAGGGTGTGCTCTCGAAACTTCTAGAGAATCTGACATAGTGTGAAAAAGGTCATAGTTCCTGACAAATAGGAGTCAGAGAGAAAAAAAGTGAGAGAGAGACAGAAAAAAGACAAACAGTGAAACCTAGAGAGAGGTAGATAAGTTAAGTCAAACCCCATGACTTCCAGTGAGTATGCAGCAGACTGGTCTAATTGGCTGAATCAGTTGTCTAGGTCACATTTTGTTTTTTGCCCAAGCACTACACAGCTGATTCAAATAATCGAAGCTTGATGAGGAGTTGGTTATTTTAATCAGCTGTGTAGTGCTTGGACAACAAAAAAAACATGCACCTGTGGGGAATGCCACACAGAAGAAATACCAGAGAAGCATGAGATTGAACTTCACTCAACTTTATTGCTTTTCCCCCATTAGTTAACACTATCAACGTTTCCCTTTACTGTGGGAATTGTGATCGAATCAACACAATATTAGTCACTTTCAAGACAACATACTGAAACAAAATGAACTATGCAAGACTTAGTATTCAAAACAAATTATATAAGAGATTTTGTTGTAGGCAGAACGCATCGGAGTAGGATTCTATTGCATTGACAGGCACGACTCAAGCACCTACTCTACAAAGACCTGTGCACCATAACCAATCAGTGCTACAGTAGGCCTATACCCAAATAGACCATTGTATGGATATGCCATTCACTTTGAACTGGACTGTTTTTACAGCATCAGCGGTCGTGAGTAGATGCGCTGGTTTTGAGATCAAAGCGAGAGCTACATGTAGTGACATGTGCACATTTGTTCATATCTTTTGCTAGTTAGTGAGTTATTAGCCCAGTTATACACAATTTGTAGTCAGCAATGGGGGAGTGATTGATTCCTACAAGAGAACAAAACGTGTGCATTTCTAGACAGCAAGTCAGGTAAAGAGCTTTTTTTTGTCTTTAAAGGGAAGTGTTGTATTTTGAGACTGGCTTGAATAAGCTTAAGTAGCCAGCATGCAGAGGGTAGTATGCTCTGTCTGATTCTCTGTAATAATGGTATGGGAATTATAATGCATTTTATTTTGTAAAGTATTTATTTTGCATCAAACAACACAACATTTTCAGTCACCTCGTTGTCTGAAGGACAGGTGGATAAACAGGTTAATGTCAAGCCCCGCTTGATGTAGGTATCAATGTAGGCCTACATTGAACATGAAACATTGGCTGCTACTGTAGGCTGAAAAATAGAACAGCTATTTCCATGTTAAAATGTTATTGGATGCATTTTCTCCATTGTTTTTGATGGAAGGCCACTCTGTTAGGCCTACATTACAATAAAATTGCCACTGAAGTCTACTTGACCACTGTTAAAACTAACTTAAAGCAGGTACAGCCTCAGTGTTCACAGTGCACTCAGCAGGCCTGAAATTTGCTCAGTGATGAAAACAATTACAGGGAACATAATTTAGTTCAATAGAAATGCCCTGAAGTTAACTCACCTCTGGCCTCATAGCTGAAAATACTGGCCTTTCTTAGTTAGCCAGCTGGAAACTTGACACCATAGAGATAAAAGTTTATATCCGACCGAAACCTTACCTTGAGGAGGTGGCAGGCATTGTGTGGGGGTGGTCGGGGGGCTGCCTGATGGAGATTTGGGCTGACAAAGTGTTTATGAGCAACATTACTACACCAAATATGTTCTCTACATCCTCTTCTCCCCGTGATGCAATAATTATGGGAAAGTACCCATCCCAAGTCTCAGATGTCCGAGTGTACTTAAGGTTTTATTAATAGTAGCTATTAATAACCAATATATTACCTATTCGTTCTGCTTTTCTAATTTCTAATAACCAATAAATGGCACATTCACGTATAGTTGTACATTTGAATACATTTTATAATCCTGTGTATTTTCAGTAAACCCAAAACATGTCATAAAGAAAATGAGCACTTCTGGAACCAGTAGAGTGTGGATCTTCATCAAGGTTTATTTACATGCGCACCATTTGTTATACAAACTAGATTACAATTTAAAATGGAATACACAGGAAAAATACCCACTAACATCAACCTCGTCGAGAATAAGCGAGTGTACTACAGGGGTCAAAGAGCAGAGATCATAGGTGACAGCATGGAAGGTGAGGGGCGCGGTAAACAATGTGCAGAAGGTTCTAGGATCAAGAAGAGCTTTGAAGAACGGGGGGCTCGGGTCAAGACTAAAAGAGTAACTAGTGGCACTTCTGTCTTTTTTTTCTGGACATGGGGGTAATTATTATTATTATTATATTTAACCTTTATTTAACTAGGCAAGTCAGTTAAGAACAAATTCTTATTTACAATGATGGCCTACCCCGGCCAAATGCGGACGACGTGGTGCCAATTGTGTGCCTTTCCATGCGACTCCCAATCACGGCCAGATGTGATACAGCCTGGTAATACTGTGTGTGGATGGCATGCGCCATCATTATGGGGCTAAACGCAGTAGCAAAGAATGCATTTGTGGAACATCTGTTCTGGGCTGACTGGGTTCTTTCTCCCCTTCTCTGTCTGTCTGTACACTATAATACTACAGGGGCATTTCTAAAAGGGTTAAGGTGCAGTGAAGAGTCAGAAGTTCTAGGTTTGTTGGAAGTCACAGATTCCAGAAAACAATGGGGTTAGAAGATTTCAAGTTTAGGGGATCTACTGGGACTCATAGAGATTCTCCCCATACTGAGAGAGCTGAGTGCACCACTGGTGTAGAACTTCAGTGAAGGGGTGGGGGCTGTAAAGAAGCAGTTAGGGGTCATGCACAAAATTTCAGGTAGCACTGCTACAGTAGATCACCTACCCAGCCATACACAAACACTCCTCTGCCTCAGGCCAGGGCAACCCTCTGAGTAACTACCCCAGACACAGAAAAGGTACCTGCGGCCCAGATGCTGCTACAATGATGGTTTCCTGGTTCTCTATCTGGTTCAACAAAAGCATTGCTAATACTAGCGTAGTGTCTTCCCTCCCACCCGGCAAGTAATGTAAAGTTCTTTCTTCAACTCTACCTTTCCGAGGCATCACAAAAAAACAAGGGTCAAGTACTACATGAGTATATAAGGACATAGACTGAGTATATATATATATGCATTTCACATAATTCATTATGCATAAATACAGTACATGCATACAGAGGGGGTGCTGTATGCGCCATGAAGGATAACGAAGGATAACATATCCTTGTGAGATAAAAATCAATAATTGAGATAAAAGTCCCCAGTCACACACACTTGAACACACACTCGGGAGATATAGGAGAGACGTGTAGGAGCACCAGGTGTGTCTGTGAGGGGTGTGGGTGTGCGCGCATCATGAATTCCACATGAGAAGAAAAAACTACGATGACAAAAAATTAAACGACAGGACCAAGTGAAGATTTTCCTCTTGAAAGGTCATAGTTCACAGGTTACAGGTTCACGACACAAGCATTACTTTTTTGCCAACAAAGGACATGTTGCGTGTCCTACCATGGAGATGTGACCTGGGGTAATGTTAGGTATGGGCTAGCTCCCTCTTCCCCCTGAGTGATGGTATATGCAGATACTAACATGCCCCTCAAGCCCACAGCGAAACAACAAGCAGAGCTAAAACACATATCCCTGCTCTTATTTTTTATTTTTCAATGTGTGTGTGTTGTGAATTTGGCTGCCAGCATCACCTACATGTACATGTTTCAAGTAATTTGGCAATATACACAGATAGCTTATGGTTTTGCTCAAGAAAAACAAAATGGCTGCAAGAGGGGGTGGAGCCTGACTGTACAACCTCCTGGCCTCTCAGCGCCACCCTGCTGTTGCTACTTCTATGGCTACGGCTCAGCAGGCCGCGTAGGTAAAACGCACGGATCGCTAGAGCCTGGACTCAAACACTGTTTACATCATAGCACCTGTTATGGTGTGTAAATGTACACAACGCAAGAACATAGGTATTCATTTTGGCTACATATGCTGTACTACAAGTCCTGGATGCAACCTTCCAATTAGCTAAGAAATAACGGCTAAACTCCCACCTCCTCCTCGGCTCTTCCTTTAACTTGAAGCTTCCACTGGTGTACTTTACATAGATCCATGACAGGTTAATGATTTATTTTTCCTTTTTTTACAGTTACAAAGTCTGAAGTTTACATACACTTAGGTTGGAGTCATTAAAACTGGTTTTTCAACTACTCCACAAATTTCTTGTTAACAAACTATAGCTTTGGCAAGTCGGTCAGGACATCTACTTTGTGCATGACACAAGTCATTTTTCTAACAATTGTTTACAGACAAATTATTCCACTTATAATTCACTGTATCACAATACCAGTGGGTTAGAAGTTTACATACACTAAGTTGACTGTGCCTTAAACAGCTTGGACAATTCCAGAAACTTATGTCATGGCTTTAGAAGCTTCTGATAGGCTAATTGACATAATTTACATCAATTGGAGGTGTACCTGTGGATGTATTGGAAGGCCTACCTTCAAACTCAGTGCCTCTTTGCTTGACATCATGGGAAAATCAAAAGAAAATCAGCCAAGACCTCAGAATTTTTTTTTGTAGACCTCCACATCTCTGGTTCATCCTTGGGAGTAATTTCCAAATGCCTAAAGGTACCACGCTCATCTGTACAAACAATAGTACGCAAGTATAAACACCATGGGACCACGCAGCCGTCATACCGCTCAGGAAGGAGATTATGTTCTGTCTCCTAGAGATTAATGTACTTTGGTGTGGAAAATGCAAATCAATCTCAGAACAACAGCAAACCTTGTAAAGATGCTGGAGGAAACAGGTACAAAAGTATCTATATCCACAGTAAAACAAGTCCTATATCGACTTAACCAGAAAGGAAGAAGCCACTGCTCCAAAACCGCCATAAAAAAGTCAGACTACGGTTTGCAACTGCACATGGGGACAAAGATCATACTTTTTGGAGAGATGTCCTCAGGTCTGATGAAACAAACAGAACTGTTTGGCCATAATGACCATCGTTATGTTTGGAGGAAAAAGGGTGAGGCTTGCAAGCCAAAGAACACCATCCCAACCGTGAACGACGGGGGTGGCAGCATCATGTTGTGGGGGTGCTTTGCTGCAGGAGGGACTGGGGCACTTCACAAAATGGATGGCATCATGAGGAGGTAAAATTATGTGGATATATTGAAGCAACATCTCAAGACATCAGTCAAAGTTAAAGCTTGGTCGCAAATGGGTCTTCCAAATGGACAGTGACCCCAAGCATACTTCCACAGTTGTGGCAAAATGGCTTAAGGACAACAAGTCAAGGTATTGGAGTGGCCATCACAAAGCCCTGACCTCAATCCTATAGAACAGTTCAAAAACATTTATTTTTTTAACCTTTATTTAACTTGGCAAGTCAGTTAATAACCTATTCTTATTTTCAATGACGGCCTAGGAACAGTTTGTGGGCAGAACTGAAAAAACGTGTGATAGCAAGGAGGCCTACAAACCTGACTCAGTTACACCATATCTGTCAGGAGGAATGGGCCAAAATTCACCCAACTTATTGTGAGAAGCTTGTGGAAGGCTGCCCGAAACATTTGACATAAGTTAAACAATTTAAAGGCAATGCTACCAAATACTAATTGAGTGTATGTAAATTTCTGACCCACTGGGAATGTGATGAAAGAAATAAAAGCTGAAATAAATCACTCTACTATTATTTTAACATTTCACATTCTTAAAATAAAGTGGTGATCCTAACTGATTAAATGTCAGGAATTGTGAAAAACTGAGTTTAAATGTATTTGCCTAAGGCGTAATTTAAACTTCCGACTTCAACTGTAGATACACACAAACAATTACCAAACTCTCTGTATAGTATTTGGCTAAGGATAACTGTACATCATCATTATTTTTATTATAAGTAATTAAAAAAATTGAACTAATCAATCAAACTCATGTAAAACAACAAAACCTGAAGTGCATGGCGTTATGTTTATGTCATCATCGCTCCTAAGGGGCTATGGAGTCTTGTCATTTTGGGAGGTGTGTGTGTGTGTACCATGTGTGTGTTGTCGCTATTTTAAATGCAGATATTGTCTCCTTCCTTCAATTGAATCAATACTTTTTTATACAAACAGGTGTGGTGCAGATACAGTGATGATGATAAAACAGGAACTAAAAACAAAAATTAAATATTTAAAATCACTGAGTGAATACAGAGGGAAGATGTTCAAGGTAACTCACCCCAGAAACCACTGTATTAGATTTCACACAACATTACCTTTGTTTTTTTTCATCTTTCAAACAGGAATTACTTCACTGTACATTACAACCTTGCTTGCCACATTTCCTGTTTTCCCATCCCAAGATCCCTTCAAATAAACAAAAGAGTCTCTCTCTCTCTCTCTCTGAAATCTTTCCAATTAATTTTGTCCCGACTGGTATTTTCTCAAAGGAAGATTGCATAATTCTGAGATGAGCTTGTTGTGAAGATTTCACATAGTTTATTTTTTATTTGTTTGTTTTGCAGAAGGCTTTGAGTAACTGACAGTAGCGTCTTGTGAGTCTGTGTCTTTGAAATCATTCATGGTTGGTCAGAGTGGGAGCAAAGGTAGGTTTCTCTAGAGGAGGTCTTGTGTAAACAGAGGGTTTTATTCCACGTTGTGCTGATGGCAGGTTTGGCAAAAAGGACATTTTGTGTCTGATCTTCTCATGCTTTACAGTTGGGACCTGGAGAGAGGGAGATACGGGAAATGACATCAGATCTGAGTGAATGGGATGAATTTATAATCATAATTCAATATCAGATTATTACCCAGCAAAAATGTCCACATTGGCACTATGTGGGCCCAAATATTGGCCCCATGTAAATTTCTTGGGGACAGACTATGTAAACATAAATGGTACCGTAGATAAAGGGTGGTGTAAAGAGAGAGAATGGAGCTTTTCGTTCCAGTTCCGATACTTGTTCTCTCTTCTCTTAACACGTATGGACCCAGAACTTAATTCAGTGTCTGACCAATTACGCAAGACTTCCCAAATTGGGCCAATGCGCCTTTGCTCATTGGCTCCATGTTGGCCCCCAAAGGCATTTGCCCAGTGTGGCCCAGTGTGGATGGCCCATATCTGGTGAAGGCACCCCTCACTTTACCTGAAGTAAGCCCATCTGTTCCCAGAAAACATGTCTAAATTGGCACAACAGGCAATACAGGCATAAATATTGGGCTGCTGATGCACTTTTTCTATTTAAAAGGAATTTATTAAATTATAATTTATTTATTACAATTTAATAACTGTGTGGGCTAGCCTGTGTTGGGCTGGTGTAGGCTAGCCCATGTTGGGTTTGGTGAGGGCTGGACCGTGTTGGGCTGGTGTGGGCTAGCCTGTGTTGGGCTGGTGTAGGCTAGTCCGTTTTGGGCTGGTGTGGTCTAGCCTGTTCCCACCACCGAATACCCTGGGCCAATGGGGTGGTTTTTTCTGACTAACTGTAATCCAAGTGACACAGTCCAAAATTACTTTCAAGGAACATGACAAATCGATAAACATGCTTTCACTATTCTCTGCTAGACAGCTAGAAACAGACAGAAAATCACATATTCTCTCTCTCTGGCACTAATGCAGTCCCAGATGTACACAGACAGTGACATGGACTCTGACCTGCTCCGCCACCTCCAGAGCGAGTCCTCCCTCTCAGCCAGGGACCCAGTTCTGAGGTCCCTGCTTGGTGCTGGTGAAGCTGCCAAGGTTGGCTCCATTCAGGTTGGCCAGAGACTCAAAGTTAAAGTCCAGGCCATCTGCGTCCATCAGCTCATTTCTTATGATGGACTCCATGTCACACTCCAGGCTCCCGTTAAACATGTCCAAGTCCAGGTCAGTGGGAAAGCGGTCGGGGCCTAGCGAGCAGATCCCACCACTGCCACCAGCGCTCCCGTTCAGGAAGAGAGACGTATCAATCTGCATCATAGAGGATCCGTTGGATCCAAGTCTCAGTGGAGAGTGCAGGAGCTGCTGCTTGGCGTTGGCCTCGTTGTTCAGGCTCAGACCCCCGTTCAGGGTCCTGAGGGAGCCCTGGTTGTGGTTGAGAGGGTGCAAGAGACCTCCCTGCCCTCCCTGTCCAGCAACCGTGGTCCCAAAGGACATCATGGGGTCCCTGCAGAGCATGAGGCCTCGCCGGGAGTTCTGGGAGATGACGGCGGCGGCGCTGGCCTGTGACATCAGCGGATCGGACTGGGTCATCATGACGTCGCTGTGGCTGTGGCCCTCTGAGTTGAGCAGGTCCTGCAAGGTCTGGCTGCCGAAGCGGGAGATGCAGGAGAAGGACGTCTGCTTATTCTCCTGGATGGTCTGCATGGGGGCGGGCCGCAGGGAGGAACCCGCTGCGAGGGGCCCGAAGATGGAATTATTGTAGCCGCCGCTGCTTGCACCATTAGAGGGTGATGCAGCGGAGGGAGAGGCGGCTGAGGAGGTGGAGCCCAACCCGGCAGGTTTGGAGCCAAAGCTGAACCCGGTGGATCCTCTCTGGGTGGTCGGTCCGGTTGGGTTGGGGGCCAGAGTAATGTTATCCAGCAGCTCATCCATCAGGTCATCCGCCAGCCCGTCGTTCAGGTTCATGGTTCCTGCCAGGTCTGCCAAGCGAGGCAGCTCTGCGGGTACTGCCTTCCCATTGGGTGTGGGGGCGTTCCCGGGCGACAGCACCCTGCCAGGGCTGGAGTATAGCATGGGCGACAGCGGCGGTTCATCGTCCGGCACCTCGTCCAGCTCTGGGTTGGCCAGGATGGGTGAGAGGCGCCCGCTCAGCGTGCTGGCGTTGGAGTTGGTGCGTGAGCGGAAGTCTGTCCAGGCATCCAGGTCCTCACTGCTCCGTGATGTGGGGCTGCCCGGCCACTTGGAAAGCCCTGCGGGGCTGTCTCCGCCCCCCTCGCCTGCCGCCACTTCCTGGAGGGCCGCCTTCTTCTTGGCTGCGCGGCCGCGGGCAGACTTGGTGTACTTGTTGCTGTTGTCCATGGAGACAGCACGGCGCCTGGGGGCCTTCCCACCTTTTCCTCCTTCCGGGTTTATCATCCACCAGGAACTCTTTCCCGTTCCCTCGTTCTGGACACGGATGAAACGACTGTGGAGGGAGAGGTTGTGCCGGATGGAGTTCTGTCAGAGAGATTGAAAAGAAAGAGCGAGACAGAGAGAGAGAGTTAGAGTCCACTACAGTGCTCAAAATCATTGAAAAGTAATTAAGCAAACAATGCATGTAATCAGTATTGAGTATTCATGTTATTTTTCATTTTCCCATCAATGATTGTCTGAATCATGTTCATTAAGTCCAGGAACATTGATTTATAAACCACCCATTGAGTTTGTACTCAATGTTATTTGAGACGAGCGCTGCTAGAAGAATAAAGCTTTGACTGTTCGTTCCCTGCTGAATGGAACGCCACAGATAGCAACACATGAATAACATGCAGCAACAATTAGCGTTGATGTACCTATTGTTCCCATTGTAGTGTGTGCATGTACACACACACACACACACGCACACGCGGCACCCCCGCCACGACATTGCGTAACAGGCAGGTTTTGAAGTGTGTGTGTGTACTTGGCAGGGGTATTGTGAGTCATCGCTGGTGTGTATTGATCTGAGACAAGCTCCTTCATGTTCAGAACAGAGTTGGGAGACACACAGCAGGTTGTGTTATTCATCATCAAATATTCAAACAGTTTGTTTTTACAGCAGGGATAAGCCTACATCAGGGATGGGCAACTGGCACCCTGTGGACCAATACAATTTTTTTAAATAATAATTTCAAAAAAACTTGGAGTCTCAACTTACTGTTGAGAATAATAGAATACACAAGGTGCAATTCAAATGTTGGTTGTGCATCAGCAGTCACTTAATTAGACCATATCAGCAAACATTTTTTAGATTGGTAAATTAGTGGGGGGTGGGGCCCATTGATCATCAAACTGTCATATTAAAAACGGCAAACATTTTCCTCCACCCTATGGCAAAATATGTAGAATTGCAGGAAATTAGCTGTAAAACGGCAACATTTTCCTCCACCCTATGGCAAAATATGTAGAATTGCAGGAAATTAGCTGTAAAACGGCAACATTTTCTCTCCACCCCATGGCAAAATGAGTAGAATTACATGAAATTAACTTTAAAAAATGTAAATGTTCTTTGCTGTCATGTCATAATCACAAGATTATGATTTCATAATGGTACCAGTAAAATTAAAAGGCACCATAATACCATACCACTCACAGGATCCACATGTCCATCGCACCACACACACACAAAGAAGATAACACCCATCTATCCGTGGCCATGTGGATGCTTCAGCTGACATTTTTTTATATATATATTTTTTAAACCTTTATTTAACTAGGCAAGTCAGTTAAGAACAAATTCTTATTTTCAATGACGGCCTAGGAACAGACTACCTGTTCAGGGGCAGAACGACAGATTTCTACCTTGTCAGCTCGGGGATTTGAACTTGCAACCGTTCGGTTACTTGTCCAACGCTCTAACCATCGGTCAGAGCGTCAAGTGTGCGCTCCGAGAGCAAAACGAGATGGGTGGGGCTAAAGCTTAAGCGGGTGTGAACCATGCTGAATGGTTGTAGACAAAGAAGGGCTCTTCACTAGATACCAAAACATTCAAAGGCCATTTTCTCAAAAGTGAGTTTACAAGTTTATCAATTTCAAAGCAGAATTACTTTTCCATTGTTCCTCAAAAATGCAGTGCAAAATATACCATTTTGTAGCCGTGAGTCTCTACCTTTATCCAATGTAAAAAACACAATTTCAAATTTTGCTACATAAGACCAAATCCAGGTGGTGAGTCATATATCCATATAAACAACCTAAACACCATCTAAAACATAATAATTTTTTTCATATTATATCTTTGCATGTTTTTACTCTGTCCCAAAACAGAACAGATTATTGGGTTTGAATCAGAGAGAGCCAAAGTCATTTGTTTTTTTGTGGGAATCCAAATATTGTTTTTCCCAACCAATCTCCTCTTTCCCTTCCTCTCTTACAGTACACTGACAACGTAGATTGGATTGTTATTCTGTTTGGAAAAATAGGAGAGTTGAGGGCAATAGCAGTACTGAGTATGCTTTAAATGCCAGGATGTCATATTAATTTAGGCTTTATTGCTCATTGCTTCATCTAGTAGAATACATTGCACACTATTGAGGAAGAGAATTGTCTTTTCACACCCACGTGTTTTTGACAAACGAACGAATAGCAGGGAACAAGCACGATTGCGCATTAGATGACGCCTTCTCAGTATGGATGAGTGGTAGGTTGACATTTGTTTCTTACTGCACACATTTTTACTAAACGGTAAGTTCTCAATAGTATGTACTATTAGTACACAGTATGTTGTTTTACTAAGTAGTAGGCAAGACTTCGGCCACGGTGTGTATATGTGTATGTGCGTGTAGGTCTGTCCTATGAAGTAAGATGAGGAGAGATACCAAGGAAACCAGTGTTTACAGCCAGGCAGCCAGCCAGCCAGCCAGGCAGCATCTCCAGAGGTTTGACGTAAGGCTGCTTTATTACAGCAGCTAAAAACAAACAGCCCCAGAACATACACACTCCCACACTAAGTGTTTACAGCTGCTATGAGCTAAATGAATGAAGGAAGAACGCTTAAAGAATTCTTGAAATAACTAGATACATCAAATTATAAAGAGGGTGGGGGTGTGAGCAGAGAGTGGGATAACATCAATGGAGGGAGCGAGCGAGGGACAGTGAGCAAGTGAGGGAGGAAAAGAGAGGGAACAGAGTGAATGGAATCTCTGAGGTTCTCTCCCCCTGTAAACATATATCTGCCAGCTCCTGACACTTAATACATTCTCACTCCTTCTCTCCCTTCTTCCCTCGCTTTCTCCACTCCTCCCTCTCTGCCAACACTGGAACTCTTTAATATTTCCTCTATTCCCCCCCCCCTCTCTTTTCCGTACCACTAAAAAGTAATTGTTAAGAGAGGGTGTAATATGTGTATGTAAGTGCGTGGTTTGTGTGTGTGTCTGTGTGCTTGTGACACTGCAGTGAGAGTACAGTATACGTACTACACTTGCTCCTCTGGGTTATTCCCAAAAACCATTAAGAAAAACGAGACAGTAGCTCTGATTCATATCTCTCTCTCTCTCTAACTCTTTGTCTCTCTCTTTCTTTCTTTCTTATACACACACACACATACAAACACACACACCTAAACTAACTACACAAATACACCCTTTATCCCTACTACTGACACGACGCATAAATACAATGTATGACTGTACATGTATACACAATGCTAACAAACACTCATGGCCTTGAACACACACACAGCTCTCTACAACATCTCCTCAGTTGTCATCTCGTCCCAGTTGTCAATCTCGTCCCCTTCCACGCCTGTTCCGTAGCTAATGTTTAACTGACAGATTCTTATGCATGTATGTATGTATGTATGTATGTATGTATGTATGTATGTATGTATGTATGTACGTACAGTGCCTTGCGAAAGTATTCGGCCCCCTTGAACATTGCGACCTTTTGCCACATTTCAGGCTTCAAACAAAGATATAAAACTGTATGTTTTTGTGAAGAACAAGTGGGACACAATCATGAAGTGGAACGACATTTATTGGATATTTCTAACTTTTTTACCAAATCAAAAACTGAAAAATTGGGCGTGCAAAATTATTCAGCCCCTTTTCTTTCAGTGCAGCAAACTCTCTCCAGAAGTTCAGTGAAGATCTCTGAATGATCCAATGTTGACCTAAATGACTAATGATGATAAATACAATCCACCTGTGTGTAATCAAGTCTCCGTATAAATGCACCTGCACTGTGATAGTCTCAGAGGTCCGTTAAAAGCGCAGAGAGCATCATGAAGAACAAGGTACACACCAGGCAGGTCCGAGATACTGTTGTGAAGAAGTTTAAAGCCGGATTTGGATACAAAAAGATTTCCCAAGCTTTTAACATCCCAAGGAGCACTGTGCAAGCGATAATATTGAAATGGAAGGAGTATCAGACCACTGCAAATCTACCAAGACCTGGCCGTCCCCCTAAACTTTCAGCTCATACAAGGAGAAGACTGATCAGAGATGCAGCCAAGAGGCCCATGATCACTCTGGATGAACTGCAGAGATCTACAGCTGGTGGGAGACTCTGTCCATAGGACAACAATCAGTCGTATATTGCACAAATCTGGCCTTTATGGAAGAGTGGCAAGAAGAAGTCTTTCTTAAAGATATCCATAAAAAGTGTCGTTTAAAGTTTGCCACAAGCCACCTGGGAGACACACCAAACATGTGGAAGAAGGTGCTCTGGTCAGATGAAACCAAAATGGAACTTTTTGGCAACAATGCAAAACGTTATGTTTGGCGTAAAAGCAACACTTCTCATCACCCTGAACACACCATCCCCACTGTCAAACATGGTGGTGGCAGCATCATGGTTTGGTCCTGCTTTTCTTCAGCAGGGACAGGGAAGATGGTTAATATTGATGGGGAGATGGATGGAGCCAAATACAGGACCATTCTGGAAGAAAACCTGATGGAGTCTGCAAAAGACTAGATTTGTCTTCCAACAAGACAATGATCCAAAACATAAAGCAAAATCTACAATGGAATGGTTCAAAAATAAACATATCCAGGTGTTAGAATGGCCAAGTCAAAGTCCATACTTGAATCCAATCGAGAATCTGTGGAAAGAACTGAAAACTGCTGTTCACAAATGCTCTCCTTCCAACCTCACTGAGCTCGAGCTGTTTTGCAAGGAGGAATGGGAAAAAATGTCTGTCTCTCGATGTGCAAAACTGATAGACACATACCCCAAGCGACTTACAGCTGTAATCGCAGCAAAAGGTGGCGCTACAAAGTATTAACTTAAGGGGGCTGAATAATTTTGCACGCCCAATTTTTCAGTTTTTGATTTGTTAAAAAAGTTTTAAATATCCAATAAATGTCGTTCCACTTCATGATTGTGTCCCACTTGTTGTTGATTCTTCACAAAAAAAATACAGTTTTATATCTTTATGTTTGAAGCCTGAAATGTGGCAAAAGGTCGCAAAGTTCAAGGGGGCCGAATACTTTCGCAAGGCACTGTATGCATGTAGACACCAGCTGCAGCCAGAGCTCTGGAGCACAGAGGACTTTTTGTCCATCAGCAACATGTGGGAACAATTAATCACTGCCAGCAACCACGCTAGGAATCCACACACACAAACACACACGCACACCATTTTTAAGAGGCTTGTATGAAATAGTAATATTATAGTAATACTGAGCTCTACAGTCTCTACCACCAGGAGTTTTTTAAGTTGGTTTCATCACCCAGCTAAGCCTCATATATCACTGTAGACTGACAGGAGAGCCTGGGTCATTCTGGCCTCATATGTGACTTGGAAGAAAAGGATGAGCGGTCTGTCCTGTCCTAAATCTCTCTGCCGGCCTCCAATCTCTCTACACCTCCCCGCCGATCCAGTATTCTAACCCACCCACCTTCCCTGCTTTACTGGTTCAAAGCAAGCCTGAACCATGCCTTCAGCCACAGGGGGAAGTGCTATCTCTTTCCTAAAAGACCTGCCCTACCCTCCGTGGTTATGTTACACATGCACACACAGACTGAGAGCTCTTCACACCATGTATAACAGGAAGTGTCCAGGTCGTGAGGTGAACATCAGGCTGGGAGGCTGGGCGGGGTCAAAGGTGAGAGTGCACTGAGGTCATTGGTAACTCCTCTTACACCATTACTTCGCTTCCAGACCTGCTCTGTCAGCACTGATTGCTTGTGTTCAGTGACCTGAGCCTAACACCTCTGAGTGTACTTTTACCTCCCTTGCGTCACCGGACGGACGGACGCCGTCCGGGAGGTAGGTAAAGTACACCCAGTACGTCCTTCCGTCCGTCCGTCCGTCCTGCCTGCCTCAGTTTGTATGATGGCAATTTGCAAATACTCCAGAATGTTATGAAGAGTGATCAGAGGAATTGCAAATGAACTGAATCCCCAGAAAACATTTCCACTGCATTTCAGCCCTGCCACAAAAGGACCAGCTGATATCATGTCAGTGATTCTCTCGTTAACACAGGTGTGAGTGTTGACGAGGACAAGGCTGGGGATCACTCCGTCATGCTGATTGAGTTTGAATAACATACTGGAAGCTTCAAAAGGAGGGTGGTGCTTAGAATCATTGTTCTTCCTCTGTCAACCAAGGTTACCTGCAAGGAAACATGTGCCGCCATCATTGCTTTGCACAAAAAGGGCTTCACAGGCAAGGATATTGCTGCCAGTAAGATCGCACCTAAATCAACCATTTATCGGATTATCAAGAACTTCAAGGAGAGTGGTTCAATTGTTGTGAAGAAGGCTTCAGGGCGCCCAAGAAGGTTCAGCAAGCGCCAGGACCGTCTCCTAAAGTTGATTCAGCTGTGGGATCGGGGCACCACCAGTACAGAGCTTGCTCAGGAATGGCAGCAGGCAGGTGTGAGTGCATCTGCACGCACAGTGAGGTACAAAAGGTACAGGGACTCAGCATTGGACTGCTGAGGTCTGCAGAGTCATTTTCTCTGATGAATCCCCTTTCCGATTGTTTGGGTCATTCAGAAAAAAGCTTTTCATGCGTGGGGTTTCTTATCATCCAAAGGAATGGGCTCACTCACAATTTTGCCTAAGAACATGAATAAAGAATGGTACCAACACATCCTCCGAGAGCAACTTCTCCCAACCATCCAGGAACAGTTTGGTGACGAACAATGCCTTTTCCAGCATGATGGAGCACCTTGCCATTTGGCAAAAGTGATAACTTAGTGGCTTGGGGAACAAAACATCGATATTTGGGGTCCATTGGCCAGGAAACTCCCCAGACCTTAATCCCATTGAGAACTTGTGGTCAATCCTCAAGAGGCGGGTGGACAAACAAAAACCCATGAATTCTGACAAACTCCAAGCATTGATTATGCAAGAATGGGCTGCCATCAGTCAGGATGTGGCACAGAGGTTAATTGACAGCATGCCAGGGCGGATTGCAGAGGTCTTGAAAAAGAAGACTCTTTGCATCAACTTCATGTAATTGTCAATAAAAGCCTTTGACACGTATGAAATGCTCTAATTATACTTCAGTATTCCATAGTAACATCTGACAAAAATATCTAAAGACACTGAAGCAGCAAATTTTGTGGAAATTAATATCTGTGTCATTCTCAAATCTTTTGGCCACGACTGTATAAGGAGAGAGAGAGATACAGGACTGGTCCTCTTAGGTCTGCAGGCTAACAACAAAAAGTGTCACCAACAACAGGTAAAACACACACACACGATTCCTCACAAAGACCAGTCAAAATGTTTTTTTTTGCATGTAATCCATAGAATAGTCCTTTGGAGGAAGGGTTGTTGACATATATTTGACATTTGTATCTAAAAGAGTTGTGCAAAAGAGGGATTAAAGAAAATAATGGTTGTGTGAGAGAGGAGAGATACATGCTTTTTATGAGTGTTTTATTGAATTTTCTGGTGTATGTCCTATGTGTAATTTGTGTAATTGTAAGATGCAGGGCTCCCTTGCAAATGAGACCTTGGTCTCAACGGGACTCACTGTTAATATAAAAGTAAATAATAATAACAAAGAAGATTATGCGAGAGAGAAGATGCGAGAGAGACAGAAAGAGGGAGAGAGGGCTAACTGTACGTTCTTGAGAAGATGCGAGAGAGACAGCAAGAGGGAGAGAGGGCTAACTGTACGTTTTTGACACGAGGTGGATTATAAATAAACTACAGGCCAGGCGCTGATACAGAGGACAGGAGAGTTAGGGACAAAGTTATTAATATTGTAACCCTCCATGCACACACACACACACACTACTCCCAATTCCAACTTCCCTGAGTTCTGGAGAGTGAAGAGAACATTCCATTCCATTCAACCAAACGTGCTCTTTCCCAGCCTGGGCTGGGCATCGCTCCACTTATTTGTGTGTGTTTAGGTTGTGTGTGTGTAAACTGTACATGGATCAAGAGGTCAGGATTGTGAAAGTGGTCACACTCTATTCTGGCATTCTCCTTATTTTCTCTCTCTCCCTCTCGCTCATTCTCTGTCTCTGCACATTGCATTTACATTTGACTAATATACTACTGTCATGACGTTGGCCTGGGGATAGGTTTATGACAGTCATAAATACCTCTTACCCCTTTTTCTTCTCTCTACCCTACTGATGTGACATTTGAAAATCCCTTGGTTAACAGAGATTCTGGCAACATCAGAAGGTGGGGTGAAATGAACTATATTCTGGTAATCCGACCAATTGAACATATGCGGTGGTACTTAATGAATGATGTCAGTTCGGTTGTCATCTGAGACATTCTCATAGATGATAGGATGACAAACTCTACAGTGGAAAGTCTACACATCAGAGTTATCAGATTCACATGGAATTCTTGTTCAATTGAAATGTTTGAATATAAAATTATTGGTGAAAAGATTAAATGTAATTTTAGCTTCCAAATGAGAGATTTGGGCATTCATAAATTTAGGGCTCTGCTCAATCAGTGTCTGTGAAGAGACATGGGTTATAAAACTTTTCAGACACACTCTTCTCGCTCTACTATATAAAGCCTTGACGAAAATGTAACCTCCTGTTCCAAGTACGTGAGGTCTGCAGCCTCTGCGTTAAAAGGACTAACATGTTAACTACAGAACTAAGCCAACCTCAGCGTGAGCTTTGGTTGCGAATGGTATGAACTTTGAACTCTTATTCACAACAGAAGTGATACCTCCTAGACGTTGAGTTAGCAACAGCAGCTGCAAACGCGGGCTAGGAAAAAACAGACAGAGTATTCCGTCTACCACACAACGACGTTACTACAGCGTATCCAATTGACCACCAGAGACATTCTTCAAGGGATAAAGGACTCGGTTTGGCAACACGGCCTTCCATTTACCACCAACCTACCGAAGCACAGCTCAGAGTAAATATTTATTACATTTTTATTTTCCAAATGGGTGGTAATTTAGAATGTATAAGATACTGTATTTACGATAGCACAGCTTCTCCCTTTGTCCCTCAGTCTTCCCGCTCGTTCACTCAAACCCAGCCCCCTTTCTTTTGTGTAACCAGCTGTCATATCTGTTCCGCCCACCAGGGACGTTTTCCTTTATGACGTCATTTGTAATCAAGGTATGATTAATTCTTTGTATATGTAATTCTGTGTGATTAGTTAGGTATTTAGTAAATAAATAATTAAACCCAATTTTGTATTGCTGATTCAATTTGTTAGCCAGGGTTCGTGAAACTTTCAGATGAGACTGAATTAAGTTGACGATTAATATTGACTGCTATTGATGTAAAATATTACTAGGTCTTTAAGAGTTTATTCGGAAGATAAGAGCTCTATAAATATTATTTTGTGGTGCCCCGACTCTCTTAATTAATTACATTTACATGATTAGCTCAATCAGGTAATATTCATTACGGAGAAAGGATTTTATAGAATAGCATGTCATATCACTTAATCCGGCATAGCTGAAAGACATGACACTACATTGACACAACAATAGTCCAACCCACAAATAAGCCCACATGAAATAATGTACACATGAACAGGAAACTCTCAAATTGTCCACAGGTCTCTGTCACTCCAACAGGTTGGGCCTCTTTTCACAGTCCACAGGACATGATCCTTTAAGAATCATGGATCATTCTCCTACCACTAAGAAGCCTGGCTAATGTGTGGGTCACACACAGTCATACATGCACACGCACACACACACACCCACTCTCCTGCCATTCATCCCGTCCTGAGCTCAGTTTTGCATAAGGCCAGATGCTCAAAGACCGTGTTTACCCTCCGTTTCCTCCAATCAGGACTGCCCTGAGAGGGGGTGTTGGCTGATCAAGCCCACCTTATCTAACCAATCAGAGCCCTAAAAATCAGGCATGGTCTGTCACATTGTCCTGGTGGCCCTCCTGTAGGTCAGTGTGTTTCATGACCCCAGTCACCTCGTTGCTGAAAACGTGCTTGACGTATGCTGTTGTGAGTTACTGCATATACCCACACATGCATAAACAGAAATATCTACAGTGTGTGAATGTGTTCACAACATACACAGCACAGTAAACATACACAGACCGTATGAAACAAAAAGCTCCCTTACTTTAGATCCGTTCTGTATAGATCCCTTCTGTATAGAGTCTCAAATCTACCCAAAGCTGAGAGAATCAGCTCCCCTCAGCAGTAGAGAACATAACGCACGGTATCCTGTGCGTTCATTCGTGTACGGCTCAGTATAGTTCACTATGGGATGTTACAGTTGGCCTTGCTGTGCTTTACCACCAGAGTTCCCGACAGAACGTACCACAGCCAAGGCCCTACCACGCTTGCCAAGAACACACACAAGCAAGCATGCAAGCAAGGATGGACGCACTCACACACACACACACACACACACACAAAGCCTGCAGATCATCTCCACAGATATAGAGAGAGACAGAGAGAAAGAGAGAGGGGAGAGAGAGAGAGCAAAGCGAGAGAGGGGAGAGAAAGACAGACAAAGAGGCAGACCAACAGACACGTGCACCAAAACAAACAGATGGCTTGCTTCAGATGTAGAAAGACTCTAACAAAGATATATTTATTCTGTCTCTGGAACAGTATGTCTCCATTATGAGGCTCATCCAACGGTTCTCTTAGCAAGATCTGCTCAGTGGCCATCCACAACTCCCACCGTGTTTAAACAAGTCAATATCGAGAGCGGTATTTAAAGCCTGTTAACGTCTGATGTGTGTAGGGTGTGCCACCTCCATATCTAGCACCATGGTGTGAGCTGATGGTGTGAGTATACAGCCTGTCCTGTTTACTAACCATCACACCATCTATTTCAACATTTCACATCTAAAAATAGAGAGCTCGATCAGAGTGCAAGTCAGCCTGGGTAATCATGTGATGGCCCTGGCCTATGAGTGAACTAAGAACACACACGTACAGACTGAGACAGAGAACATACTGGTCTAGAGAGAGAATGATAAACTACGTGAATAAATGCACTAACAAAAACAATAGGGAAGTCCATCAGAGGCACGCGGTCTCGGGAGTGTCGCACTGTAACCACACACACACACACGTATGTGTAATTGGACTTTTCCACATGGATGGTTGATTAATGAGATCTGTGGAGCGTGTGTGTGTGTGCTCTGCAGATTCAGAGAAGCATGATGCCTACATGATTACTGTCCCATATGAGAGAGGGAGATGTAGTAGATAGAGGGGAGAGAAGGAGAACATTTCATATTAGGAAAGAAAGGGGGTGAGGTTTCTGAAAGGAAAGAGGGAGGGAGAGGAAGGGGAGAGAGAGGAGGTCCTACAGCACATCTCAGGGGGAAAGGGAGAGAAAAGAAGAGTAGGAGAGAGTTGTACAGTTTGTCTAGTCAGGAGAGAGGGCCTCTACCATTGAGGGAGAAAAGGAAGGTGGAAGAATAGAGGGAGAAGTGAGGAAATGCAGAGGTCAAAGAAGCGAGTCAGTCTGTGGGAGGGAAGGAAGGAGTGAGTGTTTTTTTTTATGTGTTTAGAGGTTTACTACCACTATAAACACTGCTCTGCCCTGGCTGTTTCACACGTCTGTGTGCGCTCCCTCCCTAAATACCCTCCTTTCCCCGTACCCCCGCAATGCTTCTGATTTCCTAACCGCTTCCCGAAAACGACAGCATTCCACCCCCCTCTGTGTCCTCTCATTTTTCAACCATTCCCGGATATTAGGCCTTGTTAATGCCATCTCCCCCATCCACACACACATACTAAAACATACACAGCCACGCACACAGTTAAAATATACAGCCTCAGTCACACACTCACAGTTCCGCAACAGTGCCATTCTCTGACCCCCTCTGCGTTTCAGCACGTACTCTCCATTCATCTTCATTATGTCACCCTCCCGGATTTATCCCTCCCTGTGTGTGTTTGTGGTCTTGTTCTTCTATCCTTGTGGGGACCTGAAATCCCCAAAAGTCCCAACAGAGATAGAATTTTCAATGCTTTACTATCCCGTAGGGCCATTCCCTTCCCCCACAAGGATAGAAAAACAAGTGTGTGTGACATTGAGGTGTACGGACTATTTGTTCCTGTGTTTCCGTAACACACTCTCCTCTCACCTACATCAAGTGCTTTCTTTGTCCAGGTCAGATGGAAGGGTAGCAACAGCTGAAGTAAGGTATGCTAATGTTGGGTGCAGTTCAGTTCAATGACCTATATAACCTCCAGTTAGCTAGTACTGGAGGCAGTAGGCCAGCACTCCTCAGTTTAGTTGTCTCAGTATTTAAAACATGAATAAATCTCTATGTACACCAGTATGCATTTGACTGGTGGTAAGTGTAGCTCCAGTGTGTAGGAGGATGTATTCTTTGACATAACATGTAGTGTATGCGTTTGACTGGGAGCGGTGTAGTGCATGTGTTTAGGGGCTTGGGGTGCGTTCCTCTGATGCTTTAGCCGTGCTGGAGGCTGGAGGACCAGCTCATCTGGTAGAGATTAGTCTGGGGGCCCCTAGCTAGCTATCCTCCTGGGGCTCCGCTCTACTGTTACTGGGCCTGGTTCAGTCTAAAAACATCCTGGACGTACAGAGTACACGCACAACCTGAGAGACGCGCACAGCTTTTTCAGGAACATGGTAAAGACATTATATGAATGAGAGGTTCCCATAACTAAAAAAAGTGCCGTCCTTGTTATCTGGTAGTTTTCATTCTTGCCCACACCTAATGGCTCATAGAAGAATTATCTCTGTGAATAAGTTTCATCATATCTCTTTGAAAGAGGGTTTATTTGATGCACACTCAGGTTTGACTGGTCTGAGGCTTACTCTGTACATGTGAAATGTCACAGCTGTAATGTTAAAGGGATACTGCTAGCAGATACCCATAGACTTCCAGTCATTTCACTAACGCATTGGCTAGCATTCACTAGCATTGGCTCACGAATCTACCTCTTTCTTCATACTAGACACAGAGACATAAACATGGTATCCACGAGTTCATCTGACTCTGGGGAAGAGTTGAACAAAGATATTGCCAAAGCCAGGGAAAAAAATCCCTTTAAGTGTCAGTAAGGGTCACTGATGGCTGACTGGTTCAGTTGATCTCAAACATGCCTGACCCTGACCTACATTCACCCCCTGCACAATAACTTTCTGCTCCGTTTCAGTGTGTGTGTGTGTGTGTGTGTGCTGAGCTCAGCACTTTCAGGCCTGTCAGTTTCATTCCTCCCCCACACACACCAGCTGAGCAGCTGCAGGGGAGAGGGAAAACTTTCCAACAGCGAGCCTTTATCAGCAACACCCATGCACACATACAGCATTGTACATCCACGGCATTGTACATGCATACACACACATATATCCCGTTACTGTCCCAGCAACAGTCGGCCTTTTCCTTAGTTCCTAGGCTACACCCTTCTGAGAGGGTCACATGATTTCCTGTTCTACTGTGACCGAGTGCAGCGAGGTGAGGTGACTGTGGCTACTCTATTCTTTTCCCAATTCCTCACCCCTTTTATCTCCATCTATCTTCATCCAACCCCCCTATTTTCTCCTCTCTCCCACCCATCTCCCTATCACTCACTTCCTTCACCCTCTGTTCCATTCATTCACTCTCCTGCGTCCTAACTCCTCTCTTCTCCTCCCTCCCTCTCTCCTGTGGCTATGTGACTGAATCAGTAGGAGATGAAGGACAAGCTTCTCTCTAAGAGACCCAGTCTTAGAAGCAAAGCTATTGTTCCACGACTCCATGACCTGCTTCAGTACTACATACAGTGTGTATGCGTATGTGTGTAGGCTATAAGGATCCATTTGCGTGTGAGCATATGTCTGTGTGTGTGTGTGTGTGTGTGTGTGTGTGTGTGTGTGTGTGTGTGTGTGTGTGTGTGTGTGTGTGTGTGAGAGCATATGTCTGTGTGTGTGTGAGAGAGAGTCTTAGCTAAGCTTATTAATCACTGCCACATGACGACAGAGAAAGCCATGTATTCCTGTTGTCGCTCCACTCTGCTAAGTCAGCTTATATCGGCACATCTCTCCCTTCATCTCTCCATCCCGCTCTCCTGTCCTCTCTCTTTTTATAATCACTCCACTTCTACAGCCCACACAGATGCTACTGGACTCCATATTTATTGTTACTGCACAATGTCTATTTATTTTTTCACTATCTATTGCACAATCCCCCGGCACATGTAAATATCCTATTTTAATCATTGAGCTTTTATTGTTATTTCATTGCACTGTGTACTCCATGTATATCATGTGTATATGACAAATAAACAAACTTGAACTTGATGTGTGCGAGTTTGTTTGAGAAAGGGTGCGTGTGTGTTAGTGTGTATCCCAAGGGAACTGTATTTGTCCCTCTTCACCCACACACTGAACTTAATAACCCCTGGGTAGAAGGGCTAAATGAGGGGTTATTCTGTCTCTCTGTTCCCCAGGATTGAGAAGCTTAGCCGGGGACATGGGAGGCCCTCTCCACCATCCCTCTCTTAGTCCCTGCTCTCTCAGGCACTCACAGCTTAGTGACACTCTGCGTCATACAAGACAAAACACACATGCAGATGCAGACACACAACACACACTACTTACTGTTCATGGTTATTATGAAACCCCGGCACATACATACACACCACACATATGGCTACACATGCGTTCCTGAACACACAGGCCCACACACACACACACATATAGGCAGGTCCACACACACTGCTGCCCCCTCCCTCCCTCACTCCCTCCAGTAGAGCTCTTTTCCCCATACACAGCACTTTGTCTTTATATTGGCCCTCTATTAATAGACTGTATGGATCACACTGCCACTAGCAGCTTCCCTACTACCCCTCCTTTCCTCTACTCCAATCTGCATCCATCGTCCATAGCAAACAGGACAGGCAGAGGTATTAAGGGTGTGCAAGTTTTATTTTGTTAAATAAAATATTTTTTTTAATTAAAAATTGCCCCACACACACACACACACACACACACACACACACACACACACACACACACACACACACACACACACACACACACACACACACACACACACACACACACACACACACACACACAGAGAAAGGCAGAGTGAGTTAAGATAAGGTAAGGACAGAGAGTAAGGACACTAGTCTACAGTGAGAGAGAAAGGGATGGATAAAGGAGTAGAGAAATCCAGAATGATTCAGTTTGAGCCCTATTATTCTCATTGCCTGTACACACACACACACACACACACACACACACACACACACACACACGTGACTCTGAAAAGCTTTGAGTCTCAAAGAGGTGTGTGCGAAGGCCTCGTAAACCGGAGACTGAAAAGAAAGAGTAAAAAGAGAGAAAGAAAGCGCCGACAAGCTTTTTGACTGAGAGAAGGCTTTACAGACAACAGCTTCTGATAGGTAGGAGCGAAAGGTTGCTGGATCGAATAAGGTACAAATCTGCCCCTAAGCAGGGCGATGAGCAGGCATCCCCCCGCACCTCTGATTCAGAGGGGTTGGGTTAAATGCAGAAGACGCATTTCAGTTGAATGGATTCAGTTGTACAACTGACTAGGTATCCCCCTTTCCCTTTCAACATAGAAAATAAATAAATAAAAAACATAGACTTTGTTGCTGGAATGGTAACCCCTGAGTAAAATGGTAACCCCTGAGTAAACTTTTGGTTGTCCAGACTGGGTTCTCTTTTGCTTTGTTTTCCTACAGTCAGATAGATAGAGCCTCAGAGTAAAAGGTTGCAGTCTGGCCCGGTTGTATTTTACAGTAAACTGGGTCACTCTCTGGCTGACTAATAAGCTGAGTGTGTAAAGTCAGGATAAAGTTACCCGGCGCTAAGTGTGTGTGTGCCTGCCAGCCTACTGAAAAATACAATGCCAGCCACACTGGGGGAGGGGTCTGTCTCTGTGTGTGTGTGTGTGTGTGTGTGTGTGTTAGTGCGAACGACTCAGACAGGCAGGAATGTACTGTACTACATTGGGAAGGGGGAGGCATTTCATATGAAGTGAGTGTAATGTACGAGGCTAAATGAGGGTCTTTTTTTTTTTGACTACCATGGGTACTGCCTAGGGACCGGAGCTGAGTAGGGCAAGTGTGTGTGTGTGTGTGTGTGTGTGTGTGTGTGTGTGTGTGTGTGTGTGTCTGTGGTAGAAGGAGTAGAGGTAGCAAGGAGAATTTGGGTTAGTGTGAATAATTCAGCTCCCAAAGCTTAGCAGTACAGCAGGCAGCAGCCATGAACAGTCAGTCTACCAACTCCTTCTCAGGCACTTCACAAGAGGAGGGGACTGTGCCATAAGGGGGGCAGGGAGTAAAAACACCATGAAGGCCATCTGGATGTTGCTGATTGGAGGAGGCAAAAGAGATCCCTGTGTACAGAATGTGGGAGAATGGATGTTTTTAAAATGTTTATTTAACCTTTATTTAACTAGGCAAGTCAGTTAAGAATTTTTTTACATTTACAATGACAGCCTACCAAAAGGCAAAAGGCCTCCTGCGGGGGAGGCTGGGATTAAAAATTAAAAATATAAATATAGGACAAAACACACATCACGACAAGAGAGACAACACAACACTACATAAAGGCAGCAACACATGACAACACAGCATGGTAGCAACACAACAAAACAACATGGTAGCAACACAAAACATGGTAGAAAGATTATTGGGCACAGACAACAGCACAAAGGGCAAGAAGGTAGAGACAACAATACATCACACAAAGCAGTCACACAACTGTCAGTAAGAGTGTACATGATTAAGTTTTGTATGAAAAGATTTGAGATAAAACTGTCCAGTTTGAGTGTTTGTTGCAGTTTGTTACAGTCGCAAGCTGCAGCGAACTGAAAAAAGGAGTGACCCAGGGATGTGTGTATTTTGGGATCTTTAACAGAATGTGACTGGCAGAACGGGTGTTGTATGTGGAGGATGAGGGCTGCAGTAGATCTCTCAGATAGGGGGGGAAGTGATGCCTAAGAAGGTTTTATAAATAAGCATCAACCAGTGCATCTTGCGACAGGTATACAGAGATGACCAGTTTAAAGAGGAGTATAGAGTGCAGTGATGTGTCCTATGAGGAGCATTGGTGGTAAATCTGATGGCCGAATGGTAAAGAACATCTAGCCGCTCAGGAGCACCCTTACCTGCTGATCTATAAATGATGTCTCCATAATCTAGCATGGGTAGGATGGTCATCTGAATCAGGGTTAGATTGGCAGCTGAGGTGAAAGAGGTACTTGTATGGTACAAGTACTTGTATGAGGTGACTACCTCAAGCTCTAAACCCTCTAAAGCTCTATAAATCACACCTGTTGGGAGGCGGCATTCTTCTTACCAAACCACATGGTTCAGTGTTCAGTACAAGGTTATGGGTAGGGAAAGCTTGTTGGACACTAAGAACGCTTTGTTGTAGAGCATTTAACACAAAATTCAGGGAGGGGCCAGCTGAGAATAAGACTTTATATGCAGATGATACATGGATGAGAGAGCTTCCTACTGCCTGAGCTATGATGTTGATGTAATTTGACAAGAGCGTGGGGCCTAGGATCGAGCCTTAGGGTATGCCCTTGGTGACAAGCAGTGGCTGAGACAGCAGATTTTCGGACTTTAAACACTGCACTCTTCGACAGAGGTAGTTAGCAAACAAGGCCAAAGACCCCTCAGAGACACCGATACTCCTTAGCTGGCTCACAATAATGGGATGGTCTACAGTATCAAAAGCTTTGGCCAAGTCAATAAAAATAGCAGCACGACATTGCTTAGAATCAAGGGCAATGGTGACATCATTGAGGACCTTTAAGGTTGCAGTGACACATCCATAACCTGAGCGGAAACCAGATTGCATACGCGAGAGAATACTATAGAGATCACGAAAGCCAGTCAGTTGATTTTTCCAACACTTGATAAACAGGGCAAAATAGAAATAGGCCTATAACAGTTGGATCAGCTTGATCTTAAATAAAGGACGAACCGTGGCTGCCTTGCAAGAAATGGGAACCTCCCCAGAAAGGAGAGAGAGGTTAAAAAGGTCAGAGATAGGCTTGACGATGATAGGGGCAGCAACCATAAAGAAGAAAGGGTCTAAACCATCTGACCCAGTTTATGGAGCTCCTTTAGCACCTCGGACTCAGTGACTGCCTGCAGGGAGAAACTTTGTAGCAGGGCAGGGGAAAGAGAGGGAGAAGCATCGGGGATAGTCGCATTAGAAGGGGTGGGAGATGAGGAAATGTTGGAAGGGCAAGGAGGCATGGCTGAGTCAAATAGGAATCCTGACTTAAGGAAGTGGTGATTAAAGAGCTCAGCCAGGTGCTTCTTGTCAGTAACAACCACATCTTCAACATTAAGGGACATGGGTAGCTGTGAGGAGGAGGGTTTATTCTCCAGGTCTTTAACCGTTTCCAGAAGTTCTTGGGATTAGACCCACAGAGAGAGAACTGATCCTTAAAGTAACTAAGTTTGGCCTTCCGGATAGCCGGAGTGCACTTATTTCTCAATTTCCTGAACGAGGGCCAGTCAGCCTGAGTGTGTGTGCTGAGCCTTTTGCCAAATGCAATTCTTGAGGTTGGAGTAATTCTGCAAGATCACGGTCAAACCAGGGGCTAAACCTGTTTTTAATTCTAATTTTCTTGATGGGGGTGTGTTTAACAATACCACTGAAAATATCAAAAAAGAATGTCCAAGCATCTTCGACAGAGCTGATTCTATACCAATTTACAGAGGCCAGGTCATGAAGGAAGGCTTGCTCATTAATGTTTTTTAGCAAGCGTCTATGACAAATCAGGACAGGTCGTTTCACTGAGCAGCCATTACAATGGACCCAAAATATCGATGTTTTGTTCCCCAAGCCACTTAGTTATCACTTTTGACAAATGGCAAGGTGCTCCATCATGCTGGAAAAGGAATTGTTCATCACCAAACTGCTGGATGGTTGGGAGAAGTTTCTCTCGGAGGATGTGTTGGTACCATTCATTATTCATGGCTGTGTTCTTAGGCAAATTTGTGAGTGAGCCCACTCCCTTGGATGAGAAGTAACCCCACACATGAATGGTCTCAGGATGCTTTACTGTTGGCATGACACAGGACTGATGGTAGCGCTCACCTCGTCTTCCCCGGGCAAGCTTTTTTCCGGATACCCCAAAATTGTCGGAAAGGGGATTCATCAGAGAAAATAACTTTACCCCCGTCCTCAGCAGTCCAATGCTGAGTCCCTGTACCTTTTCAGAATATCAGTCTGTCCCTGATGTTTTTCCTGGAGAGAAGTGGCTTCTTTGCTGCCCTTCTTGACACCAGGCCATCCTTCAAAAGTCTTCACCTCACTGTGTGTGCAGATGCACTCACACTTGCCTGCTGCCATTCCTGAGCAAGCTCTGTACTGGTGGTGCCCCGATCTCGCATCTGAATCAACTTTAGGAGACGGTCCTGGTGCTTGCTGGACTTTCCTGGGCGCCTTGAAGCCTTCTTCCCAACAATTGAACCGCTCTCCTTGAAGTTCTTGATGATCCGATTAATGGTTGATTCAGGTGCAATCTTATTGGCAGCAATATCCTTGCTAGTCAAGCCCTTTTTGTGCAAAGCAATGATGACAGCACGTATTTCCTTGCAGGTAACCATGATTGACAGAGGAAGAACAATGCTTCCAAGCACCACCCACCTTTTGAAGCTTCCAGTCTGTTATTCGAACTCAATCAGCATGACAGAGTGATCTCCAGCCTTGTTCTCGTCAACACTCACACCTGTGTTAACGAGAGAATCACTGACATGATGTCAGCTGGTCCTTTTGTGGCAGGGCTGAAATGCAGTGGAAATGTTTTTGGGGGATTCAGTTTATTTGCATGGCAAAGAGGAACGTTGCAATTAATTGCAATTCAACTGATCACTCTTCATAACATTCTGGAGTATATGCAAATTGCCATCATACAAACTGAGGCAGCAGACTTTGTGAAAATTAATATTGGTGTCATTCTCAAAACTTTTGGCCACGGCTGTACATCACATGGCAACAAGATCATATTGTACAGCAATTTCATCAGGTAAGATGAATACAAAGCCGGGGAGAGGTGGTTAGAATAGGATAGGAGGTCAAAAGTCTGTAGGATGTAGAGTTTAAGGAAAAATAACAAGCTGTTCTCCCTCTCTCTCTTCTTCTGCTCTCTCCATTCTCAAAGGTATCTCATTCTATGCCCCTCTGCTTTCCTCTTTCAAGGGCTGCCCTTCTCCTCTACCTCTCTCCCACTCTGACAGACAGAGAACGTCCACTGCAGTTCCTATAGTGTTAAACAGTCTATAGTTTTCTCCAGTGATGTTCAGATTGCTGTGTGTGTGACAGACTGACTGACACACTGTACTATTGCACCCAGCAGTGCAGCAGGGCACAGCACATTGTGCCATTCCCCTCCTTCCCTTTACTTCACTCTCCTCCTCCTCCCTCTCTTCTCTTAACCCCCTTCTTTCCCCCTTTCCTCCTTTTGCCTCAGTCTCTCTTACCTCAGTTTAAAAAACGACAAAGCTGGAACGCAGCCAATTAACACAACAGGCCAGTTCACAGAGCCGTGCAGAGGAATGGAGGAAGGGGAGAGAGAGGGGGAACGAGAGAGAAGCAGAGCTTACATAGCTACACACTGACCTACATACGTTTCCACCCAGCTGATTGAGTCTTACGCTGAAGCCTCCGGCCAATCATGGGCGGGGAGAGAGTGCCAGCCAGCCAATTGCGTGGGCCGTTCTCCACGGAGCTCTCACTGTCTCCAGAGTCTGTATAGTTTTCAGTAATCACACATGGAGAAAGAGTAAGAGAGTGCGAAGGAGAGCTCTACAGATGAAAGAGGCAGTAAAAAGAAAGAGATTGAGGGGAGGGAGAGAGAGCGGTGGACAGAGAGGGGAAAAAAAGAGACCTGGGAAGCTCAATGTGGCCCAGACAGACAAATATAAACGGATATTCCTCTCTCTTTCCCTCTCTCTCCTACGACACTAGTGAGACTGGCTGCAGACAGACAGATGAGGGCTAATTCAAGCTAATGCTAAAGAGTGGATTACCACCCTATATCTGTCCCTGTTCCTTTCCCTGCCCACAGACTAAGCTAAGTCTAGCCTTTTCTGGCCTAGCACAGTCTGTGTCCTGACCTCCCTGGGTCTTAGAGCTTTAACATGGGCCTTGAAGATCTTTAAGACACACCAAAAATATCAACTATTAAAAGAATGAGCCAGTTAGTTAACATGGGTTCATGTACAGTATGATGACAAAGTGGTTTGGTAGGTTCCAATCCGAACACACACCATACATTGGTTTCTCCGCATCTATTCCTAGACCTTACTGAGTGTGCGTATGAGTGTTTGTGTATATCTGTGGACAGTCCATGGGTACAGTAAACAGGTTACGGCGTGTGCGTGCAGACTGTATTCATCCAGCTTGTTACATGACAAGGCTGTCTGTGTTTGGTGTTCAAAGTAAGCTGAGACTGACAACAGAAACTTCTGACTCATCTCACTGTGCATACACACACAGAGAGAGAGAGAGAGAGAGAGCGAGAGAGAGAGAGAGAGAGAGAGAGAGAGAGAGAGAGAGAGAGAGAGAGAGAGAGAGAGAGAGAGAGAGAGAGAGAGAATTGCAGACAGACACTGTACACAGATCAGTCAGCATAGAGCACACATTAAACAGCATGCTGGCTTGTCTCTGGATGGAATGGCACACACTTTACACAGTACCCACACAAACTCCTGAATGTTGTGAAACCACCACAAGACAGATGGGTACGGATGGTACTCAAAAGTCATACTGGGGCCCATCAGAGGTGGCACTATCACCTAATAACATTCAGTTTGTCTCTCTTTGTCTAGGCTATTTCCCTCTTTCCTTTGCCATGCCATCCCTCTTTCTGACATTGTACAAATGTTTCTCTCTTACATGCTCTCCATCTCTTTCCCAAACTAAATATTTCATTGTTATTTACTAAAACCACGAATAACACTAAAACCAACCTCCCTTTAAGCAGAGGCATCCTGTAATACCACTAAAACCAACCTCCCTTTAAGCAGAGGCATCCTGTAATACCACTAAAACCAACCTCCCTTTAAGCAGAGGCATCCTGTAATACCACTAAAACCAACATCCCTTTAAGCAGAGGCATCCTGTAATACCACTAAAACCAACCTCCCTTTAAGCAGAGGCATCCTGTAATACCACTAAAACCAACATCCCTTTAAGCAGAGGCATCCTGTAATTGAAGCTGAATGAGATTGCAGATAAATAAAGAGAACCATCACAATAATAGAGAGTGACGGACAGGACCAACAGTTTGTTGATGAAGCTAGTGTGCTGCTAGTTGAATAGGAGAGGTTTCATCTGGCTAGGCAGGGCAGGGGCTCCTCTGGCACGATATCTTGTTCTGTTCCTCTTTCCATTTACAAAGAAAAAAACAGGCCTCTTTCTGCCACGGCTACAAAAAAGGCACAAAAGTCGTATAAGAAAAGGGTGAGAAAAACAAACAGAAGGAAGGGGAGAAAGTGAGGGAGGGAGGGAGAGAGCAAAAGGCCCACTAACCCATATTTAAAAAGAGACTACACTAACTGTTGCAGTAAGAGCTCTCCATCAGGACTAACAACAATACACTATGCCACTGTGTATTGCCACTACCGTAGAAGTGCCACTTTGCAAGTGCCAGCTTCTGTATCATGGTAAAAAAAACACGACCGACCGACCTGGTCCCATCTGAGTCCATTAGAGAAGCCTTGGTATTACCGGGACAGTGGACAAGCTGGCCTAACAGGCTCCGTGTCTGGGTAGAACAACGTGCAATGTGACTTGGGGCTCTGGAGCAATTTCATGCCCCCATAAGCAATGCACACACACACACCCCCCTCTGTGTGTGTGTGTGTGTGTGTGTGTGTGTGTGTGTGTGTGTGCTACTGCTCCATTGGTAGCACTGGTGCTCTCAACTTCAAAAAGTTAAGAGCACCACATGAAAATTAGGAGACCCAGAAATAATTGTTTTAATTGATTGAGATACAGCCTATATTGGGCCTATATGAATTCTATCTACTTTCGAAGCATATGTTGTGCCCTAGAAACTGTCTCTTTAAAAACATCAGGTTTGTGATGAGGACATGCAAGATACCGGTCATTCATTCACTTCTAGGATCATTGATTTCCTGAAGAAGCTATCCCTTTTTCCTTTATTTCTGTGCCCCCAAATGTTTAAATATACTGGTAAAGTTACCAGGTTGTTAGCTAGCTAGCCAATGAGGTAACATGACTGAAAAAAGTTGAAACAAATGGTTAACGACGTCGACGTGCGAGTGTTTTAGACCTGCCCACAGCATGGCTTATGCAGTAGCGGTGCGTGGGGAAAATCATTGGGGAAGCCAAGCTAGGGAAAAAAAGCCAAATTATAACCTGTGTGTTGTAATAATTGCTTTGTAACCTGTTAGTTCATATGCCTTGCCACCGTGATATATATGCCTATGGCCGAGACAATAAGAAGACACAATGGCAGAAAAAATTCAAACACACCTTTGTTTCATCACAGAGCAACATCTGTCCAGTGGAGTCCACAAAGCATTTAACAAACAGTTACATGGCCTCCCGGTCGTGGCCGGGCACGAACCCAGAGTCTCTGGTGGCAATGCAGTGCACTAGACCACTGCGGCACAATTGGCCTAGCGTCGTCCGGGTTAGGGAGAGTTTGTCAGGTAGGGATATCCTTGTCTCATCGTGCACCAGCAACTCCTGTGGCAGGCCGGGCGCAGTGCACGCTAACCAGGTCGCCAGGTGCACAGTGCTTCCTCCGACACATTGGTGCGGCTGGCTTCCGGGTTGGATGCGTGCTGTTAAAGAAGCAGTGCGGCTTGGTTTGGGTTGTGTTGTGTTTCGGAGGACGCATGGCTTTCGACCTTCGTCTCTCCCGAGCCCGTATGGGAGTTGTAGCGATGAGACAAGATTGTAACTACAAACAATGCCCTCATCAGACCACATACAGCATTGTAACCCCAATGCTGCTGTCAGAGAGAGAGGAGGGTGGAAGTGAGACAAAGCAATTATTTTCTGTGATTAGATGGCAGCAAAGCCATGTCTCCTGTCATTAAAGTATATTTTTCCCTCACACTCTCGCTCTCTCTCATACACACACACACACACACTCTCTCCCTTCCCTTTCTCTCCCTTGGCTGGGTAATGGCAGCTAGGTGGAGTGGTGTACATCGTAGAGACAGGCTCGGAAGAAAACAAATAAACCTTTTAAAACCCAGACTAATAGTGGCAAGACAAATTCTAAAATGGTAACTTAAATTGACTCAAGGACTAGGGATTGCTGGAACGTCGGCGTGTGAGTATGTGTCTGTACCAGGGGGCTATTTGGGGCCCACGCAGTAAGTGCCACTATTGGGTTAAACTCCAGATATTAAGCCCACCCTATAGTAGTGTTAAGTTCACCAACAAAAAAAGTTACGAAAATATTAATCAAACAACTATTTTTATTTGGCAATTCATGAGATGATAACTGACTAAATAGACCCAGGAAAAAAAAAACATTTGGTTGATGGGAATGAGACCAGACAAAATGATCTCTGTGACTAAAATCTGACTAGTAAGTGGACTGGACAAGATTTTTTGAGAGATTTTCAGTGTCATTCGTTTGGTCCAATCAAAAGCATACATGACATTAGCAGAATTGTAAAGGCTTTCTCATTGCAATGTTGGTATTGGTGGAAAATAAATTCCATGCCCAGGTCATTCACAACTCACGAGTCACCTCTCTTCCCGGCAACCATTCTCCAATCTGGCGCCAACAAATCATTGATGCAAATAAGGCATACCACGGTACAGCTCCAGGTTAAAAAAAAGGGCCTATGTGACGTTTGGAGCCACTTTACCTAAAGTGTCAATTCAAACAAGACTGCAACGTTTCCACGGGAGATGACAGTGTTTGTACCCACAAGATGACGGGGAAAAATATTACCTACCTCAAGAGACATCTGAAAGCACATCATCCCAAAATACAGTGCATTCAGAAAGTATTCAGACTCCTTGACTCTTTCCAAATTTTGTTACGTTACAGCCTTATTCATCAATCTACACACAATACCCAATAATGACAAAGCAAAAACAGGTTAAGACATTGTTGCAAATCAATTATTCAGACCCTTTACCCGGTACTTGGTTCAAAATCAAATCAAATTTTATTGGTCACATACACATGGTTAGCAGATGTTAATGAGAGTGTAGCGAAATGCTTGTGCTTCTAGTTCCGACCATGCAGTAATATCTAACAAGTAATCTAACAAATTCACAACAACTACCTTATACTCACAATTTTTAGTAAGGTCAATTGTTAATATTCTACTATGCATGAGATGTCAGTGGTGTGGGGGCTGTGCTTTGGCAAAGTGGGTGGGGTTATATCCTTCCTGTTTGGCCCTGTCCGGGGGTGTCCTCGGATGGGGCCACAGTGTCTCCTGACCCCTCCTGTCTCAGCCTCCAGTATTTATGCTGCAGTAGTTTATGTGTCAGGGGGCTGGGGTCAGTTTGTTATATCTGGAGTACTTCTCCTGTCCTATTCGGTGTCCTGTGTGAATCTAAGTGTGTGTTCTCTAATTCTCTCCTTCTCTCTTTCTTTCTCTCTCTCGGAGGACCTGAGCCCTAGGACCATGCCCCAGGACTACCTGACATGATGACTCCTTGCTGTCCCCAGTCCACCTGGCCATGCTGCTGCTCCAGTTTCAACTTCCACCTGACTGTGCTGCTGCTCCAGTTTCAACTGTTCTGCCTTATTATTATTCGACCATGCTGGTCATTTATGAACATTTGAACATCTTGGCCATGTTCTGTTATAATCTCCACCCGGCACAGCCAGAAGAGGACTGGCCACCCCACATAGCCTGGTTCCTCTCTAGGTTTCTTCCTAGGTATTGGCCTTTCTAGGGAGTTTTTCCTAGCCACCGTGCTTCTACACCTGCATTGCTTGCTGTTTTAGGCTGGGTTTCTGTACAGCACTTTGAGATATCAGCTGATGTACGAAGGGCTATATAAATACATTTGATTTGATTTGATTTGAAATGTAAAGGGACGAATAAGAATATGTACATATAAATATATGAATGAGCGATGGCAATGCGGTAGATGGTATAGCATACAGTATATACATGTGAGATGAGTAATGTAGGATATGTAAACATTATTAAAGTGGCATTTTTTTAAGTGACTAGTGATACCTTTATTAAATCACTTTTTTAAAGTGGCCAGAGATTTGAGTCTGTATGTTGGCAGCAGCCTCTCTGTGTTAGTGATTGGCTGTTGAACTGTCTGATGGCCTTGAGATAGAAGCTGTTTTTCAGTCTCTTGGGTCCCAGCTTTGATGCACCTGTACTGACCTTGCCTTCCTCTGACATCGGGTGCTGTAGGTGTCCTGGAGGGCAGGTAGACTGTGATGAAGCACCTTTGGCAGCGATTGCAGCCTTGAGTCTTCGTGGGTATGACGCTACAAGCTTGGCACACCTGTATTTGGGGAGTTTCTCCAATTCTTGTCTGCATATCCTCTCAAGCTCTGTCAGGTTGGATGGGGAGCGTCGCTGCACAGCTATTTTCAGGTCTCTCCAGAGATGTTCGATCAGCCTCTGGTTTGGCCACTCAAGGACATTAGACTTGTCCCGAAGACACTCCTGTGTTGTCTTGGCTGTGTGCTTAGGGTCGTTGTCCTGATGGAAGGTGAACCTTCGCCCTAGCCCGAGGTCCTAAGAGCTCTGGAGCAGGTATTCATCAAGGAGCTCTCTGTACTTTGCTCTGTTCATCTTGACTAGTCTCCCAGTCCCTGCTACTGAAAAACATCCCCACTGCATGATGCTGCCACCATCATTACACAACAAGTTGGAAATCTCAAATTCATCGAGTGGTTTGGAAGGAATCAGTGACCGTGGCTGTGTGGTCCCAAATCTGGGATTAAGGGGCTCTTTTCCAAATGTAAATTGATAAACATTCAACATTGGACATGCTGTCAATGAAGCATGATTTGGTTAGAATAGTTATATTGACTAACGTTAAGTCTGTCCTAGCTTGCTCATTGTCTTAATCAAAATTACAGATTGCCTCTTATCCGCTTGTCGTCCCCTTATGCTGTAGTTTGTACATCTCAATTGTCATTAGAAACCACATTTGCATATCAGCAGTTTTTTTACAAGGCAGTAAATTAGGCTGAATTAACTGTTTCGCTGCCAGACAAGGCTCCGCTGATAGCCAGGTGTAGCAGTGTTAAGGTGTTGGGACAGCTTTATGTAGGCCCTAACAGTTTGTGGGCATTGTTTGTCACCGTTATAGTGCAATTAATGTATTGTTTAGTGTTGTGTAGTGGCTTTGCTGGCATTTATTCCGCTTGCATTTTTTTTTGCCCCACCAAGATTTACATGCTAATATCACCACTGGATTACAGTATAGCTACAGTATGTCAAGGGGTGTGTTTTTGAATCTGCTGCAGAGTAATGCCAATTTGGCTGTTAGGAAGACAAACATGCGATAGGATGTTAGGCAGAAAAATATGCTGGTAGGACACGTGCACATGGAAGTCAGTGATTTCTATTTACTATAGGTTAATGAGGCAATACAAAATGTGATGTAATGGGCCTAACGAGTGACTGCATCACAGTGTTGTGGCGTCACACAGCCTGGGGTCCGACCGTAAGGCACTACAGAGGGTAGTACGTACGACCCAGTAAATCACTGGGGCCAAGCTGACTAAAGCTTCCTACCATCCAGGACCTATATACTTGGCAGTGTCAGAGGAAGGCCCAAAAAATTGTCAGGACTCCAGACACCCAAGTCATAGACTGTTCTCTCTGCTACCGCAAGTCAAGCGGTACCGGATAGCCAAGTCTAGGACCAAAAGTCTCCTTAACAGCAGCCATAAGACTGATGAACAATTAATCAAATGGCCACCCGGACTATTTACATTGACACCACCCCCATTTGTTTTTATACTGCTGCTACTCGCTGTTTATTATCTATGCATAGTCACTTTACCCCAACCTACATGTACAAATTACCTCAACTAACCTGTACCCCTGCACATCGACTCAGTACCGGTACCCCCTGCATATAGCCTAGTTATAGTTACTTTTTATTATTTTTTACTTTAGTTTATTTGGTCAATATTTTCTTAACTCTTTCTTGAACTGCATTGTTGGTTAAGGACTTGTAAGTAAGCATTTCACGGTAAGGTCTACAACCTGTTGTATTCGGCGCATGTGACAAATAAAGTTTGATTTGAATTGATCCCAGACTGTGTCAAAACTGTCTGTGACCAGGAGTCCCATAGGCTGGCGCACAATTGGCCCAGCGTCGTCCGGGTTTACTTGGCTCATCGTGCCAGCAGGCTGCCTTCGGTCATCAGTAGAAAGTTTTTTTTCATCCGACACATTGGTGCAGCTGGCTTCCGGGTTAAGTGAGTGGGTGTTAAGAAGCGCGGCTTCGCGGGGCATGTTTTGGAGCCTCTCATGAGCCTGTTGGGGAGTTGCATAGATGAGACAAGATCGTTATCACAAAATTTGGGGAGAAAAAGGGGGTAAAAATGACAACAAAAACAAAAAATGGTGATGTGACTAAAATGTAAGGGCATTTAGTTGACTAAAATGGCTGACAGTTTGTCATTTTGACAATAACTAGACTAAATCCTAATACAAATGAAGACTTAATGATGTTTTAGTCAAAAGGACTAAGACTAAATCTAAAAAGAGTTCAATAATTAACACTGCCCTATACCCATGCCAAACCATTCATTCTACCCCCCATATTCCCCCTCCTCCAAACCCCTTTTAAACACCAGCACCCACCAGTCTGTGTGTAATTAATCAAATATGAGAATATGCCTGTCTAAGTGAAGCACTGGGGTGAGGACCACAGGAGTGGACCAGGAAAGTAGAGGAGCGGAGCAGAGTCGACCTCAGCATTGCGTGACTTGTGCACATCACACTGCAGAGAGTTACATCACTCCAGACCAGTGATTTAAAATGACACATTATTCAGACCATCACCATGGCGCCACAGACTCACGTTACACAGAGAACACAGATTACTTAGAGAACTGGGAGGGGGGGGTGGCGAAAGAGGGAGAGAGATCATAGCCAGAGCTTGCGTGAAAACAAACACAGTGACAGGTTCAGAGGGGAAGGTAGTAATTTGAGGGTCATTAAAGGAGCATGTGCTTCTCCTTACGGTAGGCCATGGTCTCGATCCTGCTCCTGCCCAGTAACACTTCCTGTTAAGCACTGCTTATTTCCGGTTTCATATAAACAAACCAGCTAGGGGTGGACTGTATAGTCTCCAAGACATATGTAAACGGGGTGAATTGGGTCTCACTTGGGTCTCACTTGTTGCAACTGTTTGAGATGCACAATTTTTACAATAGGGCCCTGTGCTGCCATAACCAAAATGAAGATGCATTCCCAAAATGCATCTGTGTGTGTGTGTGTGTAAGGCATGATGGGAGTGATTGTTAGTGAGATCCTATCTGAAGCTTGGCTCCTCCACAGAGCACAGAGGGAACACACACACACACACACACTATTGCCATCCATTTTGGGAATGCATCTTAATTTTGGTCGAGAGCAACAAGATGGAACCGAGTCATGGAGATTAACAATGGGAGAGTAGTGCAAATACAGAGAGCTGTAGGAGATTTTTCTTCATTTATTAGAGGCTACAGCAGACTTCAAGGGCTCTGCTTGTAGTGAGGATAAGTGCTATGGGGGACAACTTGTTTTTGCTCACTTCACTGTTTTACATCCAGCCAAATGAGGGGGCTAGCAGTGTGTGAGTGTGTGAGTGAGTGAGTGAGTGAGTGAGTGATAATGAGTGAGCAAATGAGAAAAGGGGAGAGACAGAGAGCGAGAGCGGGTAAACTTTCCCTTCAGCCAAGAACATGCTCTTAAAAATGTATGCAGTGATCTGAATTAATCCAGAGAACATTGAATGATTGAGACGCAGCTTTGAACAGAGCAGATCAGAAGAGTGTGACATGGGTTAGAGTAGAGAGGATAGGGAACATTGGCCTGACGACTCACACGAAATTATTCATCTGTTCTGTCATTTGCTACATACAGTGCCTTCCGAAAGTATTCGGCCCCCTTGAACTTTGCGACCTTTTGCCACATTTCAGGCTTCAAACATAAAGATATAAAACTGTATTTTTTTTGTGAAGAATCAACAACAAGTGGGACAAAATCATGAAGTGGAACGACATTTATTGGATATTTCAAACTTTTTTACCAAATCAAATACTGAAAAATTGGGCGTGCAAAAAAGTTCAGCCCCTTTACTTTCAGTGCAGCAAACTCTCTCCAGAAGTTCAGTGAGGATCTCTGAATGATCCAATGTTGACCTAAATGACTAATGATGATAAATACAATCCACCTGTGTGTAATCAAGTCTCCGTATAAATGCACCTGCACTGTGATAGTCTCAGAGGTCTGTTAAAAGCGCAGAGAGCATCATGAAGAACAAGGAACACACCAGGTAGGTCCGAGATACTGTTGTGAAGAAGTTTAAAGCCGGATTTGGATACAAAAAGATTTCCCAAGCTTTAAACATCCCAAGGAGCACTGTGCAAGCGATAATATTGAAATGGAAGGAGTATCAGACCACTGCAAATCTACCAAGACCTGGCCATCCCTCTAAACTTTCAGCTCATACAAGGAGAAGACTGATCAGAGATGCAGCCAAGAGGCCCATGATCACTCTGGATGAACTGCAGAGATCTACAGCTGAGGTGGGAGACTCTGTCCATAGGACAACAATCAGTCATGTATTGCACAAATCTGGTCTTTATGGAAGAGTGGCAAGAAGAAAGCCATTTCTTAAAGATATCCATAAAACGTGTCGTTTAAAGTTTGCGACAAGCCACCTGGGAAACACACCAAACATGTGGAAGAAGGTGCTCTGGTCAGATTAAACCAAAATTGAACTTTTTGGCAACAATGCAAAACGTTATGTTTGGCGTAAAAGCAACACAGCTCATCACCCTGAACACTACCATCCCCACTGTCAAACATGGTGGTGGCAGCATCATGGTTTGGGCCTGCTTTTCTTCAGCAGGGACAGGGAAGATGGTTAAAAATTGATGGGAAGATGGATGGAGCCAAATACAGGACCATTCTGGAAGAAAACCTGATGGAGTCTGCAAAAGACCTGAGACTGGGACGGAGATTTGTCTTCCAACAAGACAATGATCCAAAACATAAAGCAAAATCTACAATGGAATGGTTCAAAAATAAACATATCCAGGTGTTAGAATGGCCAAGTCAAAGTCCAGACCTGAATCCAATCGAGAATCTGTGGAAAGAACTGAAAACTGCTGTTCACAAATGCTCTCCATCCAACCTCACTGAGCTCGAGCTGTTTTGCAAGGAGGAATGGGAAAAAATGTCAGTCTCTCGATGTGCAAAACTGATAGAGACATAAGCGACTTACAGCTGTAATCGCAGCAAAAGGTGGCGCTACAAAGTATTAACTTAAGGGGGCTGAATAATTTTGCACGCCCAATTTTTCAGTTTTTGATTTGTTAAAAAATATCCAATAAATGTCGTTCCACTTCATGATTGTGTCCCACTTGTTGTTGATTTTATAGTTTTACAGTTTTATATCTTTATGTTTGAAGCCTGAAATGTGGCAAAAGGTCGCAAAGTTCAAGGGGGCCGAATACTTTCGCAAGGCACTGTACTTTCGTCTGAGACTACCATCATTGAAATCATTTGTGGTGACGAGGGGTACGAGGGGTGTTGTACAAAACAAAGTCATCAGCAATTGGATCGTCTCTAACCAATGATGACATTTCAAACCACCGCTTTACCCACGTGTGTTCTGGCCCAACCCATCAGTTTCTTGACCAATCAGACTGCCCCGAATGTGTTTGCATTCGTTGAAGGGGGGTCAGGGAGGAGAATAAACTAAAGTACGAAGGCGTGGTTTTAAGCTGGAGAAAGGAGTCTGGGTAGCCAGGCAAGGGAAAATTACACCACTGAACAGTAAAAAATTACACTTTTTAATGCGCCCTCGTCAGTCAGTTCAAATTGCAACAAATTGGGGATACTCACATGCACTGTACACAAAGAGCGAGCGAGCAAGAAAGAGAGAGAGGTATCAAACGGTCAGCTCTGTAAATGTCAAGCCCTCTCACTACCTGACCTGTCAATAAGAACTCATTATCAGTAAGATCATTGTCCCCGCCCCTCTTCAGCCATACACCATCACGACAACACAATGACATTATAGGCCTACTCTGCTACAGAAACAACAGTCACTAACATAGATGTAAATTGTCAAATGGTAATGTAACATGCAGCTTGTCCCTGGGGCAGACAATTAGACGGCACCATTGATTAGAATGTGAAATAGAAAGTGGGTCTGTAATATAGATGCAGGCACACTGTTCAGAGTGTGACACTATTCAGAGGAGGAGGAGGAGAAAGAAGCCCTGGAGCAATTGGTTCCTATAAACACCCAGTCCCTTGTATTGGGGGTCATTGCCAAAGGGCAGCTGTAAATACAGCAATTTGGAACAAAGCTTGTTAAATTTACTCTCTCCTCTCCCTCCTCTATTTATTTTGCTTTAAAACTTTACGAAGTTTCGTGGATGGTGCTCCCTCAGCCAGGGCGCATGCACGTGCAAATCCTATTTGTTTCAAACTAGTGGTTGGTTACATTTTTCTTACAACCTCGTTATACCTATACTAGTGTCCCATATCGTTGGTGGTTCTATGCTGCTGGTCTTATAGAAGCCATGATAATATGCTATCAACCTGTCACATTGCTAAATCACCACAGTGGCATTGCATTTCAATAGAATAGACATTCATTGTTATTGCCTGTCTCTATGACTCCAGAATGAAATCCATCAGCCTGTCTTTTGTACACAAACACTGACAGCAAAGGGGTGCTGTCAGCACCATAACCTCCAAAGCATACTCCCGTCCCATCTTCACAGAAAGACATCTGATAAAGGCCTTATGGCTTTTGTTCATCCCCTTCTTCCATTTTTCTCCCTCCCTCTATCCCTCCCTCCCCAAGTGGCATCCTCCCCCCTATCTTGATAGGAACACTAATAATTTTGGGGCTGGAGAATCCACACATATACCATGGAGAGGGAAGGGAAGTCCATTAAAATGATAATCACCATCTATCTCTGCTGGTTTATTGGGGTACGTTTTCATATACTGTATGCCCCCTGACCAAATGGAGGTTGGAGGTGAGGTGGGATGCAGTCTATGACAGACATTACTGCAATAACACAGTAATAAATTACTGTGACAAATTAATGGATGAGTTATTGTTTAATTGTACTTCAAGAATGATGTTCCCTCCAGCTTAATACAGCACACACACACAAACTAATCCTAGAAAGTGGAAACTAGGTGAGTGTGTGCGTGGGGTGTTTTCAAGATAATTAACATGTGTCTGGAATGTACTACACAATGCATATGTAAGAACTGGAACATTGGGGGGGGGGGATTTCCTTCAAATACATTTGTGTGTATATGTGAGTTTTTATGCATGTGTTTATTTAGCAACAGTGTATGTACAGTGGCTTGCGGAAGTATTCACCCCCTTGGCATTTTTCCTATTTTGTTGCCTTACAACCTGGAATTAAAAACAGATTTTTGGGGGGGGTTGTAGTATCATTTGGATTTACACAACATGCTTACCACTTTGAAGACGCAAAATATTTTTACAGCTGCAAGTCTCTTGGGGTATGTTTCTATAAGCTTGGCACATCTAGCCACTGGGATTTTTGCCCATTCTTCAAGGCAAAACTGCTCCATCTCCTTCAAGTTTGATGTGTTCTGCTGGTGTACAGCAGTCTAAGTCATACCACAGATTCTCAATTGGATTGGGGTGTGGGCTTTGACTAGGCCATTCCAAGACATTTAAACATTCCCCTTAAACCACTCGAGTGTCGTTTCAGCAGTATGCTTATGGTCATTTTCCTGCTGGAAGGTGAATCTCCGTCCCAGTTTCAAATCTATGGAAGACTGAAACAGGTTTTCCTCAAGAATTTCCCTGTATTTAGCATCATTCCTTCAATTCTGACCAGTTTCCCAGTCCCTGCCGATGAAAAATATCCCCAAAACATGATGCTGCCACCACCATGCTTCACTGTGGGGATGTTATGCTCGGGGTGATGAGAGGTGTTGGGTTTGTGCTAGACATAGCATTTTCCTTGATGGCCAAAAAGCTCAATTTTCTTCCATATGGTTGGGGGAGTCTCCCACATGCCTTTTGGCGAACACCAAACATGTTTGAACTCCAATCTCCGCTGTGGAGCTTTGCAGCTCCTTCTGGGATATCTTTGTTCTCTTTGTTGCCTCTTTGATTAATGCCCTCCTTGCCTGGTCCGTTAATTTTGGTGGGCGACCCTCTCTTGGCAGGTTTGTTGTGGTGCCATATTCTTTAAATGTTTTAATAATGGATTTAAATGGTGCTCCGTGGGATGTTCAAAGTTTTGGGATATTTTTTTAGAACCCAACCCTGATCTGCACTTCTCCACAACTTTGTCCCTGACATGTTTGGCGAGCTCCTTGGTCTTCATGGTGCCGCCTGCTTGGTGGTGCCCCTTGCTTAACCTCTCTAGGGTATGTGGGATGCTAGCGTTCCATCTAGCCAACATCCAGTGAGGTTGCAGAGCGCCAAATTCAATTACAGAAATGCTCATTATAAAATTCAGAAAACAAAACATATTTTATATAGGTTTAAAGATTAACTTCTTGTTAACCAACCACAGTGTTATATTTATAAAATGCTTTTCGGCGAAAGCATACCTAGCCCAGAACATACCTAGCTCAGAACATAGCCCAGTTGACAAATTATTATAAACAGTAACCAGCCAAGCAGAAGCGTTACAAAACTCAGAAATAGAGATAAAATTAATCCCTTACCTTTGATGATATTCATATGGTGGCAATCAGAAGACATTCATTTACTCAATAAAAGTCTCTTTATATCCAAAAACCTCCGTTTTGTTAGCGCGTTTTCAGTAACCACAGGCTCAAACTCAGTCAAAACAATCAGACAAACAAAATCCAAATTGTATCCGTAAAGTTCATAGAAACATGCCAAATTATGTTTATGTTCAATCCTCAGGTTGTTTTTTTATCCTAAATGATCTATAATATTTCAACCGGACAATAACATCGTCAATATAAAAGGTAAACAAGAAATGCACATGCGCCTGAAAAAAAACTCTGCGACACATTAGGGTCCACTCATTCAGACTGGACTTACTCCCTCATTTATAAGAATACAAGCCTGAAACCATTTCTAAAGACGGTTGACATCTAGTGGAATGCAATAGGAACTGCAAATGGAGTCCTAAGTCAATGGATACTGTAATGGCATTGAATAGAAAACTACAAAAACAACAACAACAAAAAACTACTTCCTGAATGGATTTTTCTCAGGTTTTTTGCCTGCTAAAGCAGTTGTTATACTCAGACACTTTTTTAACAGTTTTGGAAACTTTAGAGAGTGTTTTCTATCCAAATCTACCAGTTATATACATATCATATCTTCTCAAATCAAAGCAAATGTTATTTGTCACATACACATGGTTAGCAGATGTTAATGCGAGTGTAGCGAAATGCTTGTGCTTCTAGTTCCGACAATGCAGTAATAACCAACAAGTAATCTAGCTAACAATTCCAAAACTACTACCTTATAGACACAAGTGTAAGGGGATAAAGATATGTACATAAAGATATATGAATGAGTGATGGTACAGAGCGGCATAGGCAAGATACAGTAGATGGTATTGAGTACAGTATATACATATGAGATGAGTATGTAAACAAGTGGCACAGTTAAAGTGGCTAGTGATACATGTATTACATAAAGATGCAGTAGATGATTGTATACGTATATACTGTACTCTATATGAGATGAATAATGTGGGCATGTAAAACATTATATTAGGTAGCATTGTTTAAAGTGGCTAGTTATTATTTTACATCATTTCCCATCCAAGTTCCCTTATTAAGAGTGGCTGGAGTTGAGTCAGTTGTGTTGGTAGCAGCCACTCATGTTAGTGGTGGCTTTTAACAGTCTGATGGCCTTGAGATAGAAGCTTTTTTTCAGTCTCTCGGTCCCAGCTTTTGATGCACCTGTACGGACCCTCTGGCCTTCTGGATGATAGCGGGGTGAACAGCATGGCTCGGGTGGTTGTTGTCCTTGATGATCTTTAATGGCCTTCCTGTTGACATCGGGGTGGTGTAGGTGTCCTGAGGGGCAGGTATTTGCCCCCGGTGATGCGTTGTGCAGACCTCACTACCCTCTGGATAGCCTTACGGTTGTGGGCGGAGCAGTTGCCGTACCAGGCGGTGATACAGCCCGACAGGATGCTCTCGATTGTGCATCTGTAGAAGTTTGTGAGTGCTTTTGGTGACAAGCCGAATTTCTTCAGCCTCCTGAGGTTGAAGAGGCGCTGCTGCGCCTTCTTCACGATGCTGTCTGTGTGGGTGGACCAATTCAGTTTGTCTGTGATGTGTACGCCAAGGAACTTAAAACGTACTACCCTCTCCACTACTGTTCCATCGATGTGGATAGGGGGGTGTTCCCTCTGCTGTTTCCTGAAGTCCACATCATCTCCGTAGGTTTTGTTGACGTTGAGTCCAGTACCCAGTTGCACAGGGCAGGGGTCGAGACCCAGGGTCTCGAGCTTGATGACGACTTAGAGGGCACTATGGTGTTAATGCCGAGCTGTAGTCGATGAACAGCATTCTCACATAGGTATTCCTCTTGTCCAGATGGGTTAGGGCAGTGTGGTTGAGATTGCATCATCTGTGGACCTATTTGGGCGGTAAGCAAATTGGAGTGGGTCTAGGGTGTCAGGTAGGGTGGAGGTGATATGGTCCTTGACTAGTCTCTCAAAGCACTTCATGATGACAGAAGTGAGTGCTACGGGGCGGTAGTCGTTTAGCTCAGTTACCTTAGCTTTCTTGGGAACAGGAACAATGGTGGCCCTCTTGAAGCATGTGGGAACAACAGACTGGGATAGGGATTGATTGAATATGTCCGTAAACACACCAGCCAGCTGGTCTGCGCGGCTGGGAATGCCGTCTGGGCCTGCAGCCTTGCGAGGGTTGACACGTTTAAATGTTTTACTCACGTCGGCTGCAGTGAAGGAGAGTCCGCATGTTTTGGTTGCGGGCCGTGTCAGTGGCACTGTATTGTCCTCAAAGCGGGAAAGAAGTTATTTAGTCTGCCTGGGAGCAAGACATCCTGGTCCGTGACGGGGCTGGTTTTCTTTTTGTAATCCGTGATTGACTGTAGACCCTGCCACATACCTCGTGTCTGAGCCGTTGAATTGAGATTCTACTTTGTCTCTATACTGACGCTTAGCTTGTTTGATTGCCTTGGAGGGAATAGCTACACTGTTTGTATTCGGTCATGTTTCCGGTCACCTTGCCCTGATTAAAAGCAGTGGTTCGCGCTGTCAGTTTCACGCGAATGCCATCAATCCACGGTTTCTGGTTTGGGAATGTTTTAATCGTTGCTATGGGAATGACATCTTCAACGCACGTTCTAATGAACTCGCTCACCGAATCAGCGTATTCGTCAATGTTGTTGTCTGACGCAATACGAAACATATCCCAGGCCACGTGATGGAAGCAGTCTTGGAGTGGGGAATCAGATTGGTCGGACCAGCGTTGAACAGACCTCAGCGCGGAGCTTCTTGTTTTAGTTTCTGTCTGTAGGCAGGGATCAACTAAATGGAGTCGTGGTCAGCTTTCCGAAAGGAGGGCGGGGCAGAGCCTTATATGCGTCGCGGAAGTTAGAATAGCAGTGATTCAAGGTTTTGCCAGCCCTGGTTGCGCAATCGATATGCTGATACAATTTAGGGAGTCTTGTTTTCAGATTAGCCTTGTTAAAATCCCCAGCTACAATGAATGCAGCCTCCGGATATGTGGATTCCAGTTTGCAAAGAGTCAAATAAAGTTAGTTCAGAGCCATCGATGTGTCTGCTTGGGGGGAATATATACGGCTGTGATTATAAA